>NW_006408534.1:32787657-32825557 GCF_000296735.1 Chrysochloris asiatica
TCCCTCTTGAAAATTTATAAGCCAGTCATTTCGTGCCATTATAGCCCCCTCATTTTAGGTAGCCAATGTCTAAGTTGCCCATCCCTATCAACCTTGTATACAGAGGTGACAGGATTGATACTTGATGTGAAGGCTCCTTCCCTCTAAATTTGTATTTTGAGCTACTACTTCCATAAGTATAGATCAAGTTCATCAAATTGTAGCAATCTACACTCATTTCCTTTATCAAAAATTGTTTTTTTAAACCTTCCTCTAGTTGATTTCTGATCATCAAGCCATCAAAGCTAGGTTGAATGGGTACAAGTTTGGGTGTTCTTGTTAGGCTATAATTTCGATGGAAACAAATTACCATGCCTTGCCATTGGATGGGTTTGAACTTGCAACCTTTCAGTCAGCAGTTTGAGTCATCAAGGTTCCTTTCAGTCAAACTAACTACATTGAAATCTACAATAGTCACTATGATTGGTGGAAAGCATAGATACTATAAAATGTTTCTATCATAGCAGAAAGTTCTATTTACCCCCTTTGTCCAGAACTGGTTAGCAATCTACAGTTCATCTTTTTTTGTAAATAAACAACGGTCATAGTCAATTATTTATGCATTGTCTATGACTGTTATAAGAGTCCTGGTGTGGCGCTATAGGATAAGCACTGGACAAAAAGGTCAGTTCGAATTGCAAGGTCAGCGGTTCAAGTGTACCAGCCACCCCTTAGAAACCCTATAGAGGGTGGCTATCAGTCAGAACCAACTTGACAGCACTTCACAAGAATAACATGACTGTTTTCACCTGACAATGGCAGAATTGGGAATTGTAACAGAGACCACATTGCCACAAAATATTTACAGAAAATGTGGGACACCTGGCTTAGATCATTGCCCTGGTTGTTATGACAAAGGAAAAAGAGCCATAGGCCATATCAACTCTACTCACAACTTGTCAATTAAAATTATCTCCAGTTAGGAAAACAATATGGCACTTCCTCAGAAAGTTGGAAATAGAAATACTTTATGATCCAGCAATTCCTCTACTTGGTATTAACCCACAAGAAATACGAGCCATAACACGAGTAGATATATGCACACTAATGTTCATAGCAGCACTATTTACAATAGCAAAAAGATGGAGACAGCCTAAGTGCCCATCAACTGAAGACTGGATAAACAAACTGTGGTACAAACACACAATGGAATATTATGCTACCTGTAAGAATAACAAGGAAGCTGCAAGCCACCGCATAACATGGATGAAACTTGAGGACATTATGTTGAGTGAAATTGTTGTTGTTAGGCGCCATCGAGTTGGTACCGGCCCATAGCGACCTTATGCAAAACAGAATGGGCCAACCTCACCACTCTTGCCACACTTGAGACCATCAATATTGTCACTTGGCCAACCCATCTCATTGGGGGTCTTCTTTTCCTCTGACCCTCCAACTTACCAAACATGATGTCCTTCTCCAGCGACTGGTCCCTACTGACAATATGTCCAAAGTATGAGAGACGAAATTTGGCCATCTTGGCCTCCAAGGAGCACTCTGGCTGCACTTCTTCCAACACAGATCTGTTGGTTGTTTTGGCAGCCCGTGGCACTTTTAGTATTCCTTCAATTCCTTCAATGCACCTTGGACTTCCTCCTTCGGTATCATTTGCTCTTGATCATATGCTACCTCTTGAAACAGTTGAATATTAACCATTTCCTTTTGATACAGGGACTCTGTGTATTCCTTCCATCTTCTCTTGATGCTTTTTGCATCATTCAATAATTCGCACAGAGAATCTTTCAATAATGAAAGTCCAGGCTTGATTTTTTTTCTTCAGTTCCCGCAGCTTGAGAAATGCTGAGTGTGTTCCTTTTTGGTTTTCTGAATCCAGAACCTTGCACAGTTTGTTGTAATATTTGGCTTTACCTTCTCAAGCTTATCTTTGAAATTTTCTGCTCAGCTCTTGTACCTCCTCATTTCTTCCATTTGCTTTACCATCTCTGCACTGAAGAGCAAGTTTCAGTGTCTCTTCTGACATCCATTTTAACCTTTTCCTTCTTTCTTGTCTTCTCAATGACTTTTTGCTTTAGTAAAACTTTACTCGCATGGGATATCAAAGAGATTGTCCAATGATTCCTGCATTCCATTGGGTCACCTCTCTTTGGAGTGAAATTAGTTAGTCACAAAAGGAGAAATACTGCATAGGACCACCACTGTAAAAGACTAAGAAAAAGAACCCATACTAAAGGTGGGGGGGGAGGTTCTTTGCTGGTTACCAGAATGTGGGGGGTAGGATGAGAGGAGGGAGGGAAAGGTGGAGGACAGGGTAGAGAAGAGACACAGGATACTTTGGGTGCTAGGGAAAGGGGCAATACACAAGAAGTGGGAGGGGAATGGAAGAACTAGGCAGATGGGAAAATAATTAGGTACATTCACATGGGCTAAGTGAGAAAGAGGTAAATAAGGATGTATGCACAATCTTGGAACAACAGGGCTCTGGGATACAGGCATTGAGACATGGTTGGAATGGGCAAAAGAGAGGAAATAATGTTAAGATGCTTGGCTGTCTTTTGAAACTTAGTTTCCCATGAATACCATTATAAAATAGACACTTGAGGGGGAGAGAAAGGAATAGCCAGAACTATCACCATAGAAAGTTTGTAAGTCCATCTTCTGCCTATAACTGATTGGAATACCTAAAATGGGTCTACAATGTGCCCAGTGAAGGAGGCTTCTTGCAGAGCCTCTGCATTACATAAAACCATAGGTGGAATCCTGAATAGCATCCAGAATCTTCTGAGGTGGGAAATTTCCACTGGAAAGGATGAGCAGACCAGCCTGGAGCAGCTAGAAGAACAGAAAATAATTCTTGAAAGAAAGACTGACAGGAAAAATACAAAATAATAATGGCAGTCTGATTGATTACTACAAGAACAAGCAAGTTGCTCTCCCAGGAGACATCAAGGCACGTGGTCAGGTTCCCTTAGGGCAAACTCCCTTCCAAGACTAAAACTCAATGGGAATACACGAGTAGACATGCGCTCTGATTGGTGACCATGTTCATCACCAATAAGGTGAAGTTAAGGGAAAACAGCAATGAAGCTGCGAGTTAAGCCCTACAACATTCAATAGACTCCTGTGAATCCAGGTGGAGACGTGGTTATCAATCAGTGTGGCAAGACCTGGGGACTCTTAGACCCACAGAGGACTAGAGTGGAGAGTGAAGCATCCAGCTGATAAGAAGAGATGGCATATGTATAAGAACACCCACACTTGCAGATAATATCCACTTGACCTGGCTTCAATGACTGGATGATCAGAGCTCAACTAGAAGAAGAAAGAAGAGGAACAAAAGAGTAATCTGAAACAATTTGATGAACTTGACCTACACCTATGGATGCAGTAGCTGAAAAGAGGAAACAAATTCTTATAGCAAGGATCATTCCCATCCCCTCCACACACAGAGTAGACAGGGATGGGCAGCTTGGACATTGGCTACCCAAAATGGGGTGTGAGGGGGTGCTACAAAGGCAAGAAGTGACTGGCTTACAAGCTTTCAAGAAGGAGCCTAGATTCAGACAGTGGGTGTGGAGGAAGGTAAATGTCCACTGAGTAGTATCCAATCTGTCTGGGCAGGGCTGATGAAAGGAGATGGGAATAGGTCTCTTGTGGTACAATAGCGAATACTTGTTATCAGGACTGACTGTGAGGGTTGGAAATGTAAAGGTAGACATTTTGTAGCAAAAGGAGGGGAGTGATTGACTTTGCAGTCCAGGAACGGTGGTCCCTGGGACCATCAAGGGAGAAGAGCAGAGTGCGGGACCCTACCCAGAGAAGCAGTGATGCCAGAGATGTAGGCAGAGACGATGACGTGGAGAGATGGAATGGCTGGGGACTCTAGACCCAGAGAGGGAGAGGACAACTGAGGGACAGGTTTGCAGGGTATACCCTTTGGTTGGTTGATGATGCATGGAGGGTATTGTAACCATGGCAATGTAATGATATACGATAGGATGAATGTAAAGCTAATGTTCTCCCATGTAAACTACCACATAATTCACAGTAAAACATTAAAAAAAAAAAAAAAATGATCTCCAGTTAACCATGAGGGAGTCAGGAATTGTAATAGTTACCCTTGGCCTGGAAACAGGGGGACCTGGGAACTTTGGCATACACTAATGAAGACCACGGAGTCCTGGTGTGGTATTGTGAGTTAATGTGCTGTACGGGTCAGCAGTTCAAGCACACCAGTCACTCCATAGAAACTCTAGACAGGTTCGCTATGGGTTGGGACTAACACGATAGCACAGCACTTCACAACAACAACAATGACGACCACGGATTCCTGGTGTGGTGTTGTGAGTTAATGCACTGGAATGCAAGGTCAGTTTGAACTGCAAGGTCAGTGGTTCAAGCTCATCAGTCACTCCTTGGAAACCCTATACAGCGTTGCTATGAGTTGGAACTGACTCAACAGCACTTAATAACAATGACAACCACAGGAGCCATTGTTGGCATAAAGCAGAAAGCTAAACTGGGTTTGAAGAGTCCAGAACTTTGACTTTTATCCTAGAGGGATGGAGTTTATCAGAACATTTTGGTGAGGAAACAAATGGGTCACAAATACATATATTCACAGTATATTAGTACAGATGGCTGTAGAAAAATGGATGGAAGAGCCCAATATCAGTAGAAAGAAGCCAGGGAATACATGATAGAAAGAGTTCAAGGAAGACAGGATGAGGCTTCAGCTCTAGAAACTCTCCTATAGGAAATGCAATGTTGCCGAAACCAGGTAGTCACCATTCCAAAACAACAGAATAACAACTACAGACCTTTATACAAGCATTTCTTAGGTACTAAACGCTACTCTAAGCACTTTGCATATACTAACTCTTCCTATGAGGGGAGTACTACTCATCCCCATTTTCTACTAAAGGAAATTGAGGCCCAGTGGGATAAATAAGCAGGCCAAGATCACACAGTGAGTCAATGGGGAAGTATTCAAACCAGGGCTTTGAACAGGTTCATTCTGGTATGACACCCTGTTGAGAATTTGCATTTCTACCCTAGATGCACTGTATCAGATGCAATAGTTTAGCAAAACTCCCAAGTGATTCTGATAAATCCCCAGATGATTTTTGTGTATACATACCAGGAGTGGAAATGCAAATTCTCAGCTGGGGATCAAGCTAGAATTCACACCCAAGGGTCTGGTTGCTCCAAGGCCCAGCACCCAGAGCAAAGTCCACCTGCAGCCATCCATGGCACACTGAATACTGGTCTGGCCTTCCTTCAGATCCCCCCTAGCCGCCCCCCCGCCCCCCATCACCAATCTGCCTCTATTGACTCTGGAGAAAACTACCCAAATTTATGGATTATGTGGACTGTTGCCTTTTACTCTCCAAAACACATTAAGTGATTTTGTCTGGAAATGTTTTACAAGCTCCAATTATGCCTCCTACATTCCCTCTCTGGTAAGGCCCAGGTCCCAGCCAGGACTGTAAAAGAACCTTTTCTTCTTTCTAAAGCCCCTTAACTCTTGGCCCCCAGAGAGAGCTAGTTCTCCCCTAGTCTAGGAAAAGCAAAGCTCCCGTTCTGGCCCACAGGGAGTTCTTAGACGGACCGTCATGTCTCAGTCCTGCTCTCGCTCTTTTCACAAGACTCTTTAATTAGGTTCAGAAACATGTTTATGATCCTGAGAACCAGCCCGTGTTATATTAGGCAAGTTCAAAGCTCCATTTCCCCCAATAACTCTCAGGACATTTCAGTAAATTTGAAGGCTTGGCCCACAGCCAATGCTGAACAAATTCAGACTGTAGGCAAAACCTGCCTTCAATACCCCCTGCTCTGGGCAGCTGTGGGAAGAGGATGGGATTTGGGTTTGTGCACATCTGGATTTTCATCCAGGCACCTCTATTTACTGGCTGAATGACTTTGGGCAAATTACTTAACCTCTCTGAGCCTCAACATTCTAATTTTTCAAATGCAAATAATCCTGGTGTGGTACTGTGTGATAAAGCACTGGACCACAAAGTCAGTTTGAAATACAAGGTTCGCAGTTCAAACTCACCAGCCACTTCTTGGAAACCCTATACAGGGCCACTATGAGTTGAAACAGACTCAACAGCACTTAACAACAACTTAACAACATGCAAACTATGAAGGATTCCTAGTGGTGCAGTGGGTTAAGCACTGGACTACTAACCAAAAGATCAGTGGTTAGAACTCACCAGCTGCTTTTCGAGTGAAAGAGAAGGCAGTTTGCTTCTGTAAAGAGTCACAGCCTTGGAACACTGCTATCAGTGACTGAGCTGGAATCAACTTGAAGGCAGTGGGTGATGGGGTGTATGAGGATGGAATGACACATAAATGTAGTTGTCCCTTCCTGTGGTGCTGCAGGATAATGCACTGGACCAAAGGTCAGTTTGAACCACAAGATCATCTGTTCAAACCCACCAACTGCTCCTTGGAAACCCAATACAGGGTTGCTATGAGTCGGAATAGATTCGACAGCACTTAACACACATACATACCTCTTCCTGACCCCTCTCAGAGCCTGATTGGGGCCATGCTACCCAGCTGAGTGGCAGCCCTGTTCTCTCTCCCAGGAGACTGCACTTTCTTGCTCTGTCCTGGGAGGTAGTTTCAATCACAGGGGCCTGTACTCTAGGACATAGAACAGCCTTCATGGTTCTGGGAAATGTGGTCCTATCACAGCGTCACAGTCCTATACCCTCAGTGCTCAGGAAAGGTGGGTACAACTCTTACACATGATGAAACTGAGACCCAGAGAGGAGAAAGAACTTGTCTAAGACTGCACAGTGAGTCAGAGGCAGAGCCAGCCTAGCCTCCTGACCCCAACCTTAACCTCCATTGCAAAACTGAGCAGAGCTAGCCAGCAGCACTGGCAGGCACTGGATGGCCCAATCTAAGACTGTGTGCCGCTCAGGTTTTACCTCCATTCTCTAGCCTCAAAAGGTGAACTATCCTTTAGGGTACAAGTCTCTAAGGCTCTAGGGTTGTCCACCTTACCTCCACCACCCCCATCCCCATGTATTTCCTACCTAGAGCTTCTCCTCCTGTCTCATGGGTTGCACCTTCCACAGACGTTCGCTCCCCACCTCTCCAGTTTCCTGTGGAATGGGGTGCCTGAAGCCTTCCTGTCTTCTGAGACTATCCAGCAATCCCACCTTTCTCCCCTGCTTCCAGCCTTCCTGAAAGGGGCAGTGGAAAGAGCACTGGATAGAGAATCTGTTTCTGACCTTAGCTCATCCATGCTGCATCACTGTGTGACCCTGGAAAAATCTCCTCCCCCTCTGGGCTTCACACACCACTGTTATAAAAGAATATTCAGCCCAGGTCATGCTCTAAATTACACAGCTAGTTAAATCCACCCCATCTTGTTGTCAGTTGCCATCAAGTTGGCATGGTGACCTTATGTTGACCTTATATATAGCAGCACGTTGTTCCTCTTTTTCTTTCTTCCATACCATCTCATTGACTTTTCATTCTCGCTTCATCCTCATTTGACCTCAGTCCTACCAACAATCTACATTAGAGAATTTAGATGGATGAAAGATACATTGACTTGAGTGTCAGCAGCAGCACAGTAAGAGTCTTGACCCTTAGGAGATATAGTAATTTTAAATCACCAAGTCAAGTGTGAATTTGAAATGCATGTTACCAACCCTGTGACTCCATATAAGTTACTCATGTGTAAAGTGTGACTAATGCTATATAGGGAGGTAGTGCAGAGTGAACTATTACGCAATGGGTGTTGTTGTTGTTAAGTGCCATCGAGTTCATTCCGATTCATAGCAACCCTGTACAGGGTTTCCAAAGAGCAGTTGGTAAACTTGAACCACTGACCTTGTGGTTCAAACCAACTTTGCAGTTCAGTGCATTAACCCACAGTATCACATGGCACATAAAGTGCCAGCCTAGGGCCTGGCACACAGGAGGGCTCAGGATGTGGTCATGCTTTTCCTTCTGCCACAAGTAGCAATGCATCCTTTAGCTAGTCACTCAGTGTCTCTGGTCTGAGTTACCTGCTGTGGACGATGGACAAGTTGCACTGGAGAATCTCAATGAACCCTTTTCTTTGAAAAAGCTATGTTCCTAAGACAAATACAGAAGTTATGCTTTTCTTTCTGGTCTCTTGGCTCCTTTTCTTTTTCTTAATTAAATAACTATTTTATTGAGATATAATTCACATATCACACAATCCACCCACTAAAATTATAAAATTTGATGGGTTTTTTTTTTTTTCAGTATATTCAGAGTTGTGCATGCATCACCACTATCTAATTTAGAACATTTTTGCCGCCCCTCAAAAAACAAACAAACACCATTAGCTGTCACTCCCTATTCATCCCACACTCCCCTCAGCCACCTCTGATTTACTTTCTGACTCTATGTACAGATGTGCCTATTCCAGACATTGCAGATAAGTAGAATCATACACTATGTGCCCCTTTGTGTCTGACTTCTCACATTTAGCATAATGCTTTCGAGCTGCTTCAGTGCTGCAGCCTGTATCTCTCACCCTTCCGGTCCCCAGGCCCACACTCATGCTGCCTGCTCTCTGCAGCGCTGTGGCCACTGACTCACCTTTGTCCAGGCTTCCCAAGCACAAGGCGCCCCTCCCTCTGGAATGCTCCACTCAACTAAGTAGAGTCCCAGTCTGTTGCCTGTGCCGGCAATCACGGGGGCTGCACAGGCCCCTCGGCCCACTGCGTCCTGCCCCAGGAAATACATTTCTTAGTCTCTTCCACAATTTGAAAGGTTTTAAGACAAACTGACCTGCTGTTGACAGCACTAATTCCTTTCTTCCTCTTCAGTGCTCCTGTCTCTTCTCTCCCCACTTTTTGTGTGTGTGTGTAAAGGAATTTTTTTTAGATGTTGTGCGTATGGGTTTTTTCTCTGCCTCCAGATGTCACTTTGGTATGAGGATTGATGTTAAGTAATACTTAATGACTCCCGCTTTAGTCCTATTGCTATATACAGTATCTCATTTACTCTTCATGGGCTAGGCACTATTATCCTTGTTTGATGAATGAGGACATTGAGGCTCGGGGACATGCCAGGATTTACCCAAGGTCATTCATCAGTAGATAGCAGAGCAAGGATCTGAACCCTTGGCTGTTTGACTTATTCTGCTTCCCCAGGGACCAAAAGATGTGACCATCTAGCAGTGGTCCTGACCATTCCGATCAATGCCTTAGACATGATCACACCCACTGCAAACTCCTGGAACAGTCATAACGAAGCATATTCAGGGTGCCTCGGAGTAGTCCAGCCCAAAGTTCTCCCTGACCTCTGCAAATCTCACAAGAGGTAGCTTTCCGAAAAACAAACACACAAACAACAAACCCACTGCCATCAAGTTGATTCTGACTCATAGTGACCCTAGATAGGGTTTCTGATACTATAAATCTTTATGGGAACAGAAAGCTTCATCTGTCTCCCAAGGAGCAACTGGTGGGTTTGAACTGCCGATCTTGTTGTTAGAAGCCCAGTGCTTATCATATAGCACCACCAAGGCTCCCTGCAGGTAGTTTTAGTAGTATAAGTAAGTTTAGTGAGAAGTGTCCGCTGTTCAAATCCACCAGCTGTTCCCAGAAACCCTGTACAGGGTCACTATGAGTCAAAATCTACCCAATGGCAATTAATAATAACAAATACAGTTCAAAGAATTAAAAAGGATTGGAGTCCTGGTATGGCGCTGTAGGATAAGCTCTTGACTGCAATGTCTGTTTGAACAGAAAGGTTAGCAATTCAAATACACAAGTCACTCCTCAGAAAACCCTATACAGAGTTACCATGAGTTGAAACCAACTCGATGGCACTTAACAACAGCATTTAAAGGATTGCTTTCTCATACTGGTTAATGGAAGGAAAAAACAAATTTTTGGCTATGCTCCTATTTATCTCTGCACTCTTCACCTGGGTCCAAAACCTTTGATGGCTCCCCATTACCTTAAGAAGCAGTTCCAAGCTTTCAGCTTTCTTCAAGTGGCTCAAAGACTTGTCATCATTTGGGAATTACCTTCCCCATGCAAGGATCAGTGGGGACCATCTCAGAAACTGGCTATTACAAAATGCACTTATTAAGCATCTATTATGTAGATGTAGGATCAGCACTGGACTGTGAACCACAAGGTTAGCAGTTCAAACCCATCAGCTGCTCCTCAGAAACCCTGGACTAGTGGTACTAGTATCAGGTCACTATGAACCAGAACTGACTCGATGACACTGAACAACAACAATGTGCTAGGAAAAGTAATCAATATTTGTTTAAGAATCTATGTTATCTGTTATCTCATAATATTTCAAAATCTCCAACACCGCACAGGAAAGTGAAAAATAAATAAACTCAATAAAACATGTGGAATAAATCAATACTTCTGTGATAGATTTTATAATCCATACTCTACCCTATAGCCCTATTAGAGGTACAAAGCTATTAAGTGGCCTCAAACACAACCTATAAACAAATGATCTGGGTTCAAGCTCAGGTATCTCTGGCTTCAAAGCAAGAGCAACTGCTGCCCTACTGGGCTTCCTTGATAGACATTTGCCATCATTAGAAAGGATGTCCCTGGCCTCACGGCCTCGGGGAACCTCAGAACTAGTTTTCCAGCAGCAGAAAACATCTTGGTGACTCTTGTCAAGAGCACTTGCTAAAGGTGGAGGTCTTCCACCAGGCAGCTAATAGGCCAGAGAAAGCATTAAGTCATCTGTTTATACCACTTCCAGCCCTACCTGTATTTTTTTCTTCCTGTGTACAACTCTCAGTGGACAATTTCTGACTTATCTTTCAGGAACTTCCGTTTTCAGTGACAGAGTCTCCAACAAGGCCAGAGAGGAAGGGCAGGACTCAGGGGACTGCCCAAACCCACACTTCAATTAAGATCTTCCTTTCTAGTGGGGCCTGGAAATCCCCATTTCCTACAGTATACTCCTCTGCAGGGCCTTCCAGGTCAGACTTCCCACTGCACCTGGAAAGCTCCCAGCCTTATCTCCCACTGAGCCCCTAAGCAGTGGACCAATCCAGGAGGTTCTTTCCTCATGGAGTAGTAGCATTGGAAATCTCAACTTGACCAAGTTATTAGCTACAACCTGGAAAAGTTTCAGAACCTCTCGGACCCTCAACTTCTTCATTTTTAAAAGCACAGGGGAAAGATGAAATTTTATGCTCCCATAAAGATCTGTTGTTGTTGTTAATTGCTGCTGTTAAGTGCTATAGAGTTGGTTCTGACTCATGGTGACCCTATATAGGGTTTCCAAGGAGTGGCTGGTGGTGTGAACCACCAGCCTTTTGTTTAACAGTCCAGTGCTTATCCTATGGCACCACACCACGACTCCATAAAGATTTAGAGCCTCAGAAACCCTATACAGGGTCGCTATGAGTTGAAAACGACTCCATGGCACTTAACAACAAAAGTAATTAACCATTTTAAACATTTTGCAATTGTGGGCTCCACAAGTGGGACTGGAATCTGATATCTTTGTCCACCTCCAGTCTGTCAGGTTGGTTTAAAGATTAGAAGCCGTGTGTGTTAAGGGCTGTACTAGTGCTACCAGCATCAGTTGACAGTAAAGACTTGTCTGACTCATAGATATTTCATATGTGTCAGAGTAAAGCTGTGTTCCATAGAGTTTTCAATGGCTGGGATCTTTTAGAAGATCAGTGGATCTTTCTTCTATAGGTAGACTTGAACCTCCAAGTGTATTAGCCATTTGTACCACCCAGAGACTCTGGGCATAGGGTAAGAGGTTTTCCCTCCTGGTCTCCTTCCACCCTCCCACATCCTCCCTATCTTTCAGGGTCTAGGTCTAGTTTCCCCCAGTATCTCAACCACTGCCGGGGTCTGGCCTCGGCAAGGGGGTGAGGACCCGAAGATGGGGTGTCCGGTGACGATGGCGAGAGAGAGATAGAGAGAGAGAAAACAGACACAGAGAAAACAGATACAAAGAAGACAGACACCCGGGCTTGATGCAAGCTGCCAGACAGAATGCTCAATGGCTGACATTTTCCCTTCTCGGACTAACTCTAGGTGGGATGTCTGGAGAGGCGAGAGAGAAAAGAAACACTCGGAGACCAGAGTAGATGCAAAACCGGCAGACAGCCTCTTCATACCCCGCAAGCAATCATGCCCCCCAAGCACTAATGCCCTCTCGGACTTAAGTCTGCATCCGTCTCTTATTTCCTCTCTTTCAGGGAGGGATCTTTACAGAAGAAGAATGGTATTATTCAGACAAGACAATCCTTCAAATAAGTTAAGCCAGTAAACCTTACTTAAACCAATATTCCTTTCTTCCTTATTGGGTTTAACCTTCACTTGGATCAAACTAATTGAACCCAGGGTGGTCCGAGGGCGTTGCCCCCATTGTCCTTAATCCCATATTCCCAGAATTTACCACTCCACCCCAAGTGAATATACCCCGGGCAGTTCCTCTCCAGAGCCTCCCTGCTTAATCCCAGTAAACCTGTCCTTGTTCGTCCTCTGAGGAAGTTTTATTGCCTTGGTTCTAGGGGGAAAATCTTGACCTTAGAAACTTAGGGGAATATTGCATTTCTCTGTGGACATCCAGGGCTCATGTTTGGAATTAAATAAATATGACTAAACAATTTGATGAAAAACAATCTGCTATTAACTGCCAGTGGCCTCATTTGTTACACTCGGCCCTAGAGGGCCTCGAACCTCTGACTAGTCTTACACGGTCTGCAACAAACCACCACCTGACTCAGTCTTCTCAAGTCACTGGGACTTTTCTAAGACCCGGATGCACCACAAGTCAGTAACATAGACCTCCCATTTGTGTTTCTTTCTTTTTTTCATAATAAACAGTGACTCTGAAGGTCTTTGAAAGTTTCAGAGATCGCACTTAGCAAAGAGGCTCTGTGTCATTTGATCATTCAAATAGACCCTAGTAAGTGTGTGGCATTAAGCATTCATTGAATTAGTGAGTGAGCATCCACATCTTCAAAATCATTACAAGAGAATCACATGGGTTTGCCCTGAGGAATAGAAGGGGAAGTCTGGCAAGAAGCTCAGGCCTGTTGGTAGTCGCTGGTGTTGACTGAGAAGAACCAGCAGAGCCCCTCCATTGTCCTTCCACTGCCCTCTACCCTACTCTGCATTTCCCCATTGCCAGCCCCATCCACAACTCCCAACAATATATTCATACTTAAACTCTTAGTCATTTCCTGTAGGATCCCAGATCAGTTGACTCCAAGAACAGCATAGCTCAAAGCCCACTCCTCACTTCCCCAGGTAGGCTTGTCAGCCAGATGCCAAGTTCAAAAGATAGTAAGAGCTGCTTTTTTATTTTTAAACAAAGTGCCTTTTCCACATGACACTTCTAATGATGCTACTTGGATCAACTGAAGAATGTTTTTCTTTTTTTCCTAGAGTGGAATTTGCAACATGTTTTCTCAACCTACCCCCACCAGATTAGAGTGAAATGAACTCTCAGCATGCCTGCCTCTACCAGCAACCCTCTCCTAATCCAAGGATAGCCATTAATTTGTTATTCTAAGTAATCCTCTGCTGAAAACCATGAATCCCCTGTGGTGGATGAGAGGAGAGTTTTCAAGCACAAAATTATTGGACTTGCCAGCTCACATCATGACAGACAACATCCCAGAAGGAAAGGATGATATAGAGATACAGGCTAAATTGACAGACAGTACAGAAAGAACCATTTCATTTAAACTATGTGTGAGTAAGCTGTAGTATATATATGCTCTCATCCTTAGTTGGAGAACATTTTGCCAGTCCACCGTTCACGAACCTTTAGATCTTTGTTGTAGACTGAGGCTCTATCACTTATTAAATCAGACTAGTAGAAGCAGCCTCCAACATCTGTCACACATATCTTACTTACTATGTGCCCTGCCTAAGTTCTCAACATTTGCTCAACATTTAGACACAGGAGACCAACCGTTTTGAGGTCTTCTTCCTTTGCCCCCTCCCTGACATCTCGTTCTCCAAACATATCATCCTACTCATCATCCCCCAATCTTACTAGAGTCCTATATGACAAAAAAGGAGGCCTGGTGGTGCAACAGTTAAGCACTCAACAGCTAACAGAGTGACAATTCAAACCCACAGTTGCTGAGGTGAAGAAAGAAAGTCTGTTCCAATAAAGATTTATAACCTTGGAAACTCTATGGAACATTCTACTCTATCCTATAGGATCTCCATGAATCAGAATTGACCATATGGCATCCAACAATAAAATACCAAAACACAGTTGCTCTAGCTGTTCCCTTTGCCTGTAGTGTTCTTTTCCCCAAGCTCCTTGTCAGAGAAATTCACATCCAGCCTTCATGACAATTCACTTGTCCCTAACTCTGTCTGCTGCTCCCACACCTCTGATCTATCACTTAGAAGGCTGTTATTAATGTCTGGTTCTTCCCCCACATCCCTTCCCATGAAGTTAGTTCTCTCATCTAGAGCCTGGCACATAATGGGTGGTCAACACATGTTTGGTCAATGAAAGAATTAATACACATCTACCATTGTTGTTAAGTGCTGTTGACTCGGTTCCAACTCATAGCAACCCTATATAGGGTTTCCAAGGAGCAGCTGGTGGGTTTGAACCGATGATCTTGTTTAAAATGACCTTGTGGTCCAGTGCATATCCTACAGTGCCACACACATCTACTGGAGCACTATAATTGACAAAATTAAAAGTTAAGGCTAGGTCTCAAACCTCAATGAACATTTAAAAATTAAATAATAACCATCCAGAGTCAGTAGTAATAAAAAATATAAAGGAACAGGGAAAATTATTCCAGGCTTTGAGGAGTTGACAACCTAATTGCAGTAAAAGGACTTACACATACAGATGCCCACTTCTGTGTAGTATCTACTCCTAGCCAAATGAGCATTCACATGCACAGGGTGGAGGCCATGCCAGGGAACCAAGTAGTCAGGGAAGTTTTCATGGAAGAATTCAGATCTCAGCTGGATCTTGATGAACAGGCAGAAATCAGAGATAGAGCGGCATTTCGGGCACAGTGAACAGAATGAGTAAAGCAAAGACATGGGAAAGTGAGGTCAGAAAACTGTCCCTCTCCCCTAAAAGTCCCAACAACAACAGTAAACAAACAAACCAAAACACAAAACGAACCCTATGGATCATTAAGTATCTGCTCTGCAACTAATCATAGGAATGGTGCAGGACCATAGGAATGATAGGAATGGTGTAGTCATTTCCAATGTGCCTGGGGTCAGCTCCATGGTAGCTGACAATAGCTATGTGCAAAACTAGCAATAAAAATGAAATTAAGCATGTCCAAAAAGAACACAAATTAACCCTGAGCACAGGGTTTTGTGAACTGAGAAGCTATTTTCATTTACTATGTTTTTCTTTTTCATTTCAGAGAAGTATGCAGAACGTCAGCGTCTCTATTTGGTGCAAATGGTTAACGTGCTCACTGGATTGCTAACTGAAAGGTTGTAGGTTCGAGTTCATTCAGAAGCACCTCAGAAGATGATCTATTTCTGATAAACCAGTCATTGAAAATTCTATGGGGCAGAGTTCTATGCTGACACCCATGAGGTGGCCAGGAGTTAGAATCGACTCTATGACAACAGGTTGTTTTGTTGTCTTTTTTTAATGCAGATTCTCAGGTCAGCCCTGTCATGGTTGTTGTTGCTAAGGCAAGTTGAGTCCGTTCTGACTCATAGCAACCTGTGTAGGGTTTCCATGGAGTGACTGGTGGGTTTGAACCACCAACCTTGTGGTTAGTAGTCCAATGCTGATCCTACAGCGCCACAACAGGACTCCCTTGTCCTGATCAAAGGCCACCCCCACCAACCTTTCTCCTGTTTGGCTAACCACAAGTTGTTAAGCAAGTTGTCTCTTAATACTTTGGTTTCAATTTACAGTTGTTTACTACGTTTTGCTAAAGGGGGGAGCAGTGTGGGGATAGTGAAAAAAACATAAATTTGGCAGATAACAGGCTCAATTCTTAATTCCACCACTTTCTAGCAATGTGGCCTTGAGAATCACCATCATCATCATCATGGTCACTAATATTTATCTAGTGCTTATTTTATACCAGACACTGTTCTATACTCCATAGCAATTCTGTAGTATTAAATCCATTTTACAGATAATAAAATGTACAGATTAGCTACTTTATGGATTAGCATAGTGATCTGAAGCTAATAAAAATCAGGGCTAGGATTTTCACTGGAATAGTTTGATTCCATGGTCTGCACTCAACCAATCTCAAACCTTAGTCTTCTCATCTTTAAAATGTGGGTTGTGTTATGTTAAGTGTCAATGAGTGGGTTTCAATTCATAGTGACCCTGCATAGGGTTTCCAATGCTGGAAATCTTTGTAGGAGCAGAAAACTTTGTCCTTCTCCCACACAAAATAAGGGTTGTAATCTGTAAATGTTATTTGCTGCTGTTAGTGTATCTGAGAATGAAAACAAAGTCCCTTTGGTACTGAGTTTCTGTTAAGGGTGATGAAAAAAATCGTAAACAGGTAGCAGTGATGGTTTGTACAGCACGGTGAATGTAATTAATGTCATTGAATTGCACACATCAAAATGGTTGAAACTGCAAATGCTTTGTTATATATAGTCACCACAAAAACATTTTAAAAAATTAAATAAAGCAATATGTAAAAACAAAATTAGCTCCTGTTTTCCCAGAATAATCACATTCCCTTATTTCTACAGTGATTTAGATCCAGTCTAAGCATGAGCAGACTGTCTAGCAGGGGGTGTTTTGTATTGGATTTTAACATTTTTCTTCTTGAGGATGTGTCTAAGAAACAGTTCTGTGCATTTACCTGTTCCCTGCTACACACGAATTCTTTTCATCTCCCAAAACATCAACTGTTCTAACATGCAGCCTTTGATAGACAAACATGCAAACAGCTGCTGCCTTGGAGAATTCTAGCCCAGAAGCCTCAGCAGAAAAGCTTGTTCTGATCTCTCCCTTTGGAATGCCAGAAAAGCTTCCTGGTGGTGACTGCTTTAGAGTAATGAAGACAAGAGTTTTGACGTGAGTACTTGTAGAGGGGGTAGAAAGTTCAAACCAAGACCACCAAGTCTTTCTATCCTAGATCTTGTTTCCAAAGCCCCTCTCAGAAAAGATGACAGAGCAAAATTTGGCAGGCATTTGAATCTTTTGCAAGCAAAGACATGTTCCTCCATGTTTGGAATTTGATGCCCCCAATAAAAACAAACATAAAATAGGTATCTTTTTTTTCTTTCTTTCTCCTCACTGCCTGCTATGTGCTGTGCTCTGTTCGAGGTGATCCACATAATATTTTAATTGAATCATCACAATATTCCTATAGGTTATGTACTGTTCCTGCCCCTATACTACCCCGTTTCACGTATGAGGAAACTGGCATTTCCCTTCTTCCTTTGGAGACTCTATTTAAAAAGCAGTGCACGGAGTCTGGTACAGGAAATGCTCTGTGTAACAGGAAAATCATTTACCAAGAAAAACAGTGATGCTCCAAGCACTTTGTGGTGGAATATATTATTACCAGCTCAAGCATGAAAATGCTCAGCCACCCCAGATCCAGGAAATATAAGCTCAGGAATGAATGGGTGGTTTTCCCACGCCTCCCTTGCCTGTTCCCCAGAGCTGAGGCTGCCTTGACCTCCTCCTTCTGCTCCCTGGGAAGTGATCACAACATGAATGCCTGTATTGCACCGGAGAAGGGCAATAGAGAGCAAACCTGAAGATTCAAACTAACATTGAACATTTCTAGACCCCTAGGTAGTACAAATGGCTTGTGCTCAACTTAAAGGTTGCTGATTCAAACCCACCCAGTGGCACCATGAAACAAAGGGCTGGCAATCTACTTCTGTAAAAATTATACCCAAGAAAACCCTTTAGAGTACAGTTCTACTCTGTAACACATGGAGTCACCATGAGTCGTAAGCAACTCAACAGCAACAAGTTCGGTTCTTTGGTTCTAATGAGCATTTACTGTGTGCCCAGCACTGTGCAAAGTATTCTCAGTCAAGTCATTAATTTTGTGAAGTTGACACATGAAGAACCTGAATTTAGAGAGCTCGCACTGCAAGGAGCGGTGAGTTCTTTTTTCACTACTGTCTCCTCATTGTCTAGATCATGGCTGGCACATAGTAGACACTCAACAATTACTTGTTGAATGAATGAGTGAATGAATGAGATAACTTGCCCATAAACATTCAGCAAATGCAGCTGAAATTTGAACCCGGAGTGATCTGCCTTGAGGTTCATAAGAACTGCTACTTCCCAGGGATACACAGATGGTGCTAATATAAAGATGGCGAAGATCTTTCACCTAGAAAGGAAAGGGGATTAACTAGTTAGCCTCACAGGCAACTCAGATTATATTTTATGGCAAATACATTGGATTAGATATCTTGGAGACTCATGCTCTGGCCCCACCACTGTCTGTGGACAGTGAGCAGGTCCCTTCCCCTGTGTGGCCATCCATTTATCCGCATGTAAAATGGAATTCTGAATGTCTGCATGCTCCCATAAAGGATTATGAGAGTCAAATGAGAGAAGGTACACAAAAGTGCTTTATTAATCGTAAGAGCTAATTAAATGTCAATTGATTTAGTCTCTCAGAGAGTACATTAGGCACTACAACTCTCATGTGACAGGATTTTGATAAGAAGAGCTTTCATATTGCACACTGTGCGGTGCTCTTCATTCCTAGTCTATATAAAAGCTCTGTTCCACCTCCCCAGGAATTGGTCAATGTTCAACCTACACAACTATTCTCAGTTGTTCTAGATCAGAATATATTTTTAGTGAGGCCATGTACTCAGTACTCTGGTGGGGAAGATGAGAGGAAAGAAGATACAAAAGATGTCTCAGGAGACCAGAAGCTCTCAGAAGAAGGCACAGATTTCCAGAGGATGGGCCTGTGAAGTCTCCCTGGACCGATCAGGCTGATTGCCCGATGGTCCAACAGACCAGAGGACCAGGGGAAGGAAAAATTCCTTAATGGAAAGCAAATTCTGAGGTCTTAACAATTACTTCTCCATCCTCCAAATCCAGATCTTAGCTCTATCTTTCTCAACCAATGATGGTAGTTCCTTGGAGCAGCAGGCAGGAGTAGGGATAGACTATGAAGGAGAAATTCACATCTGACTTCTTACTCCTTCCCCTTCACTGACCAGGTCAATTGGTATTTAACCTGGTACCTCGAAATGTAGAGCAAGAGAGCTCAGAGTTAACTAGGATGGCACTGAAGATGGGGCTGCCCACCCAAGGTCATAAGATTTGTAAGATTAGCCCTTGAAGTCAAAACTAATGAATCGTTTCTAGCCTCATATCTTTCCACTGCCCCCCAAATGCATCCCTGCTACTTTGCTGTCACAATCCCTCAACTGGCCCACGGGGTAGGGATGTTAGGATCTGGAGGAAAGATCTGGAAGCTGCATCTGCTCCTGAATCTTTATCAGCACGCCAGTTCACCCTGGAAATCCCTGCCCTCCAGTCTTGCTCTCTGGGAGGCCTTGGCTGGGTGCCCAGATATAGTTCATCACACCTTCAATCCAACAACTCGGTGCTTTACACATCTGTTCTTATTTGGTCACTCTGAACTGTACCAGGCTGTTGCCGTGTCATCTCCTCCCCAACTGGATTCTGAGATCCTAGAGGAAAGGAGCCATTGCTGCCCAGTACAGAGACTGGCCCACTGGCGCTCAACCAGCAAGTCAAGAGAACAACGCAGGGAGGGGAGTTGGTTCATCCTATGGCACGCCCCAACCCCAAGGCTCAGCCCTGTTCACCCTGGGTGGCGCTCTGCCGCCAACAGTGCCAGATTGCCTGCCGGTCTGGGCCCGGTCCCCGAGTCAGGTGCAACCCTCAACACGGAGTGGGAGGTGGGTGTACCCCTGCCCCCACTCCCAGCCACAGGTCCACTCCCCCCGGGGCTGGCACAACATCAAGGTTCAGTTAAAAGGGGCCCTAGGGGCCCTTGCAACCCTTGCATGTGGCCCAGGGTCCGAGCCTCTCATTAGGCAGTGGCGGCTCTCATGTAAGACCTTTAATGTGGTGCGGTGGTATTTTTCAGGCTTCTTTTCAGAAGGAAAAAGTTAATAATGTGAAAGCTTTATTACCTTTCTCTTCCCCCCTCCGAGACATGCCCTTTGGTAGTGTAACGCCGGGGCTAGTTAAGGCCAAAGCCCGGGGATTTCCTTCTCTCTGGGAATGACTATAATTACACACACAGAAGGGGCCACGGCAGTAAAGTGGCAACACACCAAGGTCTTAACCTCGGAGGCAAGAGGAGAGCTAGGTGTTAGCCATCATGCCGGGGTCTGTAAAGCAGAAACATATGGGGAATCCATTACCTGCTCTACAAAGGAGGCGGCCCCGCTAATAAACGTATTTACTGGGTTAAATAAATACGCGGAGGGTTGTTAAAAGCCTGGCCCTGTGACTTAAAGTCACCAACATTTTTCACTTGTCAGAAAGGGGCTTTTGGAAGCTTTCAGGCGGCCTGCCTTCCTGCCCATGTTTATGCATCCACTATCCCCCCTCAGTTCCTTCTGACCATGGAGAAAGAAAGGGTCTTTGTCTAGAAGCATGGAGACCCTACGGGTGGGCAGGAGGAGACACACACACTGTGTGTGTTGGAGGCCTCAGGAGTGGAGTTCCCTGCCCAGAGCTGGTACCAAGTGGAGCGATGAAGAGGAAATACATCTTCACCTAGTGCTGCTGTGCAAGGAGAAGGCTCCATTCACATCTTAAAACAGTATTTCACCAAGATGACACAGGAGTATGTGACAAAGCCTTCATTGCTGTATCTGCCTTTTTTTATATATATAAATATTATGGCAAAATGCACATGATGTAAATGTACCATTTAAACCATTTTGAAGTGTAGAGTTCTGTGGCATTTCCTATAATCACAATGTTGTGCAACTACCATCTCTGTCTAGGTCCAGAACATCTTGATCACCCGAGAAGGAAACCCTGCAACTAGTAAACTGCCAGAGAGTACAGTTCCCATCTTGCCCTCTCCCCAGGCCTCTGACAACCCTTCATCTATGTTTTTCCTATTCTGTACATTTCATATAAATGGAATCATATAATATGTGATGTTTGTGTCTGGTTTATTTCACTTACATACTGTTATCAAGGTTGTCCTTGATGTAGAATGTATCAGCACCTCATTCCTTTTTATGGCTGGATAATGTCCGTTGCATGAATATACCACATTTTGTTTATCCATTCATCAGTTAATGAACATTTGGGTTGTTTGCACCTTTTGACTATTGTGAATAATATTACTATGAACATGCTAGTACAGGTTTTTATTTGAACACCTGTTTTTAATGCGCCTGGATATATACCTTAGAGTGAAACTACTGGATCAGATGGTAGTTCTGGAGTCCCCATATGACTCTGTTGGATAACCACTGTACTGCTAATCACAAGGTCATCAGTTCAAACCCACCAGTCGCTCCTTAGTCAGAATCAACTCAATGGCAGGTAACAACATGGTAGGTCTATGTTAACATATTGATGAACTGCTAAACTGCTTGCTATATTCTATTGTGGAGGAACAAAGATACAATTTTTCATTCAAAATTTAAAGTTCTGCTAAGATGCTAAGGAGGTCTGGTGGCGCTGTAGAATAAGCACAGGACTACTAATCACAAAGCCCGCAGTTCAAACTTACCAGCCACTGCACAGGAAGAAGATGAGACTTTCTACTCTCACAACGATTTACAGCCTTGGAAACCTCTCAGGGTTGCTATTTGTCAGAACCAACTTGATGGCGGTTAGCTTGGTTTTTAGTTTGGTTTGGATAAGTCAGTTACTGGCTTGACGTTTTAAAAAATGAGAGAGGGAAGAAGAGCTCACATTGCATGAGGACCTACTGTGCCCCAGGCACACTTATATATGACAGCTCTCTGATTCCCATGGCTTCCCAAAGTATGGACAATTGTCCTCAACTTACTGAAGAGGAAGTCAAGGGATTGATTTATGGTCACACTGAATATGTGCCTCGGGGATTTGAAACCTGATCCTTTGGATCAGGAAATCTGTACTCTTTCCATCACCCCAATAGTTTGAAAATGTAGACAAAAATAGTAATGAATTCCCAGGGCTCCAAAAACGTCGCAACAAGTTGTTAAATGACTTTAAATAATGCCACACAGCAGATCAACCGAGAGCTTGGTTAGTTAATACCTGCTCTACATTCCAGGGAGACCATATGGGAGGAGACAGAGAGGGCTTCACTACACTGCAGTTAGTCACAATCACACACACACACACACTCCATGGACACTGTTGTGAGCATACAAACTATGTTGACACATTTGTCCTTAACCAACAGGGTTTATTTTCCTCCAAAAGGGATGTTATGACATGAAAATAGTATTTGTTGATTCTAGAAGCATAGCAAATTATGCATGTGTGCACTCTTCAGCATTACGTGTTGTTTGTACTTGGATATAACCCCACTTTCAGATCCTTTTAATAGGAAGAGTCCCTAATGAGAGCTGTTGCTAAATCATGCATTCACTTATCATTTCCATTTCCTCTTCTTTCATACTGTTGACTTTACTTTCTCATCTAGATTTTGTTACACCCCAGGTAATTTCTCTCACTTTATTGTATCCTAATTTTTGTTTCCTCCTAAATTTAATCCCTTCCTTTTTGTATGTCAGCCACTTTATATGCCTGTATAGCCCTCTGGTGATCTCCCCAAACACAAAGGAGTTCACATAGTCTGACAGATACAACTGAGGCAGAAGAGATATGGGTTGAAACCCCAACTCCATGACTAACCAAATAAGCATGCATGAGCAAAACATGTATCCTCTGTTGGCTTCTGGGTTCTCAGCTGTATGATAATGTAAATCATGCAGAGTTGTTGTGATGATAGCATTAAATAGTGTGTTTTCCAAAAACCAACATCTAGCATAGCGCTAGGCTTCGTGTAAGTACTCAGTATTTCATTTTCTCCCTTATCTGGTGATGGTGGGTGAGGGAAGAGCAAGGAAAAGAAGAACAAAACTATTCAATGGAAATTATTCCATGAAATTTGGGACATATGCCATGACGATAACAATCATTATTAAGCTATTATTATAACTCTACTAGAACTTAAGCCTACTGCAGTTCAAGTCGTAGATAATGAAAAACACTGTTCAACAGCTAGTTGAAGAGATTCTGGCAAACTGAATGAACTGACAGTGCACAAAATTCAGTAAGCTCTCATGAAGGTGGGATAGAAAACCTTCAACAGTTCAGATCATTTGGTATACATTATGTTACTCTTTTTGGTAGGGTAAAACTAGGGGGTTTTGAGGTAAAGGTCTCCCTTGGGAAACAGAAAAAATAAAAGAAATGGCATTTTAGATAATGAGCAGAAGTTTGCCATCAACTTGATGCATGTCCGATTCTCCAAAGATGAGTTATGTGCAGCAAACTCATTTCTTTCAAGTCCTGTTTATGGTTGGTTAAGTAAGCAATGGAGTGATCCGTCACCTCTGCTTTCCAGCCGGTGACTGGAGAAAGCAACAAGCCAATGCTGATGTGAATGATTTGGACAGTAAGTAAATAAATCCCACCTTGATAAGCTGGACTCTGCTCTTGCTCTCCCACAGGCCCCAAACATTTTGATTAAGGACTGATGAGGGTTTCCCAGGAGGAGGCCAAAGACTCCACTTCCCTGGAGGTCCCTGAAAATAGAACCACATCTCATTTGTTCTGATTCTATTTGCAGGGACCTCCAGGGACATCTTAGGAGGAAAAGGGTAAGTGGAAAAAGGGGTGAACCAGGTGACCTTTTTAGGCCTCTTCTACAGAGGAGCCTTGCAGACAATATCCAATTTTCATCAAAGCAATTTACTCAACTTTGGAGTATGGACTGAATATAGGACTAGAACCAAATTGGTGCTCAACCAATGCGTGGATCAATGGATAATGGAAGGTGGGAGGGAGCTTCAAGTTTCGTTTGCACATGCAATTTTCACAAGCCTAATTACATTATCTGAAAGGTAGGTTACCAGGTAAGGAATTACCTATTCCTATTTGGGGACTCTCTTATGTCCTTGGTGGAATTTTTTTTTTTCAATGAGAAGTGGAAATGTTTTATTTATGTTCAGTCTTTCCTAGGTTTATATCTACTCCTAATCATTAACAAAAATCAAGGTACTTAACAACAATAATTAACCATTTTAAAACATTTCCCCATCCAAGAAACCACTTCCTTTAAAATACCCAAAATAACAATTTACATGTTCATAGTGTTTTAAACTCCTTCAAGTTTTTTTCCTATATTATATGTCATTCGAAGCTGAGAAATGTCCTTAGGCATAATAGTTACCAACACGTACAATTCACTGGACAGCTAGACAGCTTGGATTTAAATTTTGACTCTACATGCATCTACTGTATGACCCTGGGCAGGTTATTTAACTGCTCTGTGCCTCAATTACCTCATGTATACACTGAGGATGATATTAACATCCAATCTTTTATGAAGGGTTCTTCTGACATTTAAATGAGTCAATTTTTTAAAACACTTAAAAGAGTGACAGTTTGCTCTTATTCTCACAATTTAGCAGATTCCAAAGGAAGGACAATCAGGTATGATTGCTCCAGTTTGACAGAGTAAGAAACTAAGAGATTCTCCGAGTTTAGGCAAGAGTCCTTCCTTTGTTGTTGTTAGGTGTCATCAGGTCCATTCCAACTCATAGTAATCCTATGCATAACAGAACAAAACACTACCCAGTCCTGCTCCATCCTCACAATTGTCATGTTTGAGCCCACTGTTTTGCCACTGTGTCAATTCATCTCATTGAGATGGAATTGTATACTGACCCTCCACTTTACCAAGCATGATGCTTCTTCAGGGACTGGTCCTTCCTGACAGCATGTGTCCAAAATACAACAGACAAACTCTCACCATCCTGGCTTCCAAGGAGCATTCTGGCTGTACTTCTTACAACACAAATTTGTTTGTTCTTCTGGCTGTCCATGGTACTTCCAATATTTTTTGCCAACACTATAATTCAAATGCCTTAATTCTTCTGCACTCTTCCTTATTCATTGTACAACTTTCACATGTATATAAGGTGATTGAAAATACCATGGCTTGGGTCAGGTGCACCTTAAATCCTCAGTCTTTTGCTCTTTTAACACTTTAAAGTGTTTTAAAATGTCTTTTGGATCAGATTTACCTAACACAGTATGTCATTTGATTTTTTTATTGCTGCTTCTATGAGTATTGATTGTGGATCCAAACAAGACTGAAAATGGCAACTTCAATCTTTCTTCCATTTATCAGGATGATATTTATTGGTCCAGGTGTAAGGATTCTATTTTCTTTAACTTGAGGTACAATGCATACTGAAGGTTGTAGCCTTTGATCTTCCTAAGAAAGTATTTTAAGTCCTCTTGACTTTCAGCAAGCAAGGTTGTATAATTTGCATATCACAGGATGCTAATGAGTCTTCCTTCAAACCTGATGCCACAATTTTCTTCATATAATCCAAATTCTCAGATCATTTGCTTAACATACAGATTGAATAAATATGATGAAAGCATCCAACCCTGATTCACAACTTTTCTGATTTAAAACTATTTAGTATCCCCTTGTTCTATTCTAACAACAATCCCTTCCTCTATGTATAGGTTCCTCATGAACACAATGAAGTGTTCTGGGATTCTAATTCTTTGCAATACTATTCATAGTTTGTTATGATCCACACAGTTGAATGCCTTTGCATAGTTAATAAAGCACAAGCAACCATGTGTCTGATTTTGTCTTCTTTCAGTCAAGAACCATCTGAAGTCAGAAGTTTTATCCCTCATTTACCATCTTCTTGTGAATCAAGCACCTCTAACACTGCATCACTTAGTTGAAACATTTCATTTTGTATTCTGTCAATTCCTGGAGCTTTGTTTTTCACTGATGTCTTCAGTGGAGCTTGAACTTTTTCCTCCAATACCATCGGTTCTTGATCATATGCTACCTTTTCAAATGTTTGAACATCAACCAATTCTTTTTACTACAGTGACTCTGGGTATTTCTTCCTTCTTTTGTTGCTTCCTGCATCATTCAATATTTTACCCATAGAATCCTTCAGTATTGCAACCTAGATTTTCTTTTTTTTTTTCTTCAGTTCTTTCATCTTGAGAAATACTGAGTATGTTCTTTCCTTTTGGTTTTCTAATAATCCAAGTCTTTGCACATTTCATAATAATCCATCCTAGTCAAGGTTTTTTCTCCCATGGTAAAGAAACTGAACTCATGCTGAATTTCTACCTATTGTTACTTGGAGTTCTTTCTATATAAGATGGTTTAGTCCAAAGGTATGTACTACTGAAAATTCCAAGAGAACTTTGCCTGCAAATGAGAATTTCAGCCATATCACAAATTTAGAGCATAGCTCTACAAAGTGGGCCTCAACAAGCAAAGCTTTAAGTAAACTAGAAATGTGAGAGATTGAAGGATACAATGGGGTGTGTATGAAATGGGGGAGAGAGGGAGGAGGTGTGGTGAGAAGGGAGTCTAAAGAAAGAAAGGGATTGGACCATGTGAGGCTTTGAAGTTAGTTAAGGAGTGTTCATTTTCTCCGAAGATCAATGGAAGTCATTTAAAAATTGAAAACAGGGAGTCGACATGATTAGATTTCATTTCAAAGTGATTATTCTGACTACACTGGGGAGAATACGCTGAGATGAGATAGGAAGAAAAGCATGTACTGGTTCATTAGTCAGAAAGTTTTAGCTATAGCCCAGATTGGCAAGGACAGTAGCTTGGACCAAGAAAGATGTGGACCAATTTAGGAGAGCTTTATGAATTAAGGAGTTCCAGGGTAGTGCAAACAGTCAACACACTCAGTTGTTAACCAATAGGTTTGAGTCCACCCAGAGGTACCTCAAAAGAAAGACTTGGCCAACTACTTCCCAAAAAACAGTCATTAAAAACCCTATGGAGCACAGTTCTACTCGGACACACATGAGTCAACTGATAAGGTGGTAAAATCTACACAGCTTGGTGGTGGGTTGACTATGAAATTAGAGGGAAAGAGAAGAATTGGAAATTATTCCAGGGTTTCTGGCTTGTGTAATTCATATAGCACTGCTGTCTTTCACTGATGTGGTGAATATTGGTGAGGATTAGATCTGAGAAGGGTGATCATCAGTTCAGTTTTTTAACACGTTGAATTTGAGGATTCTTTAAAACATTTTTTTAAAAGATAGTATGATATAAAGATCTGGAATTTATAAGAAACATCTGAGCTGCATATATATAAATGGTTGCCATCCTTGTATGAAGATTAGTGGACATTTGTAATTCTTTTGAGATGTCCAACATCTTAACCCCCTACTCATACTTGGGAAATTCTTCATTTTATGAGTCAGAGCCCACTGCCCAGTGTAGAATCTGAGAAGACCAGCTTTGTAGCCAGTCTACAATAATTCTGATCTACGGCCATATCTTACAAGATATCTGTGGTTCTATAAATGTCCTGGTGTGGTGCTGTGGGTTAATATGCCAGACTGCAAAGCCCTTTGAACTGCAAGTATTGTGGTTCAAGCTCACCAGCCACTCCTCAGAAACCCTAAACAGGGTCGTTGTGGGTCAGAACTGACTCGATGGCACTTAACAACAACAACAACCTAAGCTATAGTGTAGCTAAGCAAATGGAGGCAGGCTCAAGGGTCAAAGTCAAAGGCTGTATGTAGTTTGCTGAGGAGAACAAGCTAGAGGTTGAGCAGGAGGCCTGGTTCTACCACAAGCTGTCTGTGTGGCTTCAGATGAGTCCTCTCATCCCCAGGAGAGGATTTGTTACCACTACACTTAGTCACTACTACATTAAGTTATGGAGTTCTGGTGTGACACTATAGGATAAGCACTGGACCGCAAGGTCAATTTGAACTGTGAGGTGATGTTTCAAACCCACCAACTGCTCTGGGTAAACCCAATACAGGGTGACTATGAGTTGGAACCGATTTGACAGCACTTAAAAACAACAAACATTAACTGTGGGAGAGCAGTGGCTTTGTATGATAAAATCACTGAACAGTGAGCCACAAAGTCTGTGGTTCTTGCCTACCAGTTGTTCTGTGGGGAAAAGATGAGGCTTTCAGCTCCTGCAAAGATTCACAGCCTCAGAAACCTTACACAGCTTCACTGAGTCAGAACAACTTGATGGCACTTAACAACAGCAACATTAAGTCATGAACTTCGGGGATCTCTAAGGTCCTTTCTGCCTCTAAGTTGATATGCACTTACCCTTAGCTGCAGTTTAAGGACAACAAACACAACCCAGCAGGGAGAGTAATTGTCTGGTTAATTCAAACAGAGGAATTGTCTTACTGAGAAGAGAAAGCAGATCTGGCTCTGAATAATTGAGATTATGCATTCCCAAAGCGGCAAATATGCTACCCAAAATAACAAAGAGTTGAAAGAGAACGAGCTCATCAGCAATTTTAAAACAAATTTCCCTTTTTCGTTCCCATTAACAATAAGATGTCTTTTTAATCTAAATTTTTTTTGTATGAAATTCATGTTGCTTATCTAGACTAATACAATAAAATACTCCCGGGGAGGTACAGTTACCAGTAACTGAGACAAAACAGAAGCAATCTGGATCGTGAGAGGTTCTGCCTGAATAATGGACTGGCGGTGTCCAATAGACCGTCCTGTGGTGGTGGAACTATCCTATCCTGTGCTATAATTCAGTGGCTGCTAGCTGCATGTAACTATTAAACATATGAAATGTGGCTAGTGCTATGGAGAAACAGAACTTGTACTGTAAATTAACATAAATTTAAATTATCACATGTGACTCATGGGTACCCTACTGGACAGGGCAGAAGACATACGGAGCCATATAACCCTTACTTACCATGACCAAGTCTCTGTCCCAACAAGAAGCCCAGGTAAATCTATATTTCCTGAAGCTAATCATTTGGGTCTTGCTTTGTGAGAGGGGTTGGGGGAGGGTCTAGGAGACAGGGGTAGAATTCACCCTTTCCCAGTGCTGTGTGTGGGTTTATTGATTGTCTACATGATTGCTTTTGTAAAGGGACTACCTTTCTGAACCCAGAATTAGGAACTCTGAATTTGAAGCTATTTATTAGGCTTAAATTTATATGGTGTGAAATCTGTTAGATCATTTGCTCGTCAGTAGGTTGTCTAGAATAAAGGCCCATCTACAAAGGGTTTTCAGGGTGAGGGTCACCAGTGTAATCAGAAACATACCAACCTGGCCTCCAGCAAAAGAGTATGTGCTTTCAAGTAAATTTCGATTTTGCAAAGTGGCCTTTTGAAGACCTTGCCATTGGTAACATTTCCGCTCTTATTTTTTAAAAAAAGCAATTATTTTTCACTATTGTTCAACTTAAAAATCAAGAGGCAGAAGCCCCTAGTGGTTCTTATTTGAAAATATGGAATATATGGAACTGCCATGCGGGAATGAAACCTTCAAAGCAATAGATAATGGTGGAATTCAATGAGAAGGTTTGATTAAAATTTGGACTAATTGTGCAATAGGGCCAAACAACCAACTCCATCAGTCAGAGGCCTGGCTAACATTCACTGTAGTTTGGGAGTGTGAAATAATCAGTCTTAGATTTTCAGGTCAGTTTGTTAACCCAACAAACACCTGTCACGTGCAGACCTTGAGCTAGGTTCTAGGGAAGCATAATGAAGAAGAGACAGTGTCGGGTCTCAGAAGACTTACAGTCAATGGGGAGAAAAAAATTAATCATGTGTGTTGTTTCCCCACTCATCTAAGTATAATAACAAACTACACTTTGAAACGCAGATTTCCAGAGCCTTCCACCATAACATCCTCATTTCATAGATCTGTAGCAGGTCCCTAGAAGCTGTGGTTTGACAGTGTCCTTCCTTGGTGGTGGTGGTTGTGTGCCGTCTATTTAGTTCCAACTCATAGCAACCTTGTAAAAGGTCTCCGAGGCTGTAAATCTTAATGGGAGCATAAAGCCTCATTTTTCTCCCTTGGAGCAACTGATAGATTCGAACTATTGACCTTGTGGTTAGCAGCCCAGTTTGTAATCCACTCTTTACAAGAGGTCCTGAAGTGTCCATAAAAGACTCTTATTATCAGTCAATTCAGGGAACTTTAACATAGATTATTAATCACTCCAACAAGGACTTAGGAGCCATCCCAGACCCTCTCGGTCCCTTTATCCACATCACTAATTTTAGCAGATTATACATCTTGATCCATCTTTCCAGATCACCTTACACCTGGATTACTGCAAAAGCATTTAGTTTCTTCCCCCTTCCCCCATCACTATTCTTACCTCTCTTAATTCATTGTCTTGTAGAGCTGTGATCATTCTAAAACATGAATCTGAAGTTGTCTCATTCTTGCTTCTAATCATCTGTGGCTCCCATTGTCTGACAATAAGGTCTGAACTCTCAGCAAGGCATCAGTGACCTCAGACATCTAAGACTACTGCCCTCCTCCCAACCTTATTTCTACTTCTCATGTTTTGGGTGTGGATATTACTGATTCAAGGAGACTTGGTTGTTCAGTGACTAAATATTTGGCTGTTAACTGAAAGACCAGTGGTTCAACTCCACCTGCTCTACAGGAAACAAATGGGGCAATCTGCTTCTGTAAAGGTTACAGCCTTGGAAACCTCACTAGGCAGTTGTATTCCATTCTGAAGTGTCTCAAGGAGTCGAAACCAACTCAGTGCCAATAGGTATTACTAATGCACCTTCAAGGTTCACCTCCAACACACCATCTCCAGGAAACATTTCTGAATCCTGCCAGATTATTTCATTTTTTCTGCTAGCCTCGGGGCAGAGCAAAGGCAGAGAGAGAGAATAGGATGAACTGAGATTGAGACCAGCACATGACCCAGGGTGGTCAGAGCCTGCAGAAGGGGTGGCATCCCTGTAGGACGTAAGCCTAGCTATAAATGGAGTATGGGTTGTGAAAGGCATTAAGGCATTAAAGACAGACTATGGATGTTGGACCCCATACTGTAGGGATGGAAGTGAAATCTGGGTAAGAGGGTGGAGTTACAGGAGAGTAAAGCAAAGGATAGGCAGTCCTAGAAGAGTATTTGTTATTGTTTACTGGTTTCCCTTTATATTTTGGAAAATGTCAAAAGTAGTCAAAAGTCAATAAAATAGCATAATGAAACCATTTCTTTGCCAGGGATTAATTATATTAGAAATATGCTATTCATGCAAGGGAGGATAAGGGTGAGCCTCAAAGTGATGTGTTGTAATAATAATCATCAGTAACCAGGCATCTCTGTTCTTTCTAGATCCATTAGCACTCCTAACTCATGTCTTCTTACCAGGGCTTCCACTTGAGTCAGGAAATTGCTACCCATGGAATCGGGGGATCAAGACACCTCAAGGCACCCTCCTAAGACGTTCCTGGCCAAGTGAGCAGTTCCGAAGTGGGCACATTTTCATTCCATCTTATCATACAACATGTTAAGTGCTAGAAGAGATATGTGCTAAGAGCACAGAAATAGTGAAAACTCCAGCAGGGTGTGTGCTTGGAGAAATGAAGAGAGCTTAGAGTGAAGAGACAAGAGTTTTCAATGCCCAGCCATGGAAATTGGAGGCTGTGAACAACCATTACAAATACATTTTAAACACGGGTGTGAGTGACAAGACCAGACTTGGGCTTCAGGAAGAGCACTGTGGCAGAATGGAGGGGTACAAGCTGGAGTCTGGGAATCCAGTCAAGGGACTCTCAGACAGTACGGTGTGAAGTGGTGTCACTTAAGTCATTTCTGTGGCAGAGAGCATGAGAGAACACAGGTGGAGGAGAGGTAAGAAGATGAAATCTATGGGCTTTGGTGACTACAGCTAAGTGGGCAGTAAGAGTCAGCAACCACTCCCTTCCCATAAAACCTCTGGAGTCAAGCCCTTCACCCCCCACAGTAACTCCATTAATGCTAACCACCTGGCACCTGCCATTTGGTGGCCTGACACTGGCCAGGCTTCCTCGGGCACCTTTCATGTGACATTCCTCCCTCCTCGGCTTTCACAGGACGAAGGTTACTGCCTGTGGCGCTGGGAGATGAGAAGCAGGCCCCTGGGGGTGAGAAGGGGTCGGCCGGGGATGCCCCTGCAGGCAAGAGCCTCAGCTCCGGTTCCCACAGAGCTCAGGCTTGCAGAGCTGTTTGGGCAGGGAAAGGCGGTACGAGGGCCACAGATGACTCCGGGCTGCCAAATCTGTGGTAACAGGCATGTCACCAATAGAAGAACCCAGAACAGGCGCTTTTCATTTCTTCAGAACAAACTTGTATCTGCAAAACTACCTGGTCTTCAGTCTCTCAAAACAGCTAGGAATTCAAACTATTAGGTATCACAACTGAGGGGAAAAAATGTTCAGAGATTTATTAATAATTTTGTACATAAATCTCTTACAGCCAAAGTAACCTAGAAAGCAGGAGGAGATGAGGGAAATAGGATAAGGCAGAGACAGGTTCAAATCTTGGCTTGGGCACTTACCAGCCAAATGACCTTGACTTACTCATGGAACTTTAATCTCTCACAGGAACAGAAATGATGATGTCTATGGTACCAAGTTCTGCTGGACTAATGTGCTGGACTGCAAGGTCAGTTTGAATTGTAAGGTCAGCGATTCAAGCTCACCAGTCGCTGCTCAGAAACCCTATACAGGATCACTATGAGTCAGAACTGACTTGATGACATTTACCAACAACAACAACAATTATGCCAAGAAGGAGCTCTGATGACACAATGGTTAAGTGCTCAACTGCTAACCCAAAGGTCAGTGGTTTGAACAGATTAGCTGCTCCTTGAGAGAAAGATGTGGCAGTCTGCTCCAGTAGAGACAACAGCCTGAGAAACGTTCTGGGGTAGTTCTGTCCTGTTCTAGGGGGTGGCTAAGTGTTGGAATTTTACTCAACAGCAATGGATTTGGGTTTGGGAGTTTATTTTGCCAAGAGTCATGAAGTTTAAGTGAGATTGTTGTTGTTAAGTGATACCGAGCTCGTTCCAACTCCTAGTGATCCTGTATAGGGTTTCGAACACCGACCTTGTGGTTAGTAGTCCAATGCTTATCCCACAGTGCCACACCAGGACTCCTTAGTTGAGATAATGGTTATAAAAACATTTGTGAAGAGCAAGAGCGGAGAAGGGAACTAATAATTTCTAAGTGGCAACTATATATGCGTAGATTCACACATATTCCCCCCACCCAAATCCTATCCATTGCCACTGAATTGATTCCAACTCAGAAGCAGACTGCTGTATCTTTCTCCTTCAGAACACTTGGTGGGTTTGAACTGCCACCTTTTCCATTATCAGTTAACCACTTAACCACCAGGGCTCCTTCACACATTCTCCCAACAATAGCACATGTAATTATTTTCATGAATGAAAAGCTACTGAAGGAAGCTAAATAATTTGTCCCAGGAAGTGGCAGGCACTTTTGAACCTGAGTTTGACTTACGCTATACCATTTCACAAGCACTGTGTGAATGTTAATTTTTTCATTGTTGCAGGGAGCCCCAATCCCAGGCTGAGTTGCAGAAGAATCTGAAATTGAGAGACAAGCCTGTGAGGGTTTCGCATCCACCGGTTCCCAGGGTTTGGGTGGTATGCACCCACAGGACAACAGGGAGGAACAGGAGGGTAGTGTTGGATGTCTGTGAGAATCTTCGAGTTACTGGTCATTTGGAACCATTTCTCTTTGAGGGGGTGATTTATATGTGTGCATCTCTTACTGCTGGACTGTTTGATCTCCAGCTGGAGGGCTGAGTGCATTCATCCTACCCCTACCCTGTGGACTTCCCATTACCAGCCATTGTCATGGAATTCGGCCTGACAGGACTGGACACTGGAACAGGACCTGACTTACAGTTTTGCTGGGCAGGCAGAAGGTACAGGGCTGGAAGGAGCAAGGCCATTCCTTAATGCTATTTCCAGAAGGCAGAGCAGTGTGGCAGAACAAGCATGAGCTCTGAACCAGAGAAACCAAGGTTCCAATGCCAGGTTCACTCCAAGACACTTCATGTAATTTCTCTGAGGCTTCTTTTCCTTATCCGTAAAGTGGAAGTAGTACAACCTACTTTGCAGACAAGCAACGACAATGACTGAACAATGAGTCCAGAGTCTTGGAAGTCAGAGCAACTGGCCCTGTGAATATAAGGCAGTGCCTAGAGAGACCATCAGACCACCCTTCAAGTTTGCATTAGCTAACTGAAGCAAGGTCTCAGGAAACTTTATTTGTGGTTGCAATTAGTGAACCCCACCATTGAGGACTGTGAGTTAGAGGGGACGAGAGCAGTGGGGCTGTAAGATGAACCCAAGCTGGGGAACTAGAGAACTGATTTTTGGTTCTAATTCTTTCTCAGACTTGCTGTACAACTTAACTTCTCAGAGTCTCAAGCAGAGTAGCAGGAAGATAAACAAGGAAGGGGTAATATGGCTTAGATCAAATTCCAGTCTTGGTGTGGCGCTGTGGGTTAATGCTCCAGACTGCAAAGCCGTTTGAACTGCAAGGTTGGCAGTTCAAGCTCACTAGTTGCTCCTCAGAAACCCTATACAGGGTCGCTATGGGTCGGAACCGACTCGACGGCACATAACAACAAAAACAACAAGGCTGGAGAGAGGCTCTCCATGTCTGCAGAATCTGGCGAGAGTTCTCAATAACCATCATTTATTTAAGGCCTAAGTGATGTACAAGGAGCCCTGGTGATGCAATAGTTAAAGCACTCAACTGCTAACCAAAAGATTGTTGCTCTTTTGATGCGACAGTCTACTTCCATAAAGATTTTCAGCCTAGGAAACCGTATGGGGCACTTCTACTCTTTCCAATTGGGTTGTTATGAGTCGGAATCAACTGGATGGGAGTGGAAGTGATTTGCAGAAGCAGAAGGGAAACTTCTGAGAAGAAAATTGGAGAACCTGGACTAGGGATGGTAAAATGGTAAAAAAGTAGGGCTATAACTACACTGGCAAAGCAGGTACCATAAAACCACCAGAACTACCAAATATGTGAGGCATTTCTAATGAAAGTTAGGAAGAAGTCCCCAAGGTTCTAGGAGGAATTTGCTCCCACTTGCCACCTTGGCTGGGCACACTTTACAGGACACAATATACACAAAAGTAAACATCAATCCTATATACATAGTCTGCCTTCATTCATTCATTGTCCAGGATTGTGTCAAGACCTGTGTCTGTTCTTAACTCACTGTTAACCAAAGGTGTTGGGACCATACGGTCTCTCCTGACTCTTCCAGGTTTGATTTTTCAGATTTCCAAGCATTCCCATGAGTTACTAATGTGTCTATGTGCCCTCTCCATATAACAAGTCCTTGAAGATGATAAAAAGAAAAGAAGGACCCATACCCTGCGTTTGAGCACTAGCAGAATTCTAGGCACACAGATGGTGTTTGATAAATTAATGTGCATCTGACTTGGGAAAAAGAGAGCTAAACTATGACATAAATACTGTTGTTGTTGTAAAGTTCCGTCAAGTTGGTCTGACCCATAACAACCCTGTATACGGTTTCCAAGGAGCAGCTGGTGAGATTGAACTTCTGCCCTTGTAGTTCAAACCAACTTTGCAGTCCAATGCATTAATCCACAGCACCACACTAGAGAATAATGCAAGAGAATGAAATTCACATCCTGTGTAAGAAATAAGAGGGGAAAGCAGTGTCTGAGGGGAGGAGGGGCATCGATAATACCCTAATCTCATGCCTGAGGCTGCTGGATGTTGTTCCCTAGCAAAGTGTGTCCACTGCTCAGGATCAACAAACTGGTGGCATCTCCCACTAAAGATTAGGCATTCACCTAAAGTCAGAGAATTAGAAACCATTGCTTTTCATGAATTGAAAATAAAACATTGGAAGGGAGGACAGAATTTTTAATGCAGAATTCCTAATGTGCTGGAACGAGCAATATAATGTTTAATAGGGTAAGCCACAGATTTGGGTTCAAGAACCCAAATACTGTACAAAAACAGATGGACCTAATCCCACAAAGCAAACACATTGCAATCAAGTCAATTCTGACTCATAGCAACCTATAGGACAGAATTTCCAAGACTGTGAATCTTTACAAGATCCAACAGCCTCATCTTACTCCAACAGAATGGCAGGTGGGTTTTGCACCACTAAGAATCCTTGGATGGACCTAAGAGCTATGGAAAAAACAGCTGAGTTTCTCTTAAGACTTGACAGCTCCCAATATTAAGGTGGCCCACGGGACTTCTTATGTGGTGCTTCTGGTTAATGCAGTAAACTGCAAAGTCAGTTTGGGCCATTAAGGCCGGCAGTTCCAACTCACCAGCTACTCCTCAGAACTCTGTACAGGGACTCTATACAGGGTTGCTATGAGACAGATCTCAACTCGACGGTACTTAGCAACAAAAACAAAATGCTACATTGTTGAGAACAAACAAGATGGCAGAGAGGGTGGAAGAGCAGTGAGTAGCTCTGTCAGCAACAACACAGAATACCGGACCAAGCAGGCTCAGGGGATGGTGCCAGAACTCTGAACCACATATAAAGGAATATTTAGAAGGTTGGAAGGCTTACAGCAAGGGGAATTTGCAGCAGAAGCAAAAACTCCATTGCTTTCTAATTCAAGATGCTCAGCTGCTCCCGAACCCGCCATCTTGGGCAAGACCAAGCAGGGGAAGGATCGGAGCAGCCACTCATGCCTGACAGAACTGCAGAGATAAAGGTGTGGATATACTTTTTTTTTTTTTTTTTAATCTGTTCATTGGTCTCTCGCTGTCTGAGCATTTCCATTCTAGTGACTACAGGGGGTGACTGAATGAGTGGACACCCCAACTCCACCCCAGGAGGGTTCTACTATGCATGCACACAGATCTCCTCAAAATTTAAAGAGACAGTTTTCACTTAAAACCAAATGGCCACAGCTGGCCCTGAATTGTTTATAACTAGAATAAAGGCCTGAATGGGGACTGTGGACTGGGACAGGCAGACTGAAAAGGAAATAGGCCAAAAATTAAATCCTGAGTTACATCACAACGACCAACAGTGGCATCTTGAAATTTCTCAGGAAGAAGACTGAAAAGGAAAGCCCATCTCCTGATTACACCTACCGGAAGGCAATCAGAAAGCATAAAAAAAATACCAAAATACACACCCATCTAAGTATTAAGGCCATAGATAACTCCTGAATATGCCCAGAAAACAGAAACAGATGACCATATTAGCACATGTCCAGAAACGAGATAAAGTGACTGAGGCAAATGAGTTGGAGGTAGACCTACACTCCATACTGGAAGAAGGGCAGGCTTTGGAAATGACAGAGAAGGAATTCAGGAAAATGATTATAAAATGTATCAAAATACTATACAATGGAGTTGAGAAAAATAAGGAAGAAGTCAGGAAAGCATTATAGGAACAATCAAATAAGATAGATACAGCATTGGAAACCATTCAAAACCTACAGAAAGAGGTCCAAATGATTAATAAGAGAATAGAAATGGACAATACACTGAAAGGGCAAAGGAGTAGAACTGAAGAGATAGAAGCCAGAACTAGTGAACTAGAAGATAAATCTCTCAACACTACTAAGATAGAAGAGCAAGCACAAAAAAGGATTTTAAAAAATCTGAATAACTTAAGAATTATCGGCATTCTGGAACAGGAAGAATCACACAAGTCCACAGAAAAGATAGTTGAAGAGCTTCTGGAAGAAAATTTTCCTAACAACCTGAAGAGTGAAAAGATAAGCATTCAAGAAGCTCAACAAACCCCATGAAGGATAGACCCAAAAAGAAAATCACCAAGACATATAATAATCAAGCTCTCAAAAATCAAAGATAAGGGCAGAATCCTGAAAGCAGCTAGGGAAAAGAGAAGTGTAACATATAAAGGCAAGCAAATCAGATTAATCTTGGATCTCTCAACAGACCATGCAGGCAAGAAG
>NW_006408534.1:32826992-32828058 GCF_000296735.1 Chrysochloris asiatica
AGTGGAGGTCCCTAGGACCATCAAGGGAGAAGAGCAGAGAGCGGAACCCTACCCAGAGAAGCAGTGATGCCTGAAATGGAGCCAGAGATGATGATGTGGAGCAATGGAGTAGCTGGAGACTTTAGATCCAGAGAGGGAGAGAGACTGTATGCTGAAGACCTGGAGGGTATGGGGGAAGGATTGCATGGAGGGGATTGTAACCATGGCATTGAGACGATATATGATAGAATGAATGTAAAACTAATGTTCTCCCATGTAAACTATCACATAATTCACAATAAAACATTTAAGAAAAAAAAATTGAATGTAAAAAAGAATAAGTAAGCTGTTTGCCAGGAAGACATCAAGGCTAGCAATCAAGTTCCTTCAGGACAAACTCTCCTCTAAGATTGAAACTCAAAGGAAATACACAAACAAGCACGTAAGCTTGCTGGCGACCGCATTGGTCTACTGGTGAGTGGAAGAGAAGGAAAAGCAGCAATGAAGAAATGGGCTGAATTCAACCACAGAGTTCACTCTGTGACCTGGAGATGAGAGAGCGAAGAGGAAGAGCTGGTTTGTCCAAAGTGTGGTGAGACTGAGGACACTTGAGCCCATGGAAAAGAACATAGCCACAGAGGGCTAGAGCTGAGAGTGAAGCATCCAGTGGATATGAAGTGAGGGAAAATGCACAAGAACACCCAAACTTGCAGACAATACCCTTTTGACCTAGCCTCGATGGCTCAATAATCAGAACTTGACTAAAGGAAGATTAACAATAACAACAACAACAAAATTTTTTTATAAAGGAAACAAGGGTAAATTGCTACAATTTGATGAACCTGAACTATTCTCAAAGAGGTAGTCACTCTAATACCAACAGAGAGGGAAGGAGTCTTCACATCAAGTATCAATGCTATCCCCTCTGTACATAGGGTAGATAGGGAACTTAGACATTGGCTACCTAAAATGAGGGGGCAATAAAGACACAAAGTGACTGGCTTACAAGGTTTCAAGAGGGAGTTTAGTTTAAGAGTATGGGGGGAAAGAAAGAGTCCCTACTGAATAGATTTCATCTTGTATAGAG
>NW_006408534.1:32829788-32832393 GCF_000296735.1 Chrysochloris asiatica
TGTAGCCCCATTTCAGGTATTCTAATCAGTTATAGGCAGAAAACGGACTTACAAGTTTTCTATGGTGATATTTCTGACTATTCCTTTCTCTCCCCTCCCCACTTCAAGTATCTATTTTATAATGGTATGCAAGGGAAACCAATATTCAAAAGACTTCCAAGCATCTTAACATTATTTCCCCGCTTTTGCTCATTCCAACCATGTCTCAATCCCTATATCCCAGAGTCCTGTTGTTCCTCTTCCTCCATTCTTGATGCCTTGTTTTTCTTCATATAATCCATCTTCTCAGATTGTTTGCTCAGCATACAGACTGAATAAATAGAGTGAAAGAGTACAACCCTAGCACACACCTTTCATGATTTTAAACCATTCAGTGGCCCCTTGTTCCGTACGAATAACTTCCTCTTGATCTATGTACAGGTTTCTCATGAGCAAAATTAAGTGTTTTAGGATACTCGTTCTCCACAATGTTGTCCATAGCTTGTCATGATCCACACAGCCAGAAGCCTTTGCATAGTCAATAAAGTACAAGTAAACACTTTTTAGGTAGTCTATGCTGTCAGCCAAGATCCATCTGACATTAGCAATGATATGCCTCATTCCACATCCTTGTCTGAATCCGTTGAACCTCTGGCAGTTCCTTGTCAATATGCTGTTGCAATATTATTTTCTTTAGCAAAAACTTACTTGCTTGTGATATTAATGTTATTGTCCAATGATGTACACATTCTGTTGAATCACTCTCTTTGGAATGGGCACAAATATGGAAATCAGTTGGCCAGGTAGCTGTCTTCCAAATATCTTGGTATAGACAAGTGAGTGTCTCCAGTGCTGCATAAGTTTGTTGAAAGATTTCAATTTGCATTCCATAACTTTCCAGAACCTTGTTGTTTACCAATGCCTTTAGTGCAGCTTGGACGTCTTCCTTCAGTACCATTGGCTCCTGATCAAGGTTACATAACTAGGAGTCAAGTGTCCATTTCTGAAGAAGTGAGATTCCTGCTTCATTCCATACCAGGCAGTCCACAATTTCAGCACTGGATCAGTCCTGGGTTCCATTCTTTTCAATTTTGGAAATATCCAGAGCAAAATAACCAGGAGGAAGTCACATTCAAGGAACAGAGTTGAAAGGGTGCTGGCTTTCCTTTGGGGAAAACCTGTGAGATATGAGAGTGAGTCAGAAATTATCCACACTGTGACTGCAGCATTTATTTTAATCTTTTAGAAAACAAATATATCATTTCTCAACATAATCTTACTTTTTAATACACTAGGTCCATCTGTCAACAAGCTTTCATATTCCCTTTTTGAAACATGCTTTAGACTGAGCTTCAAGTCACAAATGCACCACTGTCTTCACTTCTTCATCAGAGGTGAATCTTCATCCTCAAAGGCCTGCTTTCACAGGACCAATGTGCAAGATCAGGACTATAGGGAGAATGCCTTAACACCTCAAATGAAGTTTTTATATAATGTCAACAGTGTGGATAGAGGTGTGTGAACATGCACTGTCAAGCAAGATAGCATACTTCTGTGATTAATCAGAAATTTAGGCTTCAGTTCTTCAGTAAATATCTCACTGTAATAAGCACTATGGATTGTTGAACCTTGTTACTGATAGTGTACCAGATACTGGCCCTTGAGAATCCCAGAAAACTGTAAGCATCAATTTTCTATCTGATAATTGACTTTTTTTTTTATTTTAAGTTTTTATGGTGAATTATGTGGATTTACATGGGAGAACATCAGCTTCACATTCATCCTATCGTGTTTCGTTTCATTGCAATGATTACAATTCCCTCCATGCATCATCAAATAACCAAAGGATACACCCCACAGGCCCGAGCCCCCTGGCTGTCAGCACACAACCCCTCTCCCTCCCTAAGTCCCATGTCCCCAGCTGCTCCATCTGTCCACATCATCATCTCTGTCTCTATGCCTGGCGTCACTACCTCTCTGGGTAGGGTCACACTCTCCGCTCTTCTCACTTGATGGTCCCAGGGATCTCCGGACCCTAGGCTCCAAAATCAAGCACTCCCTTCGTGTTGTCAAAAATATCTACCTCTACATTTCTGACCATCACAGTCAGTCCTGATGGCAATTATTCACTATTGTACCACAAGAGTGCCCCATTTCTTTTTGCCAGCCTAGTCCCAACAGATTGGAAATCATTCAGTGGAGGTTCTACCTACCCCTGCCCCATCTGGAACGAGGCTCCTTCTTGAAAGCTTGTAAGCCAGTCACTTCTTGCCTTTATAGCCCACCCCCCTCCCACTATGGGTAACCAATGTCTAAGTAACCCATCCTTGTCAATTTTGTGTACCGAGGGGGGTGGGAGTGATTCTTGGTGTAAAGATTTGTTCCCTTTTTTGAGCTACTACATCCATATGTATAGGTAAAGTTCATCAAATTGTAGTGGGTTACTCTTTTTTTTTTTCTTCCTTCCCTCTTCTTTCTTCTTCTAGTCAAGTTCTGATCATCCAGCCATCAAAGCCAGGTCAAGTGAGTACTATCTGCAAGTATGGGTGTTCTTGTTGTTGACTTTTGAACTTTTTCTTGATCAGCAATTGATGCTGTTTCCATTCCATATTCCATCATTTACTTT
>NW_006408534.1:32832864-32851860 GCF_000296735.1 Chrysochloris asiatica
GAAATCCATATTTCAACACAGCATAAGAAAGAATTTTTGAACAGATAGAGTTGGTCCAGCAGTGGAATAATGGCCTCCCACAAGAGTGTGCTTCCCACTCCTGAAAGCAGACTATTGGGATGAGTCAGGCTGGAGAACATTTGTCTTTTTTTTTTTTTTTTTTCTTTATCTCTGAGATTCTATGGCTAGATGAATTCTTTCAGTGGTGAAACTTACAGGTTCCAAAATGAGATGCATCTGTCTAGATGCTGGAAACATCAGCTTCCCATTAGGTCCTTTTGTCAGTATGGACATTGCATATTTTCTAAGCACATGGTGCTGAACCTCAGATTCCCACCAGAGGTGATGTCACCATAGAAACACGAGTATTCTGGCCCACACCTTTCCAGGTCACCGAGCTGTCGCTGCAGCAGGAAAAAGCATTTCCTGACTCTGGTCTCCTCTTAGTGGTTGTCCTAGCCGGGTATCCTGTTTCTGGTCTGGCAGGGCATCCTGTGGTAGTCCCTGGGGCCACTGGGGCCTCACAAGGGGGTCAGTTTGGCAGAGCCTTCAGCACTGGTCACAGAAGCAGTTGTGTTTTGGATCAGCTGGGGAATCAGGTGGGAACCCAGGGCACTGAACAGCTGCCTATAGAAGAACCAGGATCACCTGAGGTGCAGTGATTTCCAAAGCAGGAGGAAATACAGCACACACTCCAAAGACTGGACCACCAGTGCTGCTAGGAAGAAGACTGACAGTGAGTGGGATTCCAGAGAAGGCCCTTGTACCCACCTGTCATGACCCTTGCTTCTTCTCAGCTAATTCTGTAATAAAATTCTGTTCACCACTGCCCCTGAAAAAGAACCTTCCCCAATACCTTCTGTATGCCAGGCCACACAAGCACTGGGACGGTAACTGCAGGGCTGGCTGAGATGGAGACACTCTCAGAATCACAAGTCCAGCAGCATTCTGGGGGTGTAGGGCTAGCTCAGAGACATGCCCTGGTGTCTCTCTGAGTAGTGCTCTGTATGAAGGAGGCTCAGTTCTGTCTCCCCAGGAGGAGAGTGGGCAGGAGTCTAAGTGTAGCAGCAAGAGGTCAAATGGACTGTCCTGGGTTAGCACTGTCAGCCAACTTCTAGGGGGATCCGTTGTCTGTCCACTCTGATTTAAAGGAATTTAGGGTTTCAATACATGATTGTAGTTTGACCCACCACAGGTCTTAAAATAACCAAAATCCACAATGATTAAAAATACCCTAGGTCAGTAGTACAGACCTTTCACGTCATATTATTTCATTTAAAAATTGGGAAACTGAGGCACTAGTCAGTCTAGAGACTTCTTCCTCTAAGTTCTAAAGCCATTTCAATCACTTCCCTGAGCAGAACCAGGATATGGGTCTCTACAATGTAAAAGTCATTCCCATCCAACAAAGACATGTTCACCTTTCTCTGCAGCTTTAATCCAGTCCTGAATTTCCCACCAGCTCTGTGCCTGGGATGGACCCCCCAATACTGAGTGTGCAATTATTCCTGGGTAAAATATTTGCCATTTAGTAGATAGTTTCTGGTTAGAGGCAATGCCTTAAACTACTGGCTTAGCTAATCACCACCTCTATGACACAGCCCTTGCCCAAGACCACAGAGAGGTTGTTGGTGATCACAGGTCACCTTTGAAACACTGACTATCTTGGATCCAATCATAGCCACCCTGGACAAAGACTAACCTAATGCATTGTAGAGGCTGTGGATAATATAATGTCATCTAAAAGAACATAGACTGACATGTTCAGGATATGCTGTTTTACAATGCTGTTTTGGAGACAAACTGGAAAACTTTCCTCTCCCTAAGCAACACCAAGTCCTGGTATGGTAATGTAGGATAAGCACTGGATTGTTAACTCAAGGTCAGCAATTCAAAGCTACCAGCCATGCCTCAGAAACCCTACAGAACCCTACAGAATTGCCATGAGTCAGAACCAAATGGATGGCACTTAAGAACAACAATCAATAACTTCTAGTCTCTCAAGACTCAAATGATATTTAACCTTTAAAAATCTTCCCTGATTTCCAGGCCTGGTTAAATATCCTTCTAACATGCACTTACCAATATTTGCCAGTATTTTAGCATTTGTCTTAGTCTGGGTTCTCTAAAGCAACAAAACCAGAGAAGCATACACAGAAAGAGATTTACTTCAAGGAGGAAAATGGCTCATGCAATGGTAGGACTAGTAAATCCCCAATCCATGGATTAGACAACAGGCTAAAGACTTCTGCTTGTGCACATGGTTGCAGGGGCTCACACTTCTGTTTACATCCCAAGAACACAGGTCTTCCATATTCATTGTCCAACTTTCAAAGCATATGAGGCTATTGAAAATACCCTAGCTTGAGTCAGGCGCACCTTAGTCCTCAAATTGATAGCTTTGTTCTTGAACAATTTTAAGATGTCTTGTGCCGCAGATTTTCCTAATGCAATGTATCATTTGATTTCTTGACTGCTGCTTCCATGAGAGTAGATTATGGATCCAAGCAAAATGAAGTCTTTGACAACTTCAATTTTTTCCACTTATCATGATGTTATTTATTGATCTACTCATGAGGATTTTTGTTTTTCTTTACATTCAGGTGCAATCCATACTGAAGGCTGTGGTCTTTGATCTTCATCTATAACTATTTTAAGTCCTCTTTGCTTTCACCAAGCATGGTTGTATCACCTGCATTTCATGATGGTTGTTAATGAGTCTTCCTCCAATCCTGATGCTGACTTCTTCTTCATATAGTCCAGCTTTTCAGATTATTTCCTCTGCATACAGATTGAATAAATATGGTGAAAGAAGACAACTCTGGCACACACCTTTCCTGATATTAAACCATCCAGTGTCTTCTTGCTCTGTTCTAATGACTGCCTCTTGGTCTATATACAGTTTCCTCATGAGTACAATTAAGTATTCTGGAATACTTTGTTCTCCACAATGTTATCCACAGATAGTCATGATCCACAAAGTCAGAAGTCTTTGCATAGTCAATAAAGCACAAGTAAACATCTTTCTGATATTCTTTTCTTTCAGCCAAGAACCATCTGACATCAGCAATGATATCCCTTCATTCCACATCCTCTTCTGAATCTAGCTTGAACCTCTGGCACATCCCTTTCCATGTATTGTAAAATATGTTGCAGCCCTTTCTTAATTATCTTCAGCAAAAGTTTAGTTGCATGTTATATTAATGATATTGTCCTATGATTTCCACATTCAGTTGGATCACCTCTTTGAGATGGGTACAAACATCACTTGGCCAGGTCTTCCAAATTTCTTGGAATAGATGAGTCTGCGACTCCAGTGCTACATTAACTTGTTGAAAGCTTTCAATTTGTATTCAAGTCAATTATCAGAGCCTTGTTCTTTGTCAATGCCTTCAGTGTACTTGGACTTCTTCCTTCAGTACTATTGGCTCTTGATCATATGCAACCTCTTGAAATTGCTGAACATTGACCATTTGTTTTTGGTACAGTGACTCTGTGTATTCCTTCATCTTCTTTTGATGCTTTGTGCATCATTTAATATCTTGCCCATAGAATCCTTCAATATTCCAAGTCTAGGCTTGAATTTTTTCTTCAGTTATTTCAGCTTGAGAAATGCTGAGCATATTCTTCCCTTTTGGTTTTCTAACTCCAGGTCCTTGCACATTTCATTATAATACTTTGTCTTCTTGAGCTGTTGTTCAATATTTTCTCTTCAGCTTTTTTACTTCAGTTCTTCCATTCACTTTAGCAGTCCTGGTATGGTGCTATGGGCTAATGAGTCAGACTGCAAAGTTGTTTGACCTGCAAGCTCACCAGCTGCTCCTTGGAAACCCTATACAGGGTTGCTATGGGCCGGAATCAACTCAACAGCACTTAACAACAACGACATGATAGAGAGCAAGTTCCAGAGTCTCTTTTCACATCTATCTTGGTCTTTTCTTTGTTTCTTGTCTTTTTAATAATCTTTTGCTTTTTTCCTGTATGATGTTCCACACTCTTCTGGTCTACAGTCATTAGTGTCTAATGCATCAAATCTGTTCTTGAGATGGTCTCAAAATTCAGGAAGGATATGTTCAAGATCATATGTTGGCTTTGGTGGACTTGTTTTAATTTTCTTCAGCTCCAGCCTGAACTTGTATATGAGCAATTGATGATTTGTTCACAGTTGACTTGTGGCCTTGTTTTGTCTGATGATACTGAGTTTTTCTACCATCTCTTCCCACAGAGATAGTGAATTTTATTCCTGAGTATTCCACCTGGTGAGGTCCATTTTTATAGTCACCTTTTATGTTGTTGATAAAAGGTATTTGCAATGATTTCATTGATCTTGCAAAATTCTATCACGTGATCTCCAGCATCATTTCTATCACCAAGGCCATGTTTTCCAACTATTGGTTTCCAATTATTGATCCTTCCTCTTTGTTTCCAACCTTCACATTCTAATCATCAATAATTATCAATGTGCATGACTACATGTTTGATCAATTTCAGACTGAGGAATTTGGTAGAATCCTTCAATTTCATCATCACTAGCTTTAGTGGTTGATGTATAAATTTGAATTACAGTAGTAGTAACTGGTTTTTCTGTAGGCATATATACTGTCACAGACTGCATTGTACTTCAAGATAGATCATGAAATGTTCTTTTTGACTATGAGAGTGACACCATTTCTTGAATTTGTCATTTGCGACACAGTAAACCATATGATTGTCAGATTCAAAATGGCCAATACCAGTCCATTTAAACTTACTAATGCCTAGGATATCCATCTTTTTTCATTCCATTTAATTTTTGACAATGTCCAACTTTCCTAGCTTCATACATCATACATTCCATGTTCTGGTTATTAATTGATGCTTGCAGCTGTTTCTCCTGATTTTGATACCTGTAAGCTGGGCTTGTCCTCAGTTTGCAAAACTCAAAATGAGAAGGTTCAGTTTACAGGTATCACTGTACCTACAAGGCTAAAAGCCTTATGTTAGTTTACTGTCTGAAATTTCTAATTTGCTGTCATCATTATCCAATTACAATAAGACTTTGAATCACTGCATGTGTAGTGGTTTCAGCTGCACACACTACAAGAACATGCTCTTGTTTTCATTGCTGCTGGTGTTTTTATAGCTCCTGATTTGGTCAAATTTTCTGGTGTTTCAGTTACAATGTTGTGGTAATTAGTATTTGTAGAGCTATGTCAATAATTTTTTTGAAAATGAAATGAAAGGAAAAGAAAAATCAAGAAAGACTTCCACTCAGTTATAATGCTGTAACTAATAACATCAATCCAATGTAGAAAGGTTTTCTAAAATAATTTTGTTGTTAGCATTCATATAATCTAAGAAATTTAAGCAATTTACAATAATTTTATCACATATTCTTCTATGATTAAAATTGCTAAGAACATTACTAAGGATTCTGTGTGGTTTAGTATAAGGAGTCCTGGTGGTTGGGGACAGCACCACCAACCCTAGTGACTGAGGATCACAGCCTCAGTCGAGGTTGCCACATACATTAACCATCACAGCAATTATAATTCTGGGTTATAACATTTATGTACTTGTTCATGCCCCACACTGTTGAAAAGTTTGTTTCCTTTTGTTATCTACAATACAGCAAATGTGGTTTGAATGATAAGTACATTACTGAACATAATAGAGGCTGAGTACAGACCTTGGCCCATAATGTTGTTCTTTAGTGCCATCGAGTTGGGTTCTGATTCATTGCCACCCTGTACAGGGTTTCCAAAGAACAGCTGGTGAGTTTGAACCACCAACCCTGGGGTTGAAATCAACCTTTGGGTCCTCCAGTGCACTATTCCACAGTGCCACACCAGGACTCCTGGTACATAAGAGATATTTAATAGATACTATTGGATTGAAATTTTTAATAAGTGCAAACACTATAAGGCCCCCAAAGGTATGATGCATCAAATCCTTATCTTAGAGTAGTTGATGCTCTATAACACATGGAGACAGCAATAATTCAATAGGAAAGGTAGAATATGTCATAAAGACAAAGCCAACAAGAAGTTATGGGTATACATAGTGGGGGATGAAAAGACCAGAGAAGTTTAATGGAGGGTGTGACATACTATCTACTTTGAAAGATTGTTAGGATATTAAGGCAAAACTTGCAAGAAATCAGAGAAGAGCATGCCATGTGGAGGGACCAGTGTAAGCAAAGGCATGAGGAATGGGTGGATTCAGGCCATGTCTGGGAATGAGGAGTAATGGAGTACATATATGCAGCACAGACTTAACTGGGAGAAATGACTGGGATACATGCTGAAGCAGACTCCTGAGAGAGCTCTTCACCCCTGCCAACCCTTAAACTTTGCTTCTCCTTACTGAGTTCTAGGTCTGTTCATCCAAGGTCTGCTGCTAGTTCATCTCTACTCAGATGTCTAGCAGGAACGTGAGACTCAGTATGTCTAAATGGAACCTAAAGTGGAACTTCTTTGGGGTTATCTGCCTCAGGGAGTGGCTGCCACAGCCATCCAGCTTTGCAAGGAGTCATCACTGATTCCTGCCTCTGGTCTTGCCCATCTCCATGGTATAACCAGAACTATCTTGTGAAAACACAAATTGGATAGCTGCCTGTCTTAGTTAGCTTGTATTGCTGTAACAGAAACAACAGGTGAATGGTGTTAACAAACAGAACTTTATTCTCCCAGATATAGGTGGCTAGAAGTCTGAATTTAGAGAATGGGCCATAGATAAAGGTCTTTATCTTCTTTCATCATCTATTGGAGTTCTCCAGCATTCCCTGGATATATCTGTGTGTCTTGACATCAGTCTTTCCCTGGATCTAAAAGCTTCATAGTGCAGGGAACTCAGGTTATTTTTTGGTGTCAGCCGTTTCCTCTGTACTCTGTTTACTTGTTTAATCTCTTTTATATCTCACTCCTATAGATTGCCTCTGGCTTCATTAACATAATAGAAATGAAAGTTGATAACACATAGGATAATTACATCAGATCAGGGCTGATCATATCAGATCACATCATGGAGGAAGTGATCTTAATATATTATATCTCATCAAGGATGTGGTGATTACATATTAACTGCTAAACCACTGAGAATTGTGGTCCAGCCAAGCTGGTAATTTAACACAAAATCTTGACTTTCACACTGCCCTTCGTAAAACCTTCAATGCCCCATTGCACTTTAGACAACTGGTGGTGTAATGGGTTATGTATTGGGTTGCTAACCACAAGCTCAGTAATTCAAATCTACCAGCTACTCCTTAGAAGAATGATAAGGTTTTCTGCTCCCATAAAGATGTGAAGCCTCAATAACCCCATACAGGGTCACTATGAGTCGAATCCTCTTGACAGCACAAAACAACTAACAATGTAACTAGAATGACCATATAATTTATTGTGCAAACTAGGATACATCTGAGAGTGAAAGAACACTATTAATAAAAAGGCCAAGGAGACGTCCAGCAAGATAATGGACTACGTTGATAATCTACAATGAAACACATGAGACCAAATAAACAGACACAGAAAAAAATCCTAGAATCCTGAAAAGCATAGGAAAGTTTACAGAAGTGGAGCTGAGTGCTTGTTGTGAGGAAAAGCTGAGCAGGGATGGCAAGAGAGGCACTGGTGAACAACTGGCCAGATGCAGCATGACCATCTTGAATGTTTTTGAGCAGCTTTGGTGATAGAAGGTTGCCTGGCAGAGCAAATTCACACAGGTGATGGGAAAGGTGAGATTCTCCCCTGATGACCAGAGGTGTGGCCAGTTCCCAGCCTCATCCATCCCCCAGTGCAGACCCTGCTCTCTGGGAGTTTTGAACCACGTGGTTGTGAGCCATGCCAGTGTGAAGCAAGGGCTGGTTGGGCCACTTTGATGCCTGGATTCAGGCAGGCTGCACTCCAGACCTACAGAACCTGCAGAACCAGCAGACCAGTATTAGTCTAGCAGTAACCAATCACTCTGTCCCAGCTGCCCTGTGGTCCTGACAGTGAAACCAGCGCCAGTAAGATCTTCCACTAACTACTTCCGACGGAGTGTCCTGAACATAGATAACATCTAGGCTTCCAGAACTCCACCTAGGATCAGGAACTCTGCTATCATGACCTCCTACACCCACCTCATGAATTCCTTGGCTGGCAGGAACCCCACGGAGTCTTCTCCCTGGATTCAACAGCTGCAATGTTTTTTATGGTTTTGTTTTTGTTTTATCCCATTTGTAGTTATTGTTTTTGTTAGTTTATTCTTTCTTCTTCTTCTTTTTCTCTTTTCCCCTAAATTTTTTCCTTTCTTTTTCTGTTTCTACTGTTCCTTCTTTTCTTTTGTTTCTCAAGTCCCTGTTTTTTATTTATTTATTTATTTTGCTCTTTCTTTACTACTCTGTTCTCTTTCTCTTATCATCTTCCTTCTCCATGGTGTTTCTAAGTGTTTATTTTATTTCTTTTTTAAATTTTCTCTTATATTTTTCTCTTCTATAGCTCCATTTTCCAGTCCCTCTTTTCAATTTTTAGTTATTATATTCTTTTTTTCTGGTTGCTGCCTATTTTTTATTTTTTTCTCTTTATTATGTTCTCTTTTCATTGTTGGTTGCTCATTTGTTTATTTTGTTTTGTTTTATTGTGTGTGGAGGGGTGATGGAGGGATTATCTTCTCATTCTCACCCAAGGGAAGAAGATACCAGCCATGCCCATGCAGCCCAACTACAACCTTACCTCTGAATCTCCATCCACTGGGCAAAAGGCAAGACCATCTACTTACTATACCTGATCAACAATAGACAGCAACCAACACCAGCCAAACTCACCTTAAACTGAGGTGCACGGACATTGAAACAAAAATGGTGTACACACTTCCATTCTCTAACTACACCTACAAGAAGACACTTGGTGAAAGACAAAGACAACCTCAACATATAATCAACTAAATACAAATATAACAATACCACAATGGCCCAGAGACGAGAGACAATTTTAGCTCACATGAAGAAACAAGAGAGTATGTCTCAAATAAATGACCAAGATGCAGAGCCAGAAAGCATTTCTGAGAAAAGGCAGTGGAACAAACTGAAAAAGATTTCAAAACAATGCTTTGTAGGTACCTTCAAAGGGTTGACAGAAAGATCAAGGAAAGCAAGGAGAACACAGAAAAAAAAAAAAAAAATTAGAAGGATTCAGGAAAATATTACAAGAACAAACAGACAAAATAAATTTTCAAATAATACAAAACATGCGAATAGAAATCCAGAAGATTACCACTAAGAATAATAAATGAACATTGAAAGGACAAATACATTGATTTGAAGCAATGGAAGCCAGAATTAGTGAGCTTGGAGATAAATCACTCAATACTAGTGTACTTAAAGAAAATCAGAAAAAAAAGAATGCTGCAAAAAGTTAAGAAATTTTTTTCATGATAAAACAATCTGTGATAGTTATGGGAGAGGGAGAAGGGAAAATTATTCATAGACTAGAGGGTTGTGGTTGTTAGGTGCCATTGAGTCAGTACCTACTCATAGCGACCTTATGCACAGCAGAACAAAACACTGCCCAAGTAGATCCATGTCAATGTGAATTAGATGGCAAAGAGGTTAGCAGAGGAAAGATGAAGGTAGCAAGAGACAAGGGGAGAATACAATCGTTAAAGTGACTAGAGGTAAATACTATTAACTGTTGGTACAGGGAGGGGCACAATCACTGCAATGAAGCAAGTATATGATTTGTAGACTGTAAAACTGATGATCTGCTCTGTAATCCTTCACTCAATTCACAATAAAAAGTTAAAAATAAATACAAAGGTCAAGACAATGGGTGTAAACTAAAACAAACGAAGACATATCATCACCCTACTAATGAAGCCCTCCATGGCCCAGCCTTCTTTCTCATTCCCTGTCATCATCCTCCTATTACCAAACAGCAGCCAGGAGAACTTTTTCATCTTCTCCAATGCTCTCTTACACCTCTGAACTTCCCTCTGAAACACACTTCTACTTCCTCTGGCAGAATATTTATATTTCAGGTCTCTCTGAAAATGATAAATTTTTACTTTGTTTAGAAATCCTTGTTGTTGCTTATTTAATTGCCTCTCTTTCCATAAGGAAGCTCCTAGGTGGCACAAGTAATTAAACACTAAGCTACTAACCAAAAGGTTAGAGGTCTGAACACACCCAGAGGCTCCTTACAAGTCTGGTAATCTACTTCCAAAAGATCACAGCCTTGAAAATCCTATGGTTCACTGTTCTACTCTGTAACATATGTGTCAGAATTAACTCAACAACAGGTCTTCCCTATAAACTGCTTGTATCTTGTTTACCACTGTATCTTCAGCGCCTGGCATAGTATCTAGCACATGGTACGTTTATAGAAAAGGGAAAAAAAAGTACTGGCTGATCACATGAATTATGGGCAACAGCTAGATCATGTAAGGTTCTGAATGCCATGTTTGAACTGGAACTTTGGGTAGCCTCAGGAACATGGAAGTGTCATTTATCTCATTCTTTCTTATAGAGCCTAGTATAAGCATGAGAAGGCAGAGGCCCAGAGGTGTGCAAACATGTGATAAAATTTCCAGTTCCACTGGTCCTCATGACCACTCTGTTCTGACAGCTCCTCATCAGCACCTGCCGTGACCCACTCAGAGTACATTCAGATGAACTTCAGAAAGGAGGTGAAGTGCTGTTATTGACAGTTCAAAGAGCACCAAGTGATAACCATTGTTCTTGAAAAGGCAGACAAATTTTATTTTTCCTATCTCTTTTGTGACTTTAGGGTGTTCAAATAAACTTGTGATTATCAACTCCACACCCAGCACTAGAGTTTTCAGCACAGATTGAGAATGGAGTTATTGTTTATTCCTTTAAAAATCATGTACTGAATATATAGTGTCAGGAATTAGATAACCATGCTGCCCTAGTAAACAACTTAGCTGAATCCAGCCAATTCAACTCCATGCTGCAGAGCCCTGAGACTGAATGGGGCCCCGTTATGCCATACTGGAAGGTAGCAGTAGCTAGCAAAAGAGTGTAAAAAAATAAAGCTTTACAATCAAAGAAACAGGGTTCAAATCACAACTTGTCATTAACCAGTATGAACACTGAGTAAGTCATCTGAACTCATTATCTTCCTCAGTAAAAGTCCACACCCACATCCACCTATAGAGGCTATATGTTGTTTGGTCACCCAGTCGCCATTCCTTCTTTCTTCTGTTAAGTACTGTCATGGAGGTTCTGACTCATAGAGATCCTGTATAGTGTTTCCAAGGAATGACTGCTGAATTTGAACCACCAACTTGGTGGTTCAAACTGACCTTGCAGTCCATCGCTTATCCTACAACACCATACCAGGACTTCTAACTACAGCTCCCCAATTTTCTTAGGGAACCACCCATCTTCTTTTCTCCTCTCATTAGTTTCCAGTAAGACGGCCCTCTCAATTCTACCAATAGAGGAAGTATATGAACTAGGCTGGCCAATAATGTACCAAATTTCCAGTCACTAGGACTGGTCATGAGTGGGCACGTGATCTGACCTGGTTGAATCATCATAACATACTCTGCATTTTTTATAAACACAGCTCTGTTTTTGCTGTACTGGAGACCCTGAGCCTGGAAATGTCAGGAGTAGCCACATGAAACTTTATGAAGAATAAAGTCAACAGAGAAAAGCAGCTGGAGAGAAACCTTTGTCCCATTGCTATCATGTGTACCCTGAATTAAATCCTTCCATGGTCATTCTAAGTCTGGTCTTCTCAGTTTGGGGACGCAATACATTCTCCCTTTTGCATAAGCCAATTTGAATTGAATTTTTGGTCACTTTAACCTAAAAGTTTCTGATATATATCTAAGCGTCATTTTCTCTATATAACATCTTATTGAAGTAGGACTTGCTCAAAAGGTATTTCCTAGAACTTTGTTTGCTATGGCGCATGCTGGTATAGAAGACTATTTGGCACACACCTGTTTAAATAAATCAACATTGCAGTCACAGAAGATGAACTCCTCCTTATCCTTCAAGACTTCTACCAAGAATCTTTCTTGGAACCCCTCAAGCTGGCCAGGTGTTCTGGGTCCTCTCTACTATGTTACCACACATTTAACTGACTTGTACTTCTCTGCCTACTTGTCTATCTCTCATGCATCATATGGTAAGTTCTTTGAGGTGAGGTGAGATGAGAAGAGTATACTATGTTTACATAGGCCTGTTGCCCAGCCAGGTACCTGGCTAAGCATATGAATAACAAATGACTGATTAATGAATAAAGTTGGTGAGAAAACTTCACATGTATAGATACGAAACTCACATGACCCTACCATCCAATATATAAAATATATGTTGTAGAAATCATTAGTTATATCCTAAATGTCCAAACACTATCAATAGAACCCCAATGTGTCCAAATTTAACAACAAAAACTCCAACTACATTTTTAAACTCCAAGTTCTGGTAACATGTAAATAGAGTTGTTGGGTAGAACTTCTGCAAAGATGGGAGAAAACCAAGTAGGGAGCTCCCCTTTTGCCTTCCCTTTTTCCCTTTCTACTACTCTGAATGCTAGAAGCTCTGGTGGTGCAGTAGGTTAGGCTTTGGACTGATAACCCAAAAGTTTGTAGTTCAACTCCACCAGTCCCTCCATGGGATATAGATGAGGCTGCATGTCTCCATAGATTTACAGCCTTAGAAACTATATAGGCAGTTCTACTTTGCCCTACGGTATCTATAAGGGTTGGAATCAACTCATTGACAGCTTTATTCTGAAAGCTAATGTGATGATTTGAGCTGCACCAGTAAGCTAAGATCATGAAGAATCATTGAGGATAGATGCCACAGGCTAACTATGCAGAGAGCTGCAAGGAGCCTTATTTTGATGACCGAAGACCAACCATATCAGCTCTGGACTACCCACTTATTCATCTTTTCACATAACAGAAAAATAATCTTTTATGTAGAAGCTGCCATTATTTTGAGCACACTGCTGTATGAAATGGAAACTAACCCTGATATGTTTCCATGTTTTTTAAGCTAATATACATTGATAATAGTTATTTATTTTACTTGAACCATAAAATAACATTTATTTTTAAATCTATGCCCTACATTTTTTTGATGCATACCAGTGCTTTATTTCCTCAATTCACAATTATGCATACCCACCCAATAATCTATGAAGCAGAAAATGTTATCAGTGCTCCTTTTTACAACTGGTATTGTTGTGGATGTTTGTACTTATGGTGTATAGAGTTGAAACAGCCAAAACTCTCTTACCTTTTGGAGAACCGACAGAAAGCAACTAATGGGCTCAAGCATAGTGAAAACTGTGACTGGCATAGGACCTGGCAGTGTTCTATTCTGTTGTACATAGGGTCACCATGAGTCAGTACCAACTCGATGACACCCAACACCACCAACAACAGTAATAATGAATTTTGATCTAAAATCATTCACATTTCTGCACAGATCTCAGAGAATCATGTCTTCTTTGCTTCCTTATATTCACTCAGTTCTACCAGAATGAAGAAGCCTCTTCCCTATTTACAGAGAATGGGGAGAACTACGGGTGATAATAATGTCATCATCTAGTAGAAGAATAATTGGGATAACCCCTGGAGCCATTTTGATGAGTTGGTATGCCCTACATTTTGAATAATACATGTGTGTCAGATTTATTGGTGAATATCTGTAGGAGATACAGATAGAGGAGAGACATTTTACAATTGAGCATCTTATTATTTTCCACTTTAAAAAATTATATATATACATGGAGCGCAATGGCTCCATATTATAAGCAATAGACTGTGAACCACAAAGTCTGCAGTTCAAGCCCGCCAGTCACTCTGCAGGAGAAAGATGAGGCTTTCTGCTCCCATAAAAAACTTAAAATCTCAGAAACCCTCAACAGAGTTGGAACTGACTCGATGGCACTTAACAATACACACACACACATAGGTGGTTTCAAAAAGTTCATGGAAATTTTAAATTAAAAGACAATGGAATATTTCTATGAACTTTTTGAAGCATCCTTATAGTTCCTTTTTTTTACTTCTGATCCCTTTCCCACCATCATCATCTTCCCTCAGTTAAATAAGTTCTGGGTGGTCAAGTTAGTTCCTCTACATCTTCCTGTCACCACAACTGAGTAGATCAAAAGGCCAAGAGAATGAAGAGACTTTTCTCCTTCAAAATCCCTTCTTGGTCTCTGAAATGAATTGCAGTTTCTTTAACACACTTTCCCACCACTCACATTCCCCATGGTTGGTGAGGCAGAAAATCACAAGAACAAAGCTCTTGACTAAAAAGCTCCCCTTTTCTCTTTAGGGTCAATTCCACACTTGGGGCTTCTAGAAGAGTCACCTTTTAAATAGCCATTATAAAGCTGAGGTGACATTTGAGAAGGCACTGGCCTCCCAGGACAAGTGCTACCCATGTTGCTCAAGCCTGAACATATGGTAGCATTCTGATCTGGAACGTAACTGGGATCATCTTCACCCAGCCTTTCAGGATATATCAGAATGCACTTAGATTAATTAAAATCAACATTCTTTACACATCACTTTTTATATGTACAATGTTCGAAAGCTAGACTACACATGGAGCCCAGTCTGTCTGAATTCTGTTGCCACTGCTGAAAGCTTATTCCCAATTTAACAGTTTGAGAACAAGATTCAACATCTGCGTTCTCTGGGATCAGCTGCTCCCTCTGAACTGGGCCAGTCTGCACCATGAATGGTAGCCAGCCTTCAGGGCCTACGATAGAGGGAGAGGAGCAAGTATGCATACTCTTTGCATGCAGGGACGGGTCAAGGTGATTGAGTTTCTCTCTGCAGTCAGAAACCTCATCACCCCTGGCTCCAGGGTAATGAACTCAATCTCAGGGCTTGAGCTATAACATGGTTCATTTCTGGGCCAAATCCTTGAAGCTGAATGGCTTATTTTTAAGGAGAAGCAGTTTGCTGTTTTCAGCTTTTCCCATCAGAAATAGTTCAATTCAGCTCAATCTGCATTGGAAGCATAATTTATCATCTCACACAGATGGTTGGCTAAGGATGGGGAGAATTACTTTTCATTTTAGTTCAGCAAACATTTCCTGAGCTCTGACCATGTGCCAGGCACCGAGCACAGCAATGGGGGTGCACAGATGAGTTAGGCACAGTCCTGACCCTTGAGACATTCACAGTCTAGATGGTGAGACAGACGTATAACCCAAGTATTGACATCAGTCCTAGTTTGGAATCCTGGCTTTGCCATTTCCTATTAGAATCACCTTGGGAAAATTACCTCACCTCTGTCTAGCTTAAAGTTTGTCTATTTTGATGATTTCATTAAAAAAAAAAAAGAAAAAAATAAGTTTGGTTTTATGAGTCTTTAAATGGTTTCCTATTCTCTATTTCATTAACTCTCACTCTAATTTTTCTTCTTTTGGCTAACTTTAAGTAACTTTGCTCTTCATTCCCCCCAGTGTGTTAAGGTAGAAGGTTATTTTGCCAATTTGAGATCTTTCTTCCATTTTAATATAGCCACTTACAGCTATAAATTTCCCTCTAAGCACTGCTTTACCTGCAATCACATAAATTTTGTTATTTTGTGGTTTTGGTTTCATTCATCTCAAATTATTTTCCAGTGCCTCCTATGGTTTCTTCTTTGATCCACTGGTTATTTGTTTTTGTTATTAAGTGTCATCAAACTAGTTTTGACTCATAGGGATCCAATATACAACAGAACGAAACACTATCTGGTCCTGTCCCATCCTCATAACTTCTGCTACACTCGAGCCCATTGTTGCTGCCACAGTGCCAACCCATCTCATTAGGGATAGCTCCCTCTTTTTGCTGTATCTCCAGTTTACCAAGCATGATGTCTTTCTCCAGGGACTAGTCCTTTCTGATAATATGTACAAAGTGTGAGAGATGAGGTTTGGTCATCTTGGCATCTAAGGAGCATTCTGATTGTACTTTTTCCAAAACAGATTTGTTTGTTAATCTGGCAGTCCATGAAACCTTTAATATTCTCCTCCAACTCCATAACTCAAATGCATCAATTCTCTAACAATCTTCCTCATGCATTCTCTAACTTTCATGCACATATGAGACGACTGAAAATACTATGACTTGAGTCAGGTGCAACTTAGTCCTCAAACTGAAATCTTGGCTCTTGAACACTGTAAAAAGGTCTTGTGCAGCACATATGCTTAATGCAATATGTCATTTGATTTCTTGACTGCTTCATATATTAGTGTTAATGGTGGATCCAAGCAAAATGAAGTCTTCGACAACTTCAATCTTTTATCTTTTATCATGATGTTATTTATTGGTTCAGTGGTAAGGATTTTTGTATTCTTTATATTAGGTGCAAACTATACCAAAAGTTGTGATCTTTGATCTTCAAAATTAAGTATTTTAAATCCTCTGAGCTTTCACCAAGTAAGATTGCATCATCTGCATATCACAAGTTGTTAATAAGTCTTCCTCCAATCCTGATGCCACATTCTTCTCATATAATTCACTTTCTCAGGTTATTTGCTCAACATACAGATTGAATGTGTATGGTGAAAGAATGCAATCCTGGAACACACCTTTTCTTATTTTAAATGGTTCAGTGTTCCCTTGTTCTGTTTCAACAGCTGCATCTTGGTCTATATACAGGTTCCTTATAAGTATGATTAAGCATTCCAGAATACCCATTCTCCACAGTTATTGGTTATTTATGAGTATGTTGTTTAATTTCTATATATGTGTGAATTTCTAAAAGTTATTTGGAAATTTCTAATTTCAATACACTGTGGTCAGAAAATATATTTACTATGATAGAAATTCTTTAAATGTATTGAGTCTAGCATATGGTCTATCCTGAAGAATATTACATATATACTTGAGAACAATTTATATTATACTTTTGTTGAGTGGAATGTTCTACAGATTTGTTATGTCCAGTTGCTTTATAGTATTGTTATGTCCAGTTGCTTTATAGTATTGTCAAGGCTTCTCTTTCCTTGTTACTCTTTCTAGTTGTTACATCTAATATTGAAAATTGGGTATTGTAGTCTCCAACTATTGTTGTTGAATTACCTCACCTTTTTGAACCTGTTTCCTTAGAGGAAAATAATTATTCCTGCTTTGAAGAGTAGCACAGATAAAGAATGCAAAGCACCAAAGCACACTGCCTTGTCTCAGAATGAAATAACTGACTAAAAGTACAGTGTGGTGAGGGGGACATTTCTTTCTACAGCAACCAGGTGGTTCTGGGCTAAGCCAGGATAGGTTTGGTCGGAAAACATAAACCTTCCATAAAGTAGTTAACTAATCCTGTTGTAGTTGTTGTTAAGTGCTATTGAGTTGGTTCCAACTCATAGCGACCCTGTATAGGGTTTCCAAGGAATGGCTGGTGGGTTTGAACAGCCAACCTTACAGTTAGCAGTCCAGTGCTTATACTATAGTGCCACACCAGGATTTCAACTAATCATAACATAACATAATTTTGTTAGTTAATGTCTAAAATCCCTTCACAGTAATTTCTTGTGATAATGCTAATGCATTCATACATCTATCCTTCCAACTCAACAAATGTTTATTATATCACCTTATAGACCCTACTCCAGATACTGAAATCAGACCTCCCTTACCTAGCAAGAGACAATGACATATAATCAACCAAATAAAATATAGGAAGATAAATGCTGTAATAAATGAAAGAACAAAATGTTTGAATGGCACTAAAGAGAAAAGTAAGTTGCCTGGTAGGCAAAAATGAAAAGGAGGTCAAAGGGGCTTCCCAACCAATGTTAAAAGAACTGAGAAGTCAATAATGGCTTGAGTTTCATAAGCCTTCCTACCCCTACCAATCCTCTCAGGGAGCCTATGGGAGAAAAACAAGAGGATGTTACACAAAATGAGTCATCTAGCCTCAAATAACTGAGAATTGCAAAGGCAGAAATTCTTGACTTGGAACTTTGTCAACTCCAAAGCTGGAAAAATAACTATGAAGAATCCACATATTTCTGTGTAAGCATTGGTCTGCTAGAACACTGAAATCTCAGCCATATGAAATTTGAAGTTTTGGTCCCATATGCTTATACTTTAAATTTTTGGTCAAGATTTTCTTGAATAAGCTAAAAGTTGTATTTGTCTACTGAATGTGGTCCTCGTCTTCCATCTTATACTAGATGAGACTATGGAATATCAATTCATGCACAGGGTTAAAAGTTGCTAGGTGTCTTTTTGTTTTCAGTCTCAGTCTCCTTGTAAGAATTTTGGTTGCTCTTAGGTAACCCGACAGATTTTCTACACAGCATGAAACACAGGTCAATCAATAGTATTTGTTGTTTGTTGTATACCGACTTGGTACACTGTAGGTGGGAGGAGGAAGTATAACCCAGAAGCCATTCACTGGAAGAGCCTTTGATTTACCTAGACACATTGGTGTTGTTGTTAGGTGCCATTGAGTCAGTACCAACTCATAGCGACCTTTTGTACTACAGAATAAAACACTGCCCGATCCTGGGCCAACCTCACACTGTTACCACACTTGAGTTCATCGAAGCTGCTACTTGGCCAATCCATCTCATTGGGGGTCTTCCTCTTTTTCTCTCACCCTCCACCTTAACAAACATGATCTCCTTCTCCAGAGACTGGTCCCTCCTGACAATATGTTCAAAGTATGAGAGACGAAGTTTGGCCACCTTGGCCTCCAAGGAGCACTCTGGCTGCACTTCTTCCAAAACGGATTTATTGGTTCTTTTGGCAACCCATGACACTTTCAGTATTATCCTTCAACACCATAACTCAAAAGCATCAATTCTTCTACAGTCTTCCTTATTCACTGTCCAGCTTTCCCATGCATATGAGGTTATTGAAAATACCATGGTTTGGATCAGGTGCACCTTAGTCCTCAAGCTGACATCTTTGCTCTTCAACACTTTAGAAAGGTCTTGTGCAGCAGATTTGCCTAATGAAATACATTGTTTGATTTCTTGACTGCTGCTTCCATGAGTGTTGATAGTTGATCCAAGAAGAATGAAGTCCTTGACAACT
>NW_006408534.1:32851960-32861942 GCF_000296735.1 Chrysochloris asiatica
AAATACATTGTTTGATTTCTTGACTGCTGCTTCCATGAGTGTTGATAGTTGATCCAAGAAGAATGAAGTCCTTGACAACTTCAATCTTTTCTTCATTGATAAGAATGTTGTTTATTGGTCTAGTGGTGAGGACTTTTGTTTTCTTTACATTGAGATGTAATCCATACCGAAGGCTTTGCTTCTTTGATCTTCATCAGTAAATGTTTTAAGTCCTCTTCCCTTTCAGCAAGCAAGGTTGTGGAGGGAAAAAGTCATGCAATAATCTTTAAATATGAAGGGCCATATTATAAGATGTAAGGGCAAGAGTAAGAGTAATGTGCTAGGTTTCTTGAAGGCCAAGAAGTAGATTAGAAAAACACAGGGTCTGAGACTGGACAGATTTCACCTGCAGAACTTTAACGTGACTTCTTTGAACCCTGAATTTCCTTATTTGAAAAAAAGATAGCACTGGCTATCACAAGATAGAATAAAAAATACCTGACTCAGAGCTGACACTCAAAAATTTGGTGCTCTTTTGCTCTTGCAAAGAAGGCAGAAGTAATTCAGGTCTCCAAAGAAGGGTAGAATCCTGACAGGCAAAGACTTTCCAGCAGGCAACAGCAACCACATAATCCCAGTAGCAAGAAAGAACAAGGTTCATTTAACCTAATTTAAGTTTTGGTTCACCTGTTTTCTAGCAATGTAACCTTAAGCAAATCACTAAATCTCTTGGTGTTTTAGTTTCATCTTTAAAATAGGAACACTAATAGAACCTATGCTCAGAAATTATTGTGAGGACTGAATTAAGATGGGTAAAACACTTAGAACAATATCTGGCACATAGTAAGGGGTCAATAAAAGTTGCTATTATATGTGGAGTGGAATTAAAAACAAGGGAAATAAGTTTAGGAAAATTGAGGCATATTTTCATGGAACTTTAAGTGCCTAGGTTGTTGTTAAGTGCCATCAAGTCAGTTCCAACTAATGTTGTTGTTGTTGTTGTCAGTTGCCATCGAGTCGGAACCAACTCATAGCGACCCCATGTACAGCAGAAAGAAACAATGTCCGATCCTGGGCCAACCCCACCACCGCTGCCACACTTGACACCATTAATGATGCCACCTGGCTGATCTATCTCGTTGGGGGTCTTCCTCTTTTTCTCTGACCCTCCATCTTACCCAGCATGACATCCTTCTCCAGTGACTATTCTCTCCTGACAATATGTCCAAAGTATGAGAGACGAAGCTTAGCCATCCTGGCCTCCAAGGAGCAGTCTGGCTGCACTTCTTCCAAAATAGATCTATTGGTTCTACTGGCACTTTTAGTATTCCCCTCCAACACCACAACTCAAAGGCATCAATTCTTCTATGGTCTTCCTTATTCACTGTCCAGCTTTCGCATCCATATGAGGTTATTGAAAGTACCATGGCTTGGGTCAGGCGCACCTTAGTCCTCAAGCTGACATCTCTGCTCTTCAACACTTTAAAAAGTTCCTGTGCAGCAGATTTGCACAATGCAATACATCATCTGATCTCTTGACTGCTGCTTCCACGAGTGTTGATAGTTGATCCAAGAAGAATGAAGTCCTTGACAACTTCAGTCTTTTCTCTGTTGATAAGAATGTTGTTTATTGGTCCAGTGGTGAGGATTTTTGTTTTCCTGACATTGAGATGCAACCCATACCAAAGGCTGTGTTCTTTGATCTTCATCAGTAAATGTTTCAAGTCCTCTTCACTTTCATCAAGGTTGTATCATCTGCATATCACACGTTGTTAATTAGTCTTCCTCCAATCCTGATGCCACGTCCAACTAATAGCGACCCTGTATAGAGTTTCTAGGAGCTCTGGTAGCTTAGTGGTTACAAATCAGGCTGCTAACCTCAGAGTCAGCAGTTCGAAACTATCAGCTGTTCCATGGGAAAAAGATGAGGCTTTCTGTTCCTGTAAAGATTTACAGCCTCGGAAACCCTGTACAGGGTTCCTATGAGTTGGAACCGACTCCACAGCACATAACAACAACAAATAGGGTTTCTAGGAAGTGGCTGGTAGGTTTGAACCTCCAACCTTGTGGTTAGCAGACCAGTACTTATCTTATAGTGCCACACCAGGACTCCAAATGCCAGGTTAGTCTGGGTTTAATTAGATAACAAAAACCCATTACAGATTCTTGAACTGGGGTTCAAAATAGATTAATTCTATATTTTAAGTGGTAGAAACCAAATGAGGTTCTGTTGTACTTCAAATTTTTTGTGTGTGTGTGTACTTCAAATTGTACCAGAAAAGGCTGTTCTTGAATAGTGACTCAAGATTCCTCCTTATTCCACCCCCTGAGATGGTACTCTTTAGAGAAAAGTTGAAGGCTAAGGACATGTTATACATGATGATTTTTCCAGTCTGGTATCTAGTTTACAAGGAGCTCTGGTAGCGTAGTGGTTACAAATCAGACTGCTAATTTCATGGTCAGCAGTTCAAAACTACCAGCTGTTGCGTGAGAGAAAGATGAGGCTTTCTGCTCCTGTAAAGATTTACAGCCTCGGAAACCCTGTACAGGGTCACTATGAGTCGGAACTGACTCCACGGCACATAACAACAGCAACAATCTAGTTTACAGCCACAAGAATTCACTTGGCCCACGGAGAGTCCTGAAAGATGGTCACTTAGGGTTCCAATCATTTTAGTATTTCAAATAATTAGCCGCAAGCTCGTTTCTGAAGCTACTAGGCTCATTGTTTGAGTTTCTGACTAAACCCACACATCCTTCTCTCATACCCACCCACAGATGGACAATGTCAATTGGAGACTATTCCACAAATCTCCAGCATGCGCTCAAAAGGGCAATGCCATAATTCCTAGGATCAGCTGTATAAGTGGCAGGAAGACTAGTAGGCGTCAGTGATTTGTTAACTTGATACTCCATCTTACTTCATTCAGATCTGGGTATTCAGAGACAGGCAGAATCAAAAGAAATGATTGAGAAAAAGCATTCTGAATTCTGGAAATGTTAATCAGAATAGCAATTAGCATAAAGGCAATTTTGACATGTGTGGAAGTTCTTTGTACAGAGAACTCACAAATCCTAGGTCCAAGAGAATGCTGGTGTCATAGTACTTTAAATGCTTTGTGACAGCAGAAACCACTGGAGTACAAGCTAAGCTGTGTGGGGCCATCTCATTACCAAAAAATAAAAACATGAATGCACATTTTTTTTGCCTTTAGGATCCAGAAAAAAAAAAAAAAAACCCAGTCTCTGACAATCGTAATGAGAAATAATTCCTTTGAATCTGTGATTAACTTAAAACAAGGAAGTCAGATAATCCTTAACTGACCCCAAGTGGTAAAAATAAACCAGCACAAGTGTTTAGGTCTTTGGGAGTATTCATAATGTAACCTTAGCGCCACCTGGTGTACTCGACTGGGAAATGATAAATCATTAAGCCCACAAGAGCTGTTGTTTTGTAGGAAAATATTATAGGAGTACTGGGTTCTCCTTGGAAACCCTATACAGGGTCGATATGTGTCGGAATCTACTCGACGGCACTTAGCAACAACAACAACTGGGTTCTGAGCCATCAGTGGTGGGGAAATGAATAACAATTCATCGATGGCAAAATATCATAGTTTGTTATTACAACCAATAAAACTAACACCAACATCTTCAGTGAAGATATTTAATAATGTTCTGTATATAATTCACTATCTTCAAATTGCTAGCATGCAAGAACCAAATAAAGTACCTCAAGCTTCTAGCTTTGCATTGCAGGGTAGCGAATCCCCCCTCAAATAAGAATTTGGGGTGGGGAGGAGTGCTTGCTAAGCCTGACTGTCACAAAGGCTGCTTGTCAGTTTTCTGAGCTATAGTTCCGATCACTGCTTGAGGCAGCTCTCTTGTCCTTTCCTGCCATTATGTAATAATTTCTCACAGGATGGATCATACCCAGCTTCCGCATACCTTCCAACACCACTTTGTGCAAGTACAGGAAGAACCCTCCTTACCATCTACACCATACTAACATGCTGCTATGGCTTCAATTATGTTGCCACATGTGTTGTAACCTCTTTAAAGTATAAAAAAAAAACAAAGATGTCAGGTTGAGGACTAAAGTATGTCTGATCCAAGCCATAGTATTTCCAATCACCTAATATGTATGGGAAATCTGGGCAATGAATAAGGAAGACCAAGGAATTTGCCACTGAATTATGGTAACAGCAAAAAATATTGAATATACCACAAACTGCCAGGAGATAAAAACAAATCTGTCTTGGAATAAGTGCAGACAGAATGCTCCATAGAAGCAAGAATATTGAGACTTTCTCTCACGTACTTTGGACAGGTCATCAGGAGGGACCAGAACCTGGAGAAGACACTGTCTTGTGCTGTGTTCTCTAGAGAAACAAAACAAGTAAAGCTTATGTAAGTACATATAAAGAGAGGTTTATATCAAGGAATGGTTCACACAGTTTTATGGGTGGTCAAGTCCCAAGTCTGTTGATCAGATGTCAGGCTGGGGAACTGATGAATCAAGACCACCGTGTGAGATTACAGGCAGTTACGATGGCTCTCAAGACAACTTCCAAGACTGGCAGGAAATAGAGCAGGCCACTGGTTTCAACTCCAAAGAATCAAAAGTTAGATTACAAACCAAATGCAGAATCCAGACTTAGCAGAATATTGACCTGAGAACTTAATATATTGGACACAGGCCATACTTTGAAGAAAATTCCTTTCATTGATTGGTTGCCCGTAGCAGATCTCATCACGGGTAATTACTTTGTATTAACTGCCAACCCACTGAGAATCCTAGCCCAGTCAACTTGATATAAAACCTGAAGTATCATAGTTCACCCTTTGTCAACTTGGCACCTTAAACCATACAAGATCTCAAAATAAAGACAATTATAAAATCATTACTTGCACCTGAAATAATATAACTACTATGTGTACAACCAAAAATGCACTAACCCCTTTTACAGCCTACATTTTATAAGTGAACACAAGTACATGCTGTTGCTGTTATACTCCGACTCACAGTGACCCCTACACAACAGAACAAAATACTGACCAGTTTTGTGTCATCCTCACAATTGTTGTTATACTTGAACCCATTGTTGCTGCCACTGTGCGAATCCCTCTTATTAGGGTTCTTCCTCTTTTTTGCTAACCATCCACTTGACCAAGCATGATGTTCTTCTCTAGGTCACTCCTTGTAATATGTCTAAAGTATGAATTCTTGCCATCCTAGCTTCTAAGGAACAATTCTGACTGTACTTCTTGCAACACAGATTGTTCTTCTGATAGTCCATAGTACTTTCAATATTATTCTCCAGCACCATAACTCAAATGCATCAATTCTCAAATGGTCTTCCTTATTCCAACTTTCACATGTACATGAGGATATTGAAAATACCATGGTTTGTGTCAGACACACTTAAGTCCTCAAATAAATATATCTGTTCTTGAACACTTTAAAGAGGTCTTGTGCAGCAGATTTGCCTGATGGAATATGTTGTTTGATTTCTTGACTGTTTGAGTTTTAATAGTGGCTCCAAGAAAATGAATTCCTTGAAATTCCTTGAATTCCTTGAAAACTTCAATCTTTTGTCTATTTATCATAAAGTTACTTATTGGTCCAGTGGTAAGGATTTTTGTTTTATTTACATTGAGGCATAACTTCATTGTAAAGAAAGGCTGTGGTCCTTGACCTTCATCAGTAAGTATTTTAAGTCCTCTTCGCATTCAGAAGGCAAGGTTGGATCATCTGCATATTGTAGGTTATTAATGAGTCTTCCTCCAATCCTGATGTCATGTTCTTCTTCATATTATCCAGCAACTCGGATTATCTGCTTAGCATACATACTGAATAAGTATGGTGAAAGAATGCAACACTAGCACACATCTTGCCTGATTTAATCCATTCAGTGTCTCTTTATTCTGTTTGAAAGACTTCTTCTGGGTCTATGTACAGGATCCTCGTGAACATGATTAAGTGTTCTGGAATACTCATTCTTCACAATGTTGTCTGTATCTTTTCATGATCTACACAGCCGAAAGCCTTTGCGTAGTCAATAAAGCACAAGTGAACATCTTTCTGGTATTCTCTGCTTTCAGTCAAGATCTATCTGACATCAGCAATGATAGCCTTCATTTCACAGCCTTGTCTGAATTCAGCTTGAACCTCTGACAGTTCCCTGTTGTACACACAAGGAAAAAATGCTCTCAACAATTACAATGCTTGTTTCTGCAACTGGACAGGTGGCCATAGCTGGTATTTAGAACTACTTTCTTCCACCACTCATTCTATATTCCCTTTTCCCTCAGCTGATTGTGAGTCTTTACCTGGTGAGGTGATCCAAGTCTTCATTCCTGAAGGGTCCTGGGCTATTAATAGTCACATTGGAATTCAGTTGCTGTAGTTTACCACTGACTTTAAACACAGGACATGGTAGTACTAACAGAGTCCTAAAGAATCTCCTGGATTCCACACACATTCATCTTTACCTCCTTGTAATGTCACTCTAACTTTCCCTTGGTAGTCAGGATCAATCACACCACCCAATATAGTAACTCCCTTCTTTGCTTGTTGATCAAGAGACATGAAGTGCCCAAAGCGTCCAGGGGTATTCACTAACTTCCAGTTTAATAGAATCAGTGTTATGTCTCCAGGTAGGCGTATTCCTGTCTTTAGAATTGAAATTTCCAGACCCTAAGACCATATGCAAAGGCTTTCAATTGTGTGGATCATGACAAGCTATGGACAAATTGTGAAGTATAAGTATTCCGGAACACTTAATTGTGCTCATGAGGAATCTGTACATGGACCAAGAGGTAGTTGTTCGAACAGAACATGGGAACACTGAATGGTTTAAAATTAAGAAAGCTGTGCGAAAAGGTTGTGTTCTTTCACCATACTTATTCAACCTGTATGCTGAGCAAATAATCTGAGAAGCTGGGTTATATGAAGAAAAACATGGCATCAGGATTGGAGGGAGACTCATTAACAACTTACGATATGTAAATGATACAACCTTGCTTGCTGAAAGTGAAGAGGACTTAAAACATTTACTGATGAAGATCAAAGAGCACAGCCTTCAGTATGGATTACATCTCAATGTAAAGAAAACAAAACTCTTCACCACTGGACCAATAAACAAACATTCTTATCAACGGAGAAAAGACTGAAGCTGTCAAGGACTTCATTCTTGGATCAACCATCAACACTCATGGAAGCAGCCCCCAAGAAATTAAACAACATATTGCATTAGGCAAATCTGCTGCACAAGAACTTTCTAAAGTTTTGAAGAGCAAAGAAGTCAGTTTGAGGACTAATGTGTGCCTGACCCAAGACATGATATTTTCAATAATCTCATATGCATGCGAAAGCTGGATAGTGAATAAGGAAGACTGTAGAAGAATTGATGCATTTGAGTTATGCTGTTGGAGGAGAATATTGAACGTACCATGGGCTGCCAAAAGAACAAACTGTGTTGGAAGAAGTGCAGCCAGAGTGCTCCTTGGAGGCCAAGATGGCCAAACTTCGTCTCTCATACTTCAGACGTATTATCAGGAGGGACTAGTCACTGGAGAAGGATATCATGTTTGGTAAGGTGGAGGGTCAGAGAAAAAGAGGAAGACCCCCAGCGAGATGGATTGGCAAAGTTGCAGCATCAGTGGGCTCAAGTGTGGCAACAATTGTGAGGTTGGCCCAGGACCGAGCAGTGTTTCGTTCTGTTGTGCATAGGATTGCTATGAGACGGTACCAACTCAATGGCACCTAACAACAACAACAACAACAAGAGCATAGGGTCGCAGGGACAGGAACAAAAATTTTCCAAGTGAGTTACTAGGAGTAATAATGAATGGTGCTACTCCCATTTCTACCCCTTGTTTCCTGAACTTGTGAAATACTGGTTATTGCAGAAAGAGCCTCATATATTGGACCCTGGTTTAGAGCATAAACAGCCTTCTGCAAGACGTTGCCACCTGCAAGACAGTGCCACCTAACTCCTGCCGTAATTGTGTCCTTAGAAGGCCATTCCATCATTTGATCAAGCCAACTGCTTCAGGATAATGAGGAACATGGCAAAGCCAGTGAATTCCATGACCATGGGCCCATTGCCACACTTCACTGGCTATGAAGTGTGTCCCTTGATTCAAGGCAATGCTGTGTGGGATACCATGATGGTGAATAAGGCACTCTGTACATCTATGAATGGTACTTTCAGCAGAAGTATTGTGTGTAAGTAAAGCAAATCCATATCTAGAGTTAATGTCTACCCCAGAAAGAACAAAATGTTGTCCTTTCCATGATGAAAGTAATCATGACAGTGAGTAATCAGCCTGTCACCAGGTTTCCATCTGATCTCCTTGAAGCATGGTCCCATAGCTTGGATTCAGTGTTAGTTTCTGCTACTGGCAGATTGGGCCTTTAGCAGTGGCTGTAGCCACTACAAGATGAGTCTGAGGACTCACTAGACCTATAGTGAGATAGACCTCACCTAAGATTCCATTAATAACTTGGCCTCCATACACCCCAACCATGACTAGTGGACCACAGTGATGTCTCCTGGAATTAGTGTCAACTTAGAACCAATGTCCAGTAATTCCCCAAAAGTTGATTTCCTTTTCCCCAGTGAACAATCATTCTTGTAAAAGTCCATAGATCCCTTTGAGGAAGACTGGTAGAAAGACTAACAGCATACATTTTTAGTGGTATAGTGTGGTCCTTCCTCAAGGGGACTCAGTATCCCCTTCATTCAAGGGGCTGTGGGCTTATAAATGGATTCAAACCTGGAAATTGATAAAGAGGTTGTGACACTCTATTCTGGCAATTCAACTTAGACTGCTGTTCACTTAAACTAGAATTCTTCCTCTTCTACAGATCAAATAATGATTTAGTAAATTTCTCATCTATTTCACTCCTATGGATACCCCTACTTAGGTAGCCAACACTGTAAGTCTACATGAATCAGACTATTCTGATTACTACTTTGATTCTGCTGTCCATTATGGCAACCATGTCCACCTTGTCTTTGTAGATTAAGTGCTACCACTTTAAGGTCCAATCAATCCCATTGTAGCTAGGTGTCTTAAGTCAATTAGGGCAGTTCCCAGATGACTATCCCAAAATCCCTCTGAAAAATTATCAGGGTGTAGGCACAATACAAAGTCCTGGTGAGGCAATATAGGATAATACACTAGACCATAAAATCAGTGGTTCAAACTCACCAGCCACTCCTCAGAAACCCTATACAGGGTTTGTTATGAGTCAGAACCAACTCAACAGTACTTACCTATGACAAACTGGCACAATACACACATGAAAAGAACCAGAGAGACAGACAGAGGTTTAAGCAAGCAAGGTAATTTAAGCATAGATGTTCTTGCAGAGAGAACGGGCTTCCACCTTGTGAGTGGGGAAACATCGAGTTGTTGGTTTCATTTTTTATACTGTTTTTTCTATGGGGTGGGTTCTGGGTCTCCTGATCCCTACACTTTCCTATCATAATTTAGGACCCATAACTGGTCATTTCTTACTGGGTTTGATATACTTCTTTCCCATTACATCAGCTCAGTCTGAGTCTTTTCTTCACAAGCCTAATTTTTGGGAAAGTTCCCTTTTCTATCTTCCCTTTTACTAGGCTCTCCTGACAATGGTCATTTATTGCATTCTTTGTCAATGATCTGTAGTTAGCTCCTCTTCCCTATTCTAACTACCTAACTAGTTAGACAACAGGCAGGAAGATAACTGAGGACTCCCAGGATCAGCAGACACTAGAGTAAGTCCTGGCTCAAATCCAAAAAACTGGAGACCAGATGACAAATCAGATGCAAAATCTAGACCCAGCATAAAGTAAGCAAGCTTCTCCCAAGTGTTCAATATATTAGAAGTAGGCCACAGTCCCTGCTGTTCATAGCAGATCTTATCATGGTACAAACCGATGAGAATTTTGACCCAGCCAAGTTAAGTATCATAGAGGGTCAGCAAAAAAGAAAACCCTCAGGAGAA
>NW_006408534.1:32866078-32867784 GCF_000296735.1 Chrysochloris asiatica
ATAATCAATGTAATGAAACAAGTGATATGAATTGTTGAATGTGAAACTGATGATATGCCCTGTAAACTTTCACTCAATCCACAATAACAACCTTAAATTAAAAAAAAAGAAAACCCTCAACAAGATGAACTGATACAGTGACTCCAACAATGGGTTCAAAGTGAGGATGGTGCAGTTCGGGGCAGTGTTTCGTTTTGTTGTCCATAGGGATGCTATCGTTCAGAACAGATGCCACAGCACTTAATAACATACTTGTGGTTATAATTCCATTTGGAAATGGGTTTTCTTTGTTATTTTAATGTGCTAGTATTAGTGTAGAATGTATTGTCAAACAATCTCTTGAGATATAAAAGATGCAGATTGAGCAAGCTAGCAGAGATGGAAAAAGACAGATGTCACATCAAATGAGATCTCCAAGGAACCCAGGAAGAGAAGCTGAAGAGAATAGTCCTTCCCCTAGACCAGGTGCCCTGAATTCGGATTTCTAGGCTTCTCAACTGTGCAAAAATATATTTCTAGTTTTAAAGTCATCTGCTTGTTATAGCAGCATTAGATAGTTCAGATATGTACCTAGCTGCTACCATTTGAGTCTATCACAATGTAGAGAAGGAAAATTAAACATTAGTCATCAGTTATTGCTGCTATGATACTCAATAGGCTCCCATCCTGATTCCAACATCCATCATACTAATTCCTATTCTGGTCAGGGCTTTCCATCTCAGATTTCCTTCCCTCAGGCCCGGGCTCACTAGAAAAAACTAAAAGCTTTTAACATCCAATTTTCACCCTGCAGAGATTCATCCTCTGGCTACCTCTTCTAAGGTCTACTTTGGTGGTAACAAATATTTGTCCTTTGATTGAAAATTCGGTAAAAGAAACAACAGTGAACTTGCAACTAGAGCATTTTCTGGTGAACAGGATGAGTTAACAAGTTGGGGAACAAGACTTGACATGAAATATTGGCTTAAACAATGACTCCTAGAGTCCTATAAAGCAGATCTGTCAAAAACAATAGCAATGTTTCCAATAAAAATAAAGTGGCACTGTCTATAACAAATAGAAAACTAATTTTGAAAATTTGAAGCATCCTGGCAAGATTTATATAAATCATAAAATGGTTATTTTGAAAGGAACTAAAATAATCTGGCTACAAAAAAAATATATATATATAAATAATTGTATTATTTTCTCTAAAATGATATATAGTTTCTCTACAAGAACCTTCATTGCATAGTACACTCATCCAAGGGTTCTAGCTTGAGCTTAAACGGTACCTCACTTTAGGACAAATACTAGCTTGGGCATGTGTAGAGGACAGACATACAATGAGATCACAGGACCAGGGAAAAATGGATACGATTCAGCCTGAAGCAGAGGGTCTCAACCATGGTAGCACATCAGCACCCAAGTCTCACCCAGGACAATTAAAAGAATTTCTGGTACAACACAACAACAATAGGGATATGACAAAATTACTACAAAAGATCTATCCTAGAACTCATTTTATATCTACCTATTTGTTGTTAAAGCAACCCTGTATAGGGTTTCCAAGGCTATAAATCATTTTGGGAGCAGAAAGCCTGTTTCTACCATGGAGCAACTGGAGGACTCAAAACACTGACTTTATGATTCATAGTCCAGTGTTTAGTCTACATAACCACTGCACTCCCCATATTTACCTATATATTTTTATTTTATATATCTCA
>NW_006408534.1:32867944-32884751 GCF_000296735.1 Chrysochloris asiatica
TTTTCCCCCGTGATAGGTTTAGGTTTGAACTGCCAACCTTGTGGTTAGCTCCAGTATTAAGTTCCCTTTAAGTCAGAAGATCAAGGTAAGAAAGGTGATTAAATAGTTCTTCCCATACGGAGTTGGACTCCTGGTATGGTGCTGAAGGATCAGCACTGGACTGAGAACCACAAGGTCAGCAGATCAAACCCAGTAGCCACTCCTGAAACCCTATACAGGATTACTATGAGTCGGAACCAACTCGATGACACTTAATAACAACAACACATGGAATTACTGTTGTTAAGTGCCATTGAATCGGTTCCAACTAATAGTGACCCTGTAGAGAGAACCAACATTTTTTTAAAAATCTGAGCAGCTCTCAATCACTGCCACACGTACTTTCACCTTAAAAAAAGCAAAGAAAAAGGAAAGAAGCTTGCAATAGTATCTAAAACAAGTCTGTATTCTCGTTTGTAATAGAATACAATGGTGACGGGGGCAGAGTTAAGGAATTGTGTGCTAATTTAGAAACCATAAGAAGAGAGTATATGAAAACAAATTTTACACGCAACAAGTTAGAGTTAAGTTTGTAAAAGACATAATACAGAACTCCTATATTGTTAGTGTGAATGTCAACTAGTGTTTTTCAGGAAAGTCTGATGATAGCGACCCTTAAAAATGTTCAAATTCAATAATCCAGTTTTTAGACATCTAGTCTAAAAACAAGTCACAGATGTTCAAGGCCGCGTCATGTATAACACAGGAAAAATGTCAACAGTCTGAATGCTATAAAATACAGTATCATTGCCTCCCACCTGTTGGACATTTTGCTGAATGTTTAACATAATAATCCTAAATGATACAAATTATTTTCACCATTTATATGAGTAAAGATACAAAAATGTAAATGTTGAACTACTAGTATGGATTAGGGTTGGGATTCAAATCCAAGCCTAATACTCTGAAGCTCGTATTCTTTTCAATTCCCCTCAATGCTCATGAGCAGTAAGAGTTCAATGATTATATAAACCACAGCATACTAAATGGATTATGTAACCACTAAATAATTTATAATAAGAAAACTGTTTATGTGAGTGACCATCTGAAGTAAAACTACTGGTGGAAGGCAGAAGAGTGAAGAGAATTAAAGAGGCTTGTAATCAATCCAGCAGACAAAGAAACATGTGAACATCCGTCTCTACAACTGAAACAAGAACTAGATGGTGCCCAACTACCACTACAAATTGTTCTGAAAAGAATCACATTCAAAGGTCCCAGATGGAGTTAGAGATTCTGTGGAACAAAACTCAAAATTACATTAAAAAAATAAAATAAAATACAGGGCTTACTGATCAGAAAGAGACTGCAACAATCCAAGACTATGGTCCTTGACCACCCTTCAGGTCTGGAAACTCACTCTCTTGGCCCAGTTTTCATCCAAACAGAAGACAGGTTTATAGGAGGGACAACAACACTTATTAAAGGTATGCTCACCTTGGAATGGTCAATCATTCAAAATCAAAAGGGTAACATTTACCCTAGAATGCAGTTAAGAAGGGATGGGAAGGTGATTGGAATAGAAGTAGAATTACAGAGAAGACGTATGCATGGAAGGGACTGCAATCACTGAGATGAAACAAATTATATATTTTGCTGAATGTAAACCTGATGATTCTATCTGCATATCTTCATTTAACTCACAATAAAAAATTAAAAAGATATAAATTTAAAAAAGAAAAGTGCTTATGCTAAGTAAAGATACAAATTTGTAGGATTTAAGCTGTATACAAAGCATTTACAGAAAAAAAGAAATGAATCAAAATGTTAGCAGTGAATTTCTCTGGGAATGGGACTGAGAAAAGAGGAAATTAGTCTAATAAGAAATATCTTAGTTGTTTAGTGCTGCTATAACAAAAATACCACAAATGATGGTTTTAACCAGAAATTTATTCTGTCCGTTTAGCAGGCTAGAAGTCCAAATTGAGAGCACCGGCCCTAGAGAAATGTCCTTGTCTCCTTTCAGCATCTGTAGGCCCAGAATTCCTTGGAGTTGTCCATGTGTCTTGACATCAATCTTCTTCTGGATCTAGAAACTTCATGGTCCACAGGATGCACCCCATTCCCCACTCTTCTATCTCTGTGGTAGGAGGTCCCTCCTTCTCTGCTCAAGTCTCACTCCTTTTATTTCTTGTAAGATCAAAGGCATTGCATGCCAAACCCTTGGGAATCTCACATAAATCAGATCAGGGCAGAGGAGGCATTAACAGTAGGACTCCTGGTGTGGCACTGCTGGATCAGCACTGGACTGAGAACCACAAGCTCAGCAGTTCAAACCTACCAGCTGCTCCTCAGAAACCCTATATAGAGTCGCTATGATTAGGAATCCACTCAACATCACTTAAAAACAACAATCTCTTAAGTGGGTTACGAATTGGGCTGCTAACTGCAAGGTCAGCAGTTCAATTACATCAGCAGCTCCTTGGAATAAAGATGAGGAATTCTGCTCCCATAAAGATTTACAGTCTCAGAAGCCATAGGGTCACTATGATTCAGAAATGACTCCATGGCATATAATCATTAACATCATTAAACCTTTAATCTTCATATTGGCTTATCACATCAAATCACATCAAGGGGGACAGATACAGTTCAACTGCCAAACCAATGAGAATCCTGGCCCCGTCAAATTGACCCACACCTTTAATTAGAACATGAAGTTTTCAAATTTTTATTTATAATAGGAAAAGATACATTGCAAATGAGGTACCAAAATGTTCTAGCAATCCTATAATGTTGTTGTTAAATGCCGTCAAGTTGGTTCCAAGACATAGCAACCTATATAAGCTTTCCAAGGAAATGCTAGTGAGTTTGAACCACCGACTTTGCAGTTTCAACCTACCTTGTGATACAGTGCTTATCCTACAGCACCACACTAATTACAATCCTTTACAATCCAGTTATCTTTGGGCAAACATCCTGTGGTATAGTGAATTTACTTAATACTGTTTTTCTATCCAGTCTTTGTAACTCCTACCAAATGATGGGGTGGGGCAATGATATAAATAAGGTATTTCTGTTGTTGTTAAGTGTCACTGAGCCAATTCTGACTCATAGAAATCCTATATAGGGTTTCCAAAGAGCAACTGGTAGGTCTTAACTACCAACCTTATCATCGGTAGTTCAGTGCTTATCCTACAGTGTCACACTAGGACTCTAAATAGGGTGTACAGGACTCAAATGCTAGGATTGGTTAGTTCTGCTAGGTTTAAAAAGGAACCATCTCAGAAGCAGGAATAGATAATCCTAAGACTATCAAGAAAGAAGAGCCATAGTGGCTAGGGAGATTGCTATATGGAAAAGCATCACCAACAGAGGCAGCAGCACAGAGACAGAGTGATGGGCTTCCTGACCAACAGACTGAGTAAAGCTGAATGCCTTCGGAAGGAAGACTGCCTTTTAGAGTAAGCCCTTTGGGCAGTTATCCTCAGCACTAAAAGAGCTTGCAACTTGCCACACAAGGGCAGAAACCAAGGGGCCACGTGACTGAGAGGCTGAGGAAAGGTGTACCTGGGGTATAGCAAAGAAGAGGTGCTGTTGTTGTACCTGGGGTATAGCTAAGAAGAGGTGCTACTGGTAGGAAAATTGGTTTATCTCAAGTTATTTCTGACCTTGAATTGTTTCCTGTTTACTTCTCTAATAAGCCCCATATACTTGAGTATTTGTGAGTTCTGTAAGGCCACTGCAGTGGATTATTAAACTCACAAGAAAAGCAGAGTACCATAAGAGGGATAGGGTAAAGAAAGTGTATGGTTGAGGCATCTCAATCAATGCATTTGAATTATGGTGTTGGCGAAAAATATCAAAAGTACCCTGGACTGTCAGAAGAACAAACAAATCTGTCTTGGAAGAAATACAGCCAGAATTCTCCTTACAAGCAAGAATGGAGAGACTCGGTCTCTCGTACTTTGGACATGTTGTCAGGGGGGACCAGTTCCTGGAGAAGAATTTTATGCTTGGTAAAGTGGAGGGTCAGAGAAACACCCCAAATGACATGGACTAACACAGGGCACCAACAATGGGTTCAAACATAATATTGTGAGGATGACGCAGTACATGACAGTGTTTCATTCTGTTGTGCATAGGGTCGCTAAGAGTTGACTTGATAACACCTAACAACTATAACAAGGGCAGATGCATGTCTGCCTTCTGGCTTATAAGAATTATTCTTTCCCCTTGTAAAGCTGCCAGAGGTCAGACACCATCTCCAGGCCATTTTTTACAAATGTCTTGGCAACATAAGCATTTGAGTCTTTTATTTGGTTTTTAATACTTTGTAGGTCTGTATCATTAAGGGGCTCAAAGTATCACATTTGCAATACAGTGAGCACATAAACCTGAGTTAGAGCAGTCCATTTAAGTTCATTAAAATTAAACAAACAACAAAAAAAGGAACTTTAGCACAAAACCACATCAGTCACTATTAAAGAGTGCTTTTTTCATGACAGTAGTCAAAGCCTGAACGAAGGGAAGGAACAGTGAGGAACGTGACACGACTCATAAAGATCTCAGGCCAAACCTTGGCATTTCCGTTTAGAAAGGACAAACCAACAGACCTACAGGCATGAGATTTGTGAGTATACTTACAAATGATTACGTTACATAAAAAACCAAACTAAAACTATCAGTCAGAAATACTCACATTTGATGGTTAATACTTAGCATTTTTTGGACTTTCAAGCATCTGTACTGCTCTGTATTTGTTGGGATAGAACCTAAACTTCTGTAACAAAGAGAACTAAAACATATAGTGGTCAGGATCAAGCCAATGCAATAGTCAGTCCAACCAAGGTAGGTATCTCGTTTTCACAAGTGCATCGATGTCCCTTCTTCAGTCTTGTTGCTCCATCATTCCCTAAGTGGACATGGGCTCACTAGTACCACATGCAAGTTCCAGCTTGAAGCTAGACGAAGACCAAGTAGAAAGTACAGGACCCAAAAGTTGCACATCTCACTTGTACCCAGATCCCACTCACCACAACCTAGTCAGTAGTTGGCATCTATTACCAGTTATATTTTGTACCAGATAAAACTCAGAAGGGAAGCACAGTGGATCCATACCATAAGTTGCGAACCACAAGGTCGGCGGTTTGAGCTCACCAGTCACTCAAGAGAGAACAATAAGGCTTTCTGCTCCCTTAAAGACTGAAAGTCTTGGAAACCCTGTACAGGTTAACTTAACAACAACAAATCTCAGAAGTGGCTATCACTAAAATGTAGAAGGAGGACAATCTGCACATCTAATTGCTCAGTGACCACATCTCAAGAAGAATGTAATAAGTCTTTGAATCTTTTGCATTAATAGAAGCCTGAAGAAATTAACATCTGGAAACACACTAAGATTTAAGGGAAGGATTGATGGAGATGTGGACAGACGGGAAAATCAGATTTTCAAGCACCCCGCTCTCTTAGTCTAAGTTACATGTGATTTCCTCTTTTGAAAATTGCTCCCCTGGTAGTAACTGGACAATAATTTGAAGAGATAAAACTCAATAATTCCTTCCACAGTCATCCATCTCTACCCAGCTTCCTTTCAGGTTACCCCATTTGAATCTGAAAATCATCCACAAAAAGTAAAGAAATGGGAAAAATCTGAAACTAGGAAAACTCATGTTCTATGTGCAGTTCTACAAGTTAACCCATGTGAACCTGCATTTTTCTAAAATCAGTTTTTGGACCTATAAAATGAAGACATGGGTAAGTGAACATGAAAATCCTTTCCAGCTCTAAGTTTCAAATAAATGGTCTATATCTGAGACTTTTCTTCACTTTGATATCAATTAAGAACTCACTTCTAAGCACTGATTAATGCGTGTGAACACTGCAAAGAACTGTCAACATTCATCTTTACAATTTGTTAAAACAGTTCCAGAGTATCTCCATAGAAGGTTGTCTAGAGATAAGAGAAAGAATGGTGTCCTCGTAATCAGTTCACACTCGATATATTAAATTTACTCGATATATTAAATAACTGTTTTCCCATTGTAGTTTTTAATCTATGTATTAAATTTCATTAAAATTTTGTTTGAAGAAAATAATTCAAGCTAAAAGGTTTGAAAACTACTGTATAAGAAACTATAATAGTTTGTGTACTTAAAGAAACTCTAGGATAAGAATTTTTCCTCCGATAGAAACTACTTTATAAACTAAAAGTACAAGACAAAAGGCCAATCCAACTGCATTTATTTTTCCTTTTTCCTCCTAGTATTTTAAGCATACATCACTGTTTGAGGAACTATATTATATATATAAGTAACCCTAACCATTTCAAGATTATTTCCATTTGGAACTGTTGTTAATCAACTCCAAAGTACAAAAGAAGGAAATGGTGCCCAGTCCTGTGCACCTTCACAATTACTGTTTGCTCAAGTGTACTGCTGGAGCCATTCAGAACTATCTCCTGTGAAAAATTCTATTCACTAATGATTCCACAAAGGTCCTCTGCCAAATCTATGTACCATAAATTCCACTTCAGAAGCCCATAAATTTCTTTAAAATATCAAGATAACTTTAAAACAAGACACAAGCTTTCATGAACATATAGTCATCAAGTTTATTATTTCCAATAGGCTGCCATTTTATGAGGAATGCCTAAGACTAATGTTTCTCGACATGCAAGAGTTAGTATAAGTAACTATAAATACTGCTGCTTGGAAGCAGTACAACTGGTTTAGAGTTTTAAGACTACAGATTTTATTATGCAAATCTTACTTAGTGTATGTTAAAATCAGAAGGTTCTGAACAGCTGGTTAGGAAGGTAGCCAAGATGCAGGAAAGATGTCTGAGCCTCCTTTTCAAGGGCAGCCAATTCTTGAACTGTAGGTGCCAAAATATCCACATGGCCTTTGTAGTTTCCACCTGTACCACACACACAAATTATAAAGTAATATAAATGACATGCTTGAAATAACTTGTCAGCAATACTTTGGGGTTAAATTATATTAGTTTAAATATTGCTTCTAGCAATAATGATATACTATCGTGTAAGTTCAGTGGTTCGAAACTACCAGCCGCTCCGCGGGAGAAAGATGAGGTTTTCTACTCCCGTAAGGATTTACACCCTCGGAAACCCTGTACAGGGTCGCTATGGGTCGGAACCGACTCGATGGCACTCAACAACAACAACATCATGTAAGTTAAATTTAAAACTTTGAGTTTTATAAAAATCTTAAACCAATTATCCAATATACATAAATTAACCCTCAATCACAGCTGTCTCTATACTCATATCTACCATTTTCATACTCTCTTTTTTGTTTGGAAACTAATTTAGCCTCAATCTTAAAAAAAAAAAAAAAAAAAAATGTCCAGAACATGCTTAAAGAAGAGCATTTCAGAAAAAGGGAAAAATAGTCTCCTGGAGGTCATAACCTACTTGAATTAAGTTAAAGTCTTCTGATTTCTTGCACAGAATTATCTATAATATTCTTGGAGTCCTGGTATGGCACTATAGGATAAGCACTGGACTGCAATGTTGGTTTAAACCGCAAGGTCTGAGGTTCAAATCCACCAACCACTCCTCGGAAACCCTGTACAGAGTTGCTATGAGTCATAACTTAACAACAACAACTATACTCTTGTTTCCAAATAATTCCATAAAACATTAAGACATTAACTGGAGTCCTGGTGTTGCACTGTGGGTTAATGCAGTGGATTTCAAAGTTGGTTTGAACCACAAGGTCGGCAGTTCAAGTTCACTAGTTGCTCCTCAGAAACACTATACAGGGTTGCTATGGGTTGGCATCGACTGGATGGCACTTAACAACAAACACCATGGCATTACTACCTTAAAAACAAAAAAACAAACAGCTGAACTGCTACTCTTAGTTCACATAAGATCATATAATAAAAATGAGACAAGACAAGTATGGACTAAGTGTTAAGAAAGTAAAAAGGAATAAATGATTAATATGACATTAATATACACTTAACATGTTATTGCTGTTGATGTCAAATGCCACTGTGTCAGTTCCTACTCACAGCGACCCTGTATAGGGTTTCCAAGGAGCAACATGTGGGTTTGAACTGCCTACCCTACAGTTAGCAGTGCAGTACTTATTCTATAGCACAACACTTGACATAATAATGAAGCAAAAGTATTCTCTTCTTAAACTCAACCTTAAATGGGAACATTCACATTTAAAATAAAGAGTTAAAATTCAAAGCTTACCACCAGCAGCCCTTTTTTGACCATAGGTAACTTTCCCATCAAATTCATCAACTGGAACCTTTATATCAGGGTCAACTTGAGAAATGGTACAATTTAAGTGTTCTTCTATCTCAGATAACAACTAAGAAAAGGAGAGGAAATGAAAATGCTTTTGAAGAAAATTCATTTTGACAGAGTTGCATTTTAACAGCATTAAATAAACCCAGGCATGCCATACTAACTATCATGTATAAATGGAAGTTAGATTTTTGAATAGATGAACCCATAAGTTACAATTTACAAACCAACATTATTAAAATCAATTATTCACTACTTTTCCTCATAGTTGACAAATAGGTAAAAGTGGTGATCTAATTTTTCTAGACAATTCCTTAATTAGTAATCTGTATGATCAATTTGAGAAGGTTTTTTGAGAGTTTCCCCCAGGTCTTACCTGCATTTCATTGTACCATATGGTACAGCCACCATCTTCCTTGAGTCTTGTGTTATAACACCCCTTTCCACGGCTGCTACATACATGGTACCAAACCTAAATTAAAGAAGGAAAGAACATCCACATTTTCTGGAGCTAGAAACATGCAATATATCTTTAAATCTGTATGTTATGATTTTCAAAGCACAAGAAAATACATTACAGGTACGGCACTCTACTCAATTACCACTACTATTCAACAGTGCTTTTTGAGAACAATCCAACCATTTTTATAAGTTGAGTGCCAGTTACAAAATGAAATTGGCCTGAAAACTAAATTCAGAGGGCAGGAAAGGGAAGGAAAGTAGGATGAATGGAACCAAGAAAGGAAACAAGGAGAATGTTGTTATGCTACGGGAATTGCAACTAATGCTACAAAACAAAATGTATATAAATTGTTGAATGAAAAACTACATTGTTCCGTAAACTTTCACCCAAAACACAATAAAAAGGAAAAAGAAGTACGCATTGGGGAATACTCTATCAAGATTCCACCCTGCACCAGCTTTGCTTTCCAGTCAATTCTGACTCATGGCAGTCCCATGTGTGTTAAGAGTAAAACTGCTCCATAAGGTCCTAAATGGCTGCTTTTTAAAAAGTAGATTGCTGTGCCTTTCTCCCAAGGTGCCTATGAGCAGACTTAAAACTTCAACTTTTTGGTTAGCGACAAGTGCATCAGCTATTTGCACAACTCAAGGACATATCCAGATTAATACCAAAAATAAAGTTCAAGTGTCTTCTACAAGACAATAAAGAAGTAAGCAGGAAAATAATACCCAAAAAGCAAACTGATAAATTTGAACAATGGGTGTACAGTGTTGATGCTGGGGTGTTCCTTATTCTTTCAATTTTCCTATAAACTTACATCAAAATAGTAAGTTATACAGCATGATGCAAAAGAGAATTTAAATACTTTTTGGTGAAAATGATTACATTAAAGCTACTGGAGGAACAGGGCATTTTGCATTCCCTCCTCTAAGTTTCATATTATTATTTGTGCATTCGATGACCATACAGAAAAAGATGCTATTAAAAAGCTCATTTATAGTTCATATGCAACTGATTTCAATTTTAATGCAAGAACCAAACTGCTTTTTATTTCCAGCACTTAAAATCATAACACACACACCCATCAAATATAATAGTGTTATGAAAGGATTACCTTCTCTTTTTCTGTTGCCACGAGAGAAATGGCCAAACCCATCCTGAAAGATGTTAACAGTCTATTAGGTTTTATTCTTGAAGTATATAAACTTAAACATGAAGAAAAAATTTGAAAATTATGGCAGTACCTTTCAGCTCTTCCTACTCTGCCAATTCGATGCACATAGTTTTGCTTTTCATCAGGCAGGGTGACATTTATAACTGTAAATAAAAATAATTACCAATTGCTCTTCATTTCTAAATTTATAAGTATTTCAAGCATATTAATTTCCTTTGGATAAAATTCAAACTACAGGCATAAAAATTTCCTTTACCATAAGGAACACCATGGATATCAATTCCTCTAGCTGCCACATCTGTGCAAATCAAGAATCGTACATCTCCTTTCTAAAGAGAGTAGAGACAAAGGAATTTGTTAGTATACATACTAAAATAAAATACAAATTAGACTTTTCCACTAAATGAGACCTTAAATAACAAATGTGATACTATAAGACTGTACTCCTAGTGTGGCGCTGTAGGATCAGCACTGGATGGTGAACAACAAAGTTGGCAGTTCAAACCCACCAGCTGCTCCTTGGGAACCCTATGAGTCAGAATGGACTTGACAGCACTTAACAACAATCAGACTATATGAAGTCCTGATGTGGATAAGCACTAGACGGCAAGATTGGTTTGAACTGCAAGGTCAGCGATTCAAATTCACCAACTGTTCCTCAGAAATCCTATATAGGGTCGCCATGAGTCAGAACCAAATCGGTGGCACTTAACAATAACAACAACACAGAAAACTATACTTATATTATACATTGAGGTAAACATATTGTGGTAAACAGATGACATTGTTTATGGATAGAGGCTACTGCTCCTGAGTACCAAATGGCTGAAGCTCCATCAACCTTCACCAAAGACTATGAAGTTTATTCATGTGCTCCAAGCATGTAACTCAGAGGTCCATCTTAATAAATAATATTTCTAATTCTGCAAAACTATATTGCTTTACATGTAAATTAAGGCATCTGTATATCATCGTAAACTATTTTTTAAGAGTCTTGCAAACAAGATTTAACTATTTAATGTTTCTTCTAAAAATATCTACCTGAAAAAACATTACCGAAACTTAAATGGAAAATTCTTTTACAATAGTGTTGTATTTATAGAGAAAGTACAATCCACCATTTGAGTGTCATAGCTGACATGGCCATGATGGAAGATATGTCAGTTAGAGCAGAAATATTTGGAAATATATGGGACTAGAATTACTTTAATAATGTCAACTGGGATTGATTAAAACTCTATACAACTTCCCTCTTATATGTTGTTGTTGTTGTTGTCGTCAGGTGCCATCAAGTCGGAACCGACTCATAGCAACCCCATATAGCTCTTATATATCCCATATAGCACTTATATATCTCTCTTATATAGCTAACCACATATTAGTACCTTGAATCTTTCCAAGTTTTGCTTTCTCTCATGAGGCTTTCTGTCACCATGAAGACAAACACATGAGAACTGGTGTCCTTTTTTATCAGGTCCTAGTGGAAAGCACATTAAACATTTAACCTTGGATAGGATTACATTTAAGACAATGACAAAAATCTAACAAAATTCAGACAATACTGCCATCTTATGCTATGCAAATCTTACCACGAAACACACACAATTAACACAATTTTTGTCATAGGAGAAATGTCATTAAAATGAATTCCATGAGGCATAAAATGATTTATTTTTTAAGAATAGTTTAAGTCACCTGTACCAATCTGTAGAAACAGTAGATAAAAGCAATGTATCTCAGCTAAAATGGAGCCCTAATGTGTGCTCCAGGATGATGCATTGGACCAAAAGGTCAGTTTGAACCATGAGGTGAGCGGTTCAAACCCACCAGCTGCTCCTCAGAAGATTTGCAGGATTGGAAACCTTATGAGACAGTTCTACTCTGTCCTATAGGGTTACTATTAGTCAGAATTGACTCTACAGTCACTGATTAGTTTCTTTATGGTTCCAAGTTAGGTCTATGTTTAACTTTAAAAAAACCTTCAAGAACTTTTATCAAAGTTGTTATATCATTTTGCATTCTCACTAACAGTATACGAGCATTTTGGTTGTTCTACATCCTCACCAAAATTTAGCACTGTCAGTTCTTTTAATTTAGCCATTCTGATGGGTATACAATGGCATCCCATTGTGATTTGGTTTTTCAATTCCATAATGACTGATAATGTTGAGCCACTGTTGGTTAATATATGTAAAGTTACACTACAAGGAGTATATACTTTAGATTATATATCCCTTATAGATTGAATATTTTTATATAGTCACTTTATTTCTAATAATGTTTCTATCCTAAATTCTTAACAATATAGCTAGATCAGCTTTTAGTTAGCATGAGATATTGAGATAACAGCTATATATACACATATTTTTTCACTTTGCCTTTCAATATTTCAATGTCCTCAGATTATATGTATTTTTCTTACAAATGGTATATAGCTAGATTTTATCCAGTCTAACAATCTATGTCTTTTCACAGAGGATTTCAGTCTACTTATATTTTTTGTGTTTATTGACATATTCAGATTTTTCCACCATCTATTCTATAATTTCTGTCTTCCTTTTTTTTCTCCCTTTTTTCTTAGCCTTGTTTAGATATATATTTTTTTTCATTCTATTTTCCTCATCTACTGGCTTAAAAGATAAACACCTATTATTTTAGTTATTATTCTTGAAAAAATTTTAGCATTAAACTTATTAATAATTCTACCCTTTTCCCAAATACTTTAAGGATCTTAAAGTGGATTGATTCAGCTTCACTGTAATGAAACATACCTATATTTTGTTTTCCTAAGGCTTACATACTGAATAAACCCAATTATTTATAATGCTGCATCAGTATTTTAAATTGTGTATGTACCTTAGACTCTATCAAAATCTATCAACATGACACTAATGATCTATTAAATGAGGAAATAAACACAATCAATTTCAAGTGAAGAAAATGTACCTCCTCCTTGTTGCATAAAATACTGCTCCAAGTTATCACAGTCAATTTTGGTTCTACAGAAGATAATTGCTTGATCCATTTTGTGTTCCTTGATTGCTCGGACAGCATACTCGCCTTTCAGGATTTTAATAGCTTCAGACCACATTTCTTGAATATCACACACAAAAAAAATCGTAATTCAACCTCAGGTCGTCATGAACTAATAATTAGTCATAGACTTACTACGTCACTCTACTTAAAAGTTTTTTTTTTTTTTAATACAAAGACAAGAAAGAATAAGAGAGAGTCAAAAAGTGAGTTAATCCAAATTTGTTCATTTTTACTGTTAATTTTTTATGACAATCTATAGGGCAAACAAATATTCATAATCATATTGCACTGACGACAAAATATACAAATATACAGAAATGCCCATACTGAAACTTTGTTCAACCTCTCAGAAAGCAGTGATCATATTCTGCTTTGCATTTAAATGCTCAATAATGTTTGATGAATTATTTTAACACCTTAAAAATAATATACTTTCTAAACACCAGAAATTTCAAACTTCATTCTATGAAATAAAAAACCTTTACACCAAGGATCAGCACTGGACTGCAGACCACAAAGTTGGCAGTTCAAATCCACCAGCTGCTCCTTGGAAACCATATGCAAAGTCATTACAAGTCAGAACTGACTCAATGGCATACAACAACAAGTCATTATCTTCCAATTTTTCAGTGTATAAGTGAGCATATAATCTACTACATATAATCTCTTCATTTTTCAGTGTATAAGTGAGCATATAATCTACTACATGTAAGATTTTAATGTATTTCCAAAGAAATCTCTCTGGTTATATCACTAATTATAAAGATGTAAAAGAGCAAAACTTTTAAAAAGAAAGTAGAAATCAGTAACAAAAAAAATTTATATTAAAAAATGCATTCCCAAACAGTGAGATGATACATTATTTCAAGCAGTATCTCTGCTCATTTTCAACAATAAGGCTAGCAAATTTGTAACTAATACAGAACCGATTTCAAAAGAGCTCTTTTTAATCAAGATTTCATATAATTCTCATTTTACATACTTAGCAAAACCTTGTCAAATAGTGTAATTATTATCCAAATGCAGTAAACTTGTCAATGATCCAGAGACATTTGATGTCAAACATTCAACTTAATATCCTATCTTCTAGGCTCTCTGAGCACTATCTTTGTATCACGTCTCTTCGTATCTCTTCAAAACACTATGTACTTGAAACCAATTGGCTCAGCACTACTGCCTAGAAATATCTTCACTGTATCAAGATTTATTATTCAGCTTTTTAAAAATCAATAAACAACTATCTGGAAATAATTTTGGTATCTTTTGCAAAGTTGTAGCTAAAGTTAACAAATATTTCTTATGTGAAAAGTCTACATAACATTCATGGCCAGTAAAAAATCTGTCTCCAGAGAAATTTGCTGATTTCCTATGACCAATGAGAATCACAGAACCCAAAATTTGTATGATTGAGGTGCCAGAAGGCAAAGAACTAAATTCATCAATTAACTATATTAACTAACTCCATTAGTTAGACTGGTTCCTTTTAAAATTATTTTGGTCCTACCTTTATTTTCAATATTCCTAAATGTGCTAATTTTGCAGTCACCTCAAACACTTCATGCGAGTAGATGGGTCATAAATTCAATAAAACCAACCAATCCCTTTTCAAAAATTTTCAACACATTTCAATGATTCTTTTAACTTACCCGAACTGTTAGCACCAGGTCTGGTGTTATCTTTTGCATGTACTTCATCAGTCTACCAAAAGTAAAGAATAAAAAGATGTAGAGGGCAATTATGTAATGATTTGGAATAAGTGTCATTTTTTTAAAATCAGAGAACTATCTTTATCTTTAGACTACATTCCAGACATATGCTTTAATAGTCTATAGGCAATACCACTCTTCAGACTGAATGGTGGTGGTTATGTGCCATTGAGTTGGTTCTGACGCACAGCAACCATATATGGGTTTCTTAGGCTGTAAATCTTTATAGAAGCAGAAAGCCTCATCTTTCTCCTATGAAGTGATTGGTAGATTGGAACTACTGACCTTGTACTTAGCAGCCCAGATCATAATCCGCTATGCTACCATGGACTCCTTTCAGACTGACTAGAACCTTTCATTACCTATAGGTCTAACACTAACCAATTTTAAGTATAATAATACAAATGCAAACTTGCATCTGTTATAAATACAAAGAAAAATTTTATAACAAACATACCATTATTATAAAAGTTGTCTGTGGGTAGTGCAAAAACAAGGTGTCTGTGGGTAGAGCTTGGCTACTAACCAAACAGTTAAGTTTGTCTTCTCAAACAAAGGCATGTCATGAGAAAGTCCTGGGGCTCTAATTCCGAAAAACCAGTCACTGAAAACCCTATGGAACATAGTTATACTCTGATGAACACAGGGTGGCCAGGAGTAAAAGTCAACTCTGTTTATTGTTTTCAGTTACAGAAATGTAAATCTAGTAACAGTGGGAAATATAACAAGACAGTCACACAAAATATTTTTATAAAACAAGAAACATAAAGAGGACACAGCTAAACTGAGGGGTAAAAACAACAAACGAGAACAGTGTAAACCACTTCCATTCTCCAGCTACACACACAGGAGACAGATGGTGAAAGCCTAAGGCCACATCAACAAACAATCATCAATTACATACAAATACGGCAACCTCACAGAGACAAGCGACAACTACAGCTCACACAAAGAAACAAGAAAGAAGGCTCAAACAAATGACCAAGATGCACAGAAAGGAAATATTTCTGAAGAAAAAAAGGTAACGGAATTAACTGAAAAAGAATTCAAAAGAATGCTATTTAGGTATCTTCAACAGACTGAAAGATCAAGGAAAGCAAGAAGAACATTAGAAAAAAATTTAGAATCAATAAAACGCTACATGAATAAACAGACTAATAAATGCAAATTCTGAAACAATATAAAACCTGCGATTAGAAATTCAGATTAATACTAAGATTTCAGAAATGGACAATGCACTAAAAGGGCAAAGGAGAAGATAGAATCAAAGCAAGGGCAGCCTAAGTTAGTAAGTTTGAAGATAGAGCTCTAAATACTAGTATGCTAGAAGAACAATCAGAAAAAGAATGAGAAAATCCAAAGAAAGCCTAAGGGGCATCATAAAGAGGAACAACTTATGGGTGATCGAAATTCTAGAACAAGAAGAGTCAATAAAAGCACAGAGAAAATTACCAGTTGTTGGAAGAAAACTTCCCTAATCAAGAAGATGAATGAACCCCAAACAAAATAGATCCCAAAAGAAAATTACAAAGACAGATAATAATCTTTCCAAGACCAAAGACAAGGATAGGACTTTAGGAGCAGATCAAGAAAAACAAAAACTACCTACAAAGAAGAACCAATAAGACTAAATCCTGATTTCTCACCTGAAACCATGCAGGCAAGAAGGCAATGGAATGACATATATAAAACTCTGAAAGAAAAAAAATTGCCAAGCAAGAATCATATACCCAAAATATACAGTGGCAAAATTAGGACATTTCCTGATTAACAATAATTAAAAGAATTTGTAATGACAAGTCCAACTTTACAAAAAATGCAAAAGGGCATTCTTTGGACTGAGAACCAACAACAGCATATATCATAACACCACCCAGAACTCAAGCCAGATATACATGTATTTAAAGTAAAACAAAACCACAAGACTGAAAATAGAGAACCAGAGATATCAATGTATGATGAAGTTACTTACAAAGCAAAAAAAGGAACTAGTGTAGATACATAAATTCCAAATGGTAACGAATTCAAGTAGATTTCAATATAAAACTGCTTTAAGCTGTGAGAAAATTAATAAATTACAAGGTAACCTTAAAGAAAATGAATACATATGCCTATCTGGGGACTCTGGATTCAGGGAGGGAGAGGGGCTATGTGCTGATGGC
>NW_006408534.1:32884851-32896646 GCF_000296735.1 Chrysochloris asiatica
CTGATGATGCATGGAAGGGATTGTATTCATTGTAATGAAATGAATATGATAGGATGAATGTAAAGCTGATATTCTCCCATGTAAACTATCACTCAACTCACAATAAAAACATATCAATAATTTTTTTAAAAGAAAAATAAGAAAGATTTAGTACACATTAACACAACAGAAATGAAAATAAAAAGAAACTCCACAAAGTTACCTAAAAAAAAAACAACCAGAAAAGTATGTGGAACAAAGAAACTAGCAGCACCACAAAAAAAATACATAAAAAATGAAATCAAATCACACCTATTGATATGGAATGGATTAAATGCACCAGTCAAGGGACAGAAAGCAGAATGGCTAAAAAATAGGATCCTTCAATATGTTGTCTACAAGAGACATATCTTAAAGATGGAGACGCCTAAGTGCCTAAAAGAATGGTTAAGCAAACTTTGGTACATACACACAACTGAATACTATAAAACACTGAAGAATATTAATGAATCTTTGAAACACCTCACAACATGGATGAACCTGGAGGACATTACACACTGAGTGAATCACAAAAGAACAAATATTGTATGAGACCCAAGGTGTAAAAAGTTAAAAAAATTTTCTTGATAAAAGAAACAATCTGTGATGGTTACGAGGAAGGAAGAGGGAGAATTATTCACGGGCTAGAGGGTAGACATATGTTAACATGGGTGACAGGGGACAGGGCAGGCAATATATAACTGGAGGAAGGTTAGCAGAGGAAAGAGGAAGGTAGTGGGAGACACAGGCAGGAATGCAATAGCTAAAGTGAATAAAGGTAAATACTGTTAACTGTTGGCTCATGGAAGGGATTGCAATCACTGTAATGAAGCAAAATGTGTGGTTTGTTCAATGTAAAACTGATGATCTGCTCTGTAATCCTTTACTCATTTCACAATAAAAAGTTTAAAAAAAGAAAAAGGAGGATGTAGCTGAGAGTTCTCATTAAAAGGCTAATAAAAATGAAAACCATTTTATCTGAATTTAGGTCTATATACAGATAATCCTATTTATTTATATAAATTATGAAATTAATCACGAAAGTAAATGTACACAGGGTGGGGGAGGGGCTTCAAAAAGCGAGGGGAAAAATTCCATTATCTTTTCATTTCATTTCTATGGGATTCTTGAAGACCCTGGTTTATGTAGGAAAAACAAATAGAATTCATCACCTAATTCAGTGCCCTAAAGACCTAAGCTGTCATTGGCAATGAATGCACCGTACTTCTTTAGTAGTATAGCAGACTGCATTAAGTATTACTAAAAATTAAGGATAACCTAGTTTATGAGTCGCTTCCATGCTACACAAATGTCAACATTACGAAGTACTTACTCTAATGTGGTTTTTCCCAAGCCTTTCCCAGAGTCTGTCAGTTTTAGGATTCACTGGGACAACAACATGATGTACAGTATCTGGAACAGAATCTTCTCCTTTTAAATCAACCCAAGTGGGAAAATGCATTATCTTCTCAGATAGTTTCTTTACATCAAATGAATGCAAAGTAGCAGAGCAAACAATCACCTAAAAAGAGAAAAAATCAAATTTAAATAAAATGTTATTCTATAATAAAAATAATTATATCATACAATACTGATAGAGCACATGGGCAAAAGTACGCTCAACTGGAGTTTATACACAGGTCCAAAATATGGCTCTATGAATGACTGTGGGCAAGTTATCCCTTCTGAGCTTCAGCCTTCTCAGTGTCATATAGAAATGTTACTACCTATTCCTATAAGGTCCTACCAAATCTACGTAAGATAGTCTGACTTTTCAAAGCCTTAAGTTACTATTTCTCCTCTTCTCTCAAAAACCTCTCCCTTTTGAACTCTTCCTAAGAAGGAAGGATGAGAAAAACACAGAGTAATATTTTCCAATATAATTACTAAAGCATTAACTATTTTTCAATATTTTCTTCAAACCAAAAGTGACACTAATAGTCTGAATATAATCTTTAAATGTGTGGAAAAAAGAAATAATTTTTTTCCTTATAGTCTTCTGCAACACCTAAGTAATTTACTCAAAATTCCTTATTGTTTATTTTTTAAACTTTTTAAGTTTTTTATTTTTTTTGTGACAGCAAATGTAAGAAGTAAATGTATTACATAATAGTTACTCAGAAGGCACTAACACACAAAGAACGTTGACCCTTCTTATCAGCATAAATACATAAAAAGGAAAATATTGAAAGTGCCATGGGCTGCCAAAAGAACCAACAGATCTGTGTTGGAAGAAGTGCAGCCAGAGTGCTCCTTGGAGGCCAGGATGGCCAAACGTCACCTCTCATACTTTAGACATATTGTCAGGTAGGACCAGTCACTGTAGAAGGATATCATGTTTGGTAAGGTGGAGGGCCAGAGAAAAAGAGGAAGACCCCCAGCGAGATGGAATGGCAAAGTGGCAGCATCAATGGATTCAAGCGTGGCAACAATTGTGAGGTTAGCCCAGGATCGGGCAGTGTTTCGTTCTGTTGTACATAGGTTGCTATGAATAGGTACCAACTCAATGGAACTTAACAACAATACGTTTTTTAAGATGCATTAGTTGTTATTTTATACCTGAAGTCTTTTCCCATCAGAGGTAATCTGAGGAATCTGATTGTGGATCCTGTTTATAAAATCAGAATAGCCTTGAGAAAGAAGCCCATCCTGTATGAAAAGCAAAGAATATAAATTTTTAATCAGAATCTAAACCTTTTCTAAACCAAATGGTAAACATAAAGAAAATATTTTATACACATATATCCCCATATGTTCATAATTCTTTTCAATTAGATATGTAAAGAAAAGTTTTAAGTTCAACTTTAGATTTTATGTGACCAAAATATTAAAAAAAAGCTGGCCATAAATAATATAAAAATCATCAGTGATATTTTTAAGTGACTTCCATTATTTCATCACTTAATAGTTCCTACTACATGTCCTTAAGGATATTAATTAAAACAAACAAAAACTTCCACAGTGTCAGGAAACTAGTTCAATTCATTTTGAAATAACAGTACCTGAAAAGCTGTAAGCACATTAATGTCCTCCACACAGTACACATTTGCAACTCTGATATAAAGAAACGATTCTTATGTGGGGAAAATTTGATATACAAACAAAAATAGGCATTTGGAACAAAAACTAAACTACATCTAATAATGGATATGGTTTAAAAATCATGAAGAGTCACCTTATAATTGACCATAACCAGTAGTCAGCCTTGTTTACAAACAATATTCAATGGCAGGTATAAATACTTTTATTGCATTTAGATGAAAGATTTTTATGGATACCCAGTAGCTTGATTTCAACTACATAAAGCAACAACTGCATAAATATAAGAAGTGAGACTATACCAAACTGGCAACAATAATTATCTGTGGGTACTGGGATCATGACTGAATTATATTGTTTGTTCGTACTTTACATATTTTATCTAAACAATTATAAACAAACTTTTTTTAAAAAGCATGAATATATTTCAACTTACAGCTTCATCCAGGACCAGGAATCTAACTTGAGATAAGTTCAGCTTTCCAGTTGACACTAAATCATCTAATCTTCCCGGAGTGCCTACAACTATATCTACCTGAAAAATATCAAAAGAGGCCCCTAAAAATATTGAAAAACTATTACAATTATCCTAAAATAGCAACCAACAACTATTTAGTTTTAATAAAACCATGCACATTAAAGTAGTCACCCAACCAAAACCCACTATGATCAAACTGATTCTTGCTCATGGTGACTCCATGGGTTACCGAGTAGAACAAAGTTCCACAGGGTTTTCTTGGCTGTAACATTTATAGAAACAGATGTCCAGGACTTTCTTCCATGGTGCTGCTAGGTGGGATTGAACTCCCAACCTTTCAGTTAGTAGGCATGAGAATTTGCACCACTCAGCGATCTAGAATAGTCATAAAACAAAGCAAACCCACTGCCATAGAATTAAATTCTGATACGGTTTCTGACTGCAAATCATTACGGGAGCAGCCAGCCTCATCTCACTCCCATGGAGCTGGTGGTAGGTTTGAAATAACGACCTTGTAGTTTGCAGTCCAGTACTTATACTACATTACCACCAGAGCTCCTCAAAAATAGCCACAGTCAATGCTAAATTATAAAAAATTCTGTTAAACAGGTGTTAGAGAACATCATATGTCAAACTTACATTTGATTTAAATTTATATGAAGATTTCTGCAATAAATTTGACATCTTAACTATTATATTTAGTTTTATATTAAATTTTTATTTGAAACTGAAATTAAATCAAGATTGAAATCCCAGTTCCACCATTAATTAGCTATGTGAAATACTGTTTTTGAAATGTGGTAATACCTTATGCTTTGCAACATGGTTGTGGTGATAAGGTATAACATATGACACATAGTTTCAGGTATTAAATAAATTTAGTTTCTTTAACAATAAATAGGCCTGACTAGCTCTGGTAGCGTAGTGGTTACGAATCAGGCTGTGAACCGCAAGGTCAGCAGTTCGAAACTACTAGCGGTTCCACGGGAGAAAGATAAGGCATTCTGCTCCCGTAAAGTGCAGGGTCGCTATGAGTCGGAACCGACTCCACGGCACTTAACAACAACAACAAATTGATGGAAACAGTAATAGTTACTATTTGCCAAGTGTTTATTATAAACAGATATTGTTGTTAAGTGCCACAGAGTTGGTTCCGACTCATAATGACCCTGCAGAGGATTTCCAAATCTGTATATCTGTCCAGGAGCAGCAAACCTCACCTTTCTCCCATGGAGCGGCTGGTGGGCTCAAACTGTTAATCTTGTGATTCCCAGTCCAGTACTTATTGCACAGAGCCACTGCACTCCCCAAGTTAAATACTGCTAAGGCAAATACTAATATAAATACAACTATTACTTTTATTACTCCAAATATATTATTATGCCTATTGAACTAGCAACTTTAAGTTCAACCTACAGAAAACTGTCTCAAACTGTAAGGATAAAATCTTTTTAACATATTGAGCATTTACTATTTGTCAAGCACTGTGATAGGTGCCATATAGAACTCTGAACAAAATACAATTGTGGTTCTATATGTAAACTCTTTAATACAGAACTCTAACCAATCAAGGAAGTTTCCTCTCTGAATTTCAGTAAGTTAAAGTCAGCATGAAAACATAAAGTCTGTCAGTTAAAACATAAGAGGAGGAATTCCGTTAGATTGGAAAAACCTCAGAGTAATAGTTATACAACATATATAACACTAGGACTCCTGGTGTGGTGCTGTAGGGTAAGCACTGGACTGTGAACCACAAGGTCAGCAGTACAAACCCACCAGCCGCTCTTCAGAAACCCTATACAAAGTCACTATGAGTCAGAACCAATTCAATAGCACTTACTACAAACAGTACTATTTCATCAGGCCTCAACTGGATAGTGTATGTTGTTGTTGTTGTTGTTGTTGTCAGGTGCCATCGAGTCGGAACCGACTCATAGCGACCCCATGCACAGCAGAACGAAACAACGTTCGATCCTGGGCCAACCTCACTACCGCGTCCATCAATGATGCCACCTGGCCGATCCATCTCGTTGGAGGTCTTCCTCTTTTTCTCTGACCCTCCACACTACCCAGCATGACATCCTTCTCCAACGATTGTTTCCTCCGGACTACATGTCCAAAGTAGGAGAGACGAAGCTTAGCCATCCTGGCCTCCAAGGAGCACTCTGGCTGCACTTCTTCCAAAACAGATCTATTGGTTCTTTTGGCAGTCCATGGCACCCTCAGTATTCTCCTCCAACACCACAACTCAAAGGCATCAATTCTTCTACGATCCTCTTTATTCACTGTCCAGCTTTCGCATCCATATGAGGCTATTGAAAACACAATGGCCTGGGTCAGGCGCACCCTAGTCCTCAAGCTGACATCTCTGCTCTTCAATACTTTAAAAAGTTCCTGTGCAGCAGATTTGCCCAGTGCAATACGTCGTCTGATCTCTTGACTGCTACTTCCGCGAGTGTTGATAGTTGATCCAAGAAGAATGAAGTCCTTGACAACTTCAATCCTTTCTCCATTGATAAGAATGTTGTTTAAGATAGTGTATAAGACATAAAAACTGAAAAAGTTCTCCTTTCTTACTCCAAAGCTGCACAACAACAGGCTAAGACTAAGTCAGAGGATGATGAGAAATAATAGAAGTAAAATGGAAAGAAGAACAATAAGTGACATATCCTCTAAAAAGTAGAATGGAGTCAAATTCTATCAAGAATGCTATGGAATGGTACTGTCTTTACTTTTGTCACTGGCTGCATCAGCCATTACTAAGTTTTGAGATACAACTGAAAAAAAGCATATCCAATCCCTTAAAAGCTTTATAGCTGGAAAATATGAATAAAAAAACATAATATCTTATATGAAAAATGGGTTTGGGCTTGAGGGACCAAGACCATTTCTTTTATACACTAGATAAAAACACATCAAAGCAATATTACTCAAATTAGTACTGACAAATACAATAATATTCATTTCAAAGAATGAGTCCTTGCTCTTAATATGCCCTGTAAGATCAAATCTAAAGCCCATTCATCATAAAATTTAGTTTGACCAGGGCACCAATGGCATTGGGGGTTAGTGGAAAAGGAAGTACTACTGTAGTCATGACACAAATATCAGGTGGTTCAAATTAAAGGATAACATATTTAGGAAAGAGAAATTTAAAAGAAGTTACTTCATCTTCAAAAAATACTTTAGTAAATCCTACTTCTGGTATTTTTGTATTTAGCAATACAGAATGGCTGAGCACAGCTGAATTAGAATTTCTCAAATTTCTTCTCCAATAACAGAGATCATACAGTCTTAGATTTACTTGATAACTGGATGCCCTAGCACAAGTCTTCAGAACATTTCCTTAAGAATTCTGAATTGTTCTCCCTCTTTACTGGAGCCAATTCATTCTTTTCAAGAGTTACTGAACAAAAAACAAAAAAACTCTACCCTTCTCTGCAAAACACTTTGCTGTTGTTGTTAAGTACCATCGAGTCAGTTCCAACCCATAGCAACCCTGTTTAGGGTTTCCGAGGAATGAATGGTGAGCTAGAACTGCCAACCTTCCAGTTCAAACTAACCTTGCAGTCCAGAGCATTAACCCACAGTGCCACACCAGGAATCCACTTCACCTTCATTTAATTCTTAACTCCAGTTTCTTCTTTTTCAGTTTTCCCCCAAAAAGAGTGACTCTCAATTCATGACAATTAGAAGGAAATCCTCAGGTCAACATTCATGGATGCTAAAATTTTGCAGGAAGGATTTTAAAGAGACTAGTGTTCTATCTACTTCAGGGGGAAAAGGTATGCTTGTAAGTTACAGCTGAATAAGAAAAAAACACTGCCTGATCCTTTGTCATCCTTACAATAATTGCTATGTTTGAGCCCATTGTTGCAACCACTATATTAATCCAGCTTCAGGATCTTCCTCTACTTTACTAAGCATGATATCCTTCTCCAAGGACAGTGCCTCCTGATAGCATGTTCAAAGTGTGTGATACTCGACCACATTTACACAAAATTATTGTAATAAGTCAGAAATGAGAATCAAAGCATTACTGATGATACAAATTGTCCCCCTGAAGACCACATATCTAAATATAATTATAATACAACCTTCCCCCAAAAAAGATATAACTCAACTAATATATACTCTCCTGAACTTGTACCAATTTTAGTCTTGGTCTGATTTTCCTAAAACACAACAGAAGTATACTGCCAAGCTTAAAAATCTGTAATGTAGCTTTTAAAAATTACCAGTACAACTTACCCCATTATCCAAAACAGAAAGCTGATCCCGGGCTGCAACACCTCCAATTATCAGAAGCTCTCTGAAATACATATCAGAGTGACAAAGTAGAAAAAGAATTAAAACTTCCTTTACTCTGAATCCATATCTTATGGATGGAAATTAAGGTTGATTCTCACAATTGGACTAGTAAACATTATGATAAATTAAGAAGAAAGTGAAGTTATCATTATTTCATTCTACTTGGATCAATGATCAAGAAATCAAATTGTTGCAAAAGATCTCATTACCGTTTAAAAAGCAAAGATTTCACTTTGATGAATAAAATGCACCAGACCCAAGCCATGATCTTTTCAATCTCTTCAAGTTCATGTAAATTTTGGACAATAAAAATGGAAGACAAATAAGAACTAACACATTCAAACTGTGGCCTGGTGAAGAATACTGAATGTACCAAGAACTGATAGATGAACAAATTATTAGTCTTTTAAGAAATAGAACCTGAATGCTTTACCTTGGACATGTCATCAGGAAAAGACTAAGTGCTAGAAAAGGACAGCAGCACGTTTGGTAGAGGGTGAGCAAAAATGAGAGCATGCCTCCATGAGCTGGACTGACATAACATATCAATATCATGAAAATGGCACACGACCAAGCAACATTTTATTCTATTATACATAACGTCACCATAGGTCAGACTGAATCAATGATAACTAACAACAAAGTTATTTGAGAAAGAATCCATAACAAAATAGTCTGAAGCAGGATGCAAACAAGCACTCTACTCAGTTGTTGTTGCTGAGTGCCTTCGAGTTGCTGCAACTCATAGAGACCCTGCATAGGACTTCTGAGGCTTTAAATCTTTGCAGGAGCAGAAAACCTCCTCTTTCTCACAGAGTGGCTGTGGGCCTGAACTGCTGACCTTGTGATTCACAGTTCAGTGCTTATTCTATAGAATCATAGAACTCCCAGTAGCCATGTTGTTGTTGCTGTTGTTAAGTGCTGTCAAGTCGGTTTCAATTCATGATGACCCCATATAGGGTTTCCTAAGAATGGCTGGTCAGATCAAACCGACTTTACAGTTCAGCGCATTAATTAACCCACAGCACCACACCAGTACCCATGTTATTGTTGTTGTGAGGTGCCATCAAGTTGGTACTGACTCATAGTGACCTTATGCACAACAGTAGTTATGTTGTTGCTGTTAAGTGCTATTGAGTCGATTCCAAGCCATAGCAACCCTGTATAGGGTTTCCGAGAAGCAGCTGGTGAGCTTGAAGTGCCGACCTTGCAGTTCAAACGGCTTTGCAATCTGGCACATTAACCCACAGCGCCATACCAGGACTCCATACACAATGCTAAAACTAGGTAAAGTAAAGTAAAGAGAATGTAGAACACAAAGATAATTTAGTACATATTCCTCTGGAGACACTAGGATACATTCAAAGCGCTCAAAAACCTAGTTTCAGCCTGCCTTTGTAGATATGTTGTTGTTGATGTTATGTGCCGTGGAGTCGGTTCGGACTCATAGTGACCCTGTACGGGGTTTCCAAGGTTGTAAATCTTTAAAGGAGCAGAAAGCCTCATCTTTCTCCTGTGGAAGAGCTGATAGTTTCGAACTGCTGATTGTGAGATTAGCTGCCCAATTTGTAACCACTACACTACCAGTGTTCCTTTTTGTAGATATATATGCTTGTATTTACATAAACTATCCCTGCAAAACAACCAAAAAGGGTTGTCTTTGGTAAGACAACTAGAAACTAGGCTTAAGTTTAAAAAGTTTAGTTTTCATAGAATATCCTTTTTGTTGTTTAAATTTTCCTTACTCCAAATACTTCAAACTTTTTTTTAGGTTAAAAAAGTTTGCCTCATATCAAAATAATTTAAGGGGGAAAAACTGTTAACAAATGGTGCAGGAAAAATGGTGCTTAATATATTCCTTGTATTATAAATTAACTCAAAATAGATTATAGATCTAAATGTAAGACCTAAAATTATAAAACTCTTAGAAGAAAACATAGGAAATAGTCATGTCCTTGGTCTAGGCAAAAATTTCCTAGACACACCATCAAAAGCACAAGTAACAAAAGAAAAATACAGACAAATTGGACTTCATCAAAATTAAAAACTTTTCTCATATAATATCAAGAAATAAATAGACAATTCACTGAGCAGGAGAAAATATTTGCAAATCATTTATCTAGTAAGGGGCATGTACTCAGAAAACATATTCTTATATATAAAAAAAAAAAAAAAAAGACAAATAATTCAATGGAAAATGAGGCAAAGGATGTAAATAGATACTTTCCAAAGATAATAAGCACATGAAAGATGTTCAGCATAATTAGCTGTAAGAAGCAGTAAAAACCATTTGCCATAAGTAGATTGTGACTTGGTAATCCCATTTGTGTCAGAGCAGAATTGTACTCCATCGGGTTTTCATTGGCTGACTTTTTGAAGTACATCGTCAGGCTTTATGAAGTACCTCTGGATGGACACAAACTTTCAAATGGTAAAAAGAGTCCTATAACTTGATAGTGACCAGTTTTAAAGCTCAAACTGAAGAAGGTCACCACTGTGAGCCAGTGTAAACTCAATCTGTCAAATTAAGTTTACCAATATGATAAAAGTAGACAAATAACCATTCTATATCGATACACTGATAAATGAATCTAACATGGAATGAAATGCTCTCTTCAAAAAATTTTAATTACTATATTGTTTTGCAACCACAACTATTCACAGAAGAGACACATAAAAAGTTCCTATTTGCCTTTTTAATTAAAATCAAATGTATCATTTACCAAATAAACTGGAGTTTTATATAGAAACCAATTGTTTCTATATATCAAAGTTGAATATATTCACACATTCACATGTCTGTAGGTGTACAAACACTGAATTTCTACATTATTTTTTCTACCTCTTCTAAACTACCTCAAACATACACAACAGACATTTCAGCACAAAAAAGACTTTACCTTAATTTAGGATTCTCAACGTATTTCTTAAACTGCTTGACATTATTCAAAGTTTGTTCAGCTAACTCTCGGGAGGGTTCAATGATGAGAGCTTTTGGAGCATTGGGGAGAAACTTTGTTTGTGCTACCTGTGCATTACCTTAAGAGAAAAAAACAAAACACATTCAAATCACACCTCAAAAGACCTTTATATTTAACTCAATAGTATAAGCATTCCAATAATTATTTAAAAGTATATGAGAGGCGGAACATGATGGCGGCTAGGGTGGAGGCGCAGTGAGGTTTGCCATCAGCAATAACACAGAATACCAGGCAAAGCAGATTCAGGGCATAGCTCCAAAACTCGGAACCACATAGGTAGGAATATTTAAAAGGTTTAAAGGCTTATAGCTAGTGGTACTTATAGCAAAAGTAAGAAATCGAGTACTTTTGAATCTGCAGAGGTTGGCAGACCAGAGCAGACAACTTGGGCAAGACCAAAGGGCAAAACCAAGCAGGGGAGCAGACACACCATGGAAAAACACCCTGGGAACCTCGGAGCAAAGGTGGACAATACACTTAGTCAGTTTTGCTTTGTTCTAATTTTCTTTCTTTTGGTATCTGTTCATTGGTCTCCCCGCTGTGTGCTCACCTCCATTCTGGTGACTAGAGGGGGTGCCTGAGCAAGTGAACACTCACTCCCACCACTGGAGGGTTCTACTGCCACACATGTGCACAGATACTCTCAGCCCAAAAGCCGACACTGAACTCTTATTTTTAATACAGAAAAGCCAGAACATGGGGGTTGGAGAGGGAAAGGCAGTTTAAAACAAAATAGGCCAAAAATTAACTTAAATCCTGAGGTACAGCATAACAACCAACAGTGGCATCTTGAAATTTCTCAGGCAGCTTTGAAGGCAAGATGGTGAAAGAGGACATTAAAGTCATACTCATATTAGGCTACGGATAATTTTTTTTTTTTCCCTTCTCTCCCTCCTCTCCTTTTTCTGCGATTATAGACTACAGCATCCATTCTAGTTTATTTGTTGTTGTTGTTGCAGTTTTTTGGG
>NW_006408534.1:32902490-32904193 GCF_000296735.1 Chrysochloris asiatica
TAAAAAATGGGCACAGGACATGAACAGATACTTCATCAAGGAGGAAATCCAGGCAGCCAACAAATATATGAAGAAATGTTCACATTCACTAGCCATTGATATTGTTGTTGTTAAGTGTCATAGAGTCGGTTCCGACCCATAGAGACCCTGTATAGGGTTTCCAAGGAGCAGCTGGTGAGCTTGAACCACTGACCTTGCAATTAAAATGGCTTTGCAGTCTGGCACATTAACCCACAGCACCACACCAGCACTCAATTAGAGAAATAGAAATCAAAACAACGAGATATCATCTCACACCAGCATTAACAGCAACAATCAAAAACGTAGAGGACAATAAATGCTGACAATAAATGTGGAAAGACTGGGGCACTCTGCATTGCTGGTGGGATTGCAAAATGGTCCAACCTCTCTGGAAAGCAATATGGCATTTCCTCAGAAGGTTGGATATAGAAATACCTTATGATCCAGCAATTCCTCTAGTTGGTATTTACCCACAAGAAATACGAGCCACACACAAGTAGATATATGCACACCAATGTACATAGCAGCACTATTTACAATAGCAAAAAGATGGAGACAGTCTAAGTGCCCATTAACTGAAGAATGGATAAATAAACTGTGATACATACACACAATGGAATACTATGCTACCTTGAACAACAAGGAAGCTGTAAGCCACTGCATAACATGGATGAACCTTGAGGACATTATGTTGAGTGAAATTAGTCACAAAAGGAGAAATACTGCATAGGGCCACTATTGTAAAACACTACGAAAAAGAAACCATACTAAAGGGGGCGTGCTCTTTGCTGGTTATCGGAATGTGGGGGGTTGGCTTAGGGGAGGAAAGGGAAGGATGGAGCACAGGGCAGGGAATAGACACAGGATAGTTCAGGTGCCAGGGAGAAGGGCAATACAAAAGATGAGGGAGGGGAATGGAAGAAAGAGCACACATGCGCTCTGATTGGTGACCACGTTCATCACTGATAAGGGGAAGTGAGGGAAAAACAACAATGAAGCTGTGAGCTAAGCCCTACATCATTTAATAGACTCTTTTGAACCCGGGTGGAGACCTAGTTGGCCACCAGTGTGGCAAGACCTGGGGACTCTTGGGCCCAGAGTCAGTGACATAGCCATACAGGACTAGAGTGGAGAGTGAAGCATCCAGATGATAAGAAGAGAGGGCATATGCATAAGTACACCCAGACTTGCAGATAATACCCACTTGACCTGGCTTCAATGACTGGGTGATCAGAACTCAACTAGAAGAAGAAAGAAGAGGAAAAAAAGAGTAATCTGATACAATTTGATGAACTTGACCTACACCTATGAATGTAGTAGCTCAAAAGAGGGAACAAATCTTTACAGGGAGGATCATTCCCACTCTTCGGTACACAGAGTAGACAGGGATGGGCAACTTGGACACTGGCTACCCAAAGTGGGGAGTGTGCTACAAAGGCAAGAAGTGACTGGCTTACAAGCTTTCAAGAGGGAATCTAGATCCAGAGGGCATGGAGGACGGTAGAATCTCCACTGAGTAGTATCCAATCTGTCTAGGCGGGACTGATGAAAGGAGATGGGGATAGGTCTCTTGTAATACAATAGTGAAAAATTGTTATCAGTACTGATTGTGAGGATTGGTGTTTTGTAGCAAGGAGGGGAGTGATTGACTTTGCAGTCTAGGAATCCCTGGGAACCATCAA
>NW_006408534.1:32905476-32913594 GCF_000296735.1 Chrysochloris asiatica
CTACTATTTATTTTGATTATTTATGAGAAAAAAAGTTTTAAATTTACTTTAGCTACATGTAAGCACCAAAACTCTTAAAATTTTACTTGAAAATTAATTCCAAATTGTAAGAGTAAGGCCTGTTTTATTTGTCTTATTCACTATTAATTATGTAAAACTGTTTACTTTAGGTTAGTGTATCTTTACTAAATTGTCAATCTTAAGAGGATATGCACTTCTTTCTTATTATAGTGTTGAATTTAGAATGAGTTGGGGTTTGCCTTGGGTCACACAGATTCACTAACATGATGAAATGAGTAAAAGGCAGTGTCATGCATACTGAAGAAAACATCAACCAAAAGAATTGCTAGGTTATTTATTTTAAATACCCCTCTAGATGCAACTGGCATAGTTGTTAAAAAATTTTAAGCTGGAATTTCTAAAATAAAAATCTAATGCCATCATAATTTGAATTACAACATTGAATTTTTTACTATAAAAGCAATAAAGAAAATGCTAATATGATGCTGTTTTTATAAATTAGCAGCTAAGTGATTTAAGGTAACAAGCCATCGTTACAGCATTTAAAGAAAGCAAGAAATTTTTCATGTTCTAACTGGAAAAAAATTATAACACTATAATCTTTACATGCTTATCAAATTTGAATGAAAGTCATTTTTAAGAATACTTGTATTTCTTCCGAGTACTGGAGTAGCTGTATAACTGTGTAAGAATCTAGTATAGGTGCAGTCATTAACAAAACCTTTAAGTCACTTGAATATTTTACCTTGGTTCATTATTATTAAGGCACAAATTAACTGGTGGTTAGAAAATATGCCATGTAATTGTTTATTAGTGAACGTAAAGTAATTTAAATGAACTAAGAAATGAAGCCTTAGGAAAGAGAAATCTTAAACAGCCACATCATGAAAAACACTGCTATATTATTATAAAGTACATTTGCACTGAATTTGAACACTAAACATCATTAGCTTTACATACTTAGTATATTTTAATAACCAAGGGTTTTTTTCCTATCTTTTACTTTTAAACTTACATTTGTAAGGCATTTATTTTTTAAAGTGTCTTTTTTAAATTAAAAAAATTTAAATCTTTGAAACTTACCTTAAGAAATTAAGTCTACTTAGAATAATTGCAATTAACTTGGTATGTCTGGAAAACTACCCATTTGTTTTGTGATAAGCAAGTTACAAAATGTCTCTACTTTAAGTTACTAAAATATACTAAACAGTGCAATGGTTAAGAGTTAGAACTTCAGAGTCAGACTTCCTGAATTTGTATTCGGCTCTACCACTTACTTGCTTGCAAGTTACTGCAAGTCCTTACTCTTCAGGTTCTTTGTCTGCAAAATGAGACAATTCTGACATATAGGGTTGTTGTGAAGATTAAATAAATAATCCACTTTAAGCACATCTGGAGCATGGTGCCTTGGCATACAATTAATAAGCACATATTTCATACCATATTAAATCATGACCATCATGATCCAGATCCCCCAAATCCCTAAAATGAAACCAAATACTTGAGTTTGTTAATTAAGTTTTGAAAATAAATTTTACTGATGTGTTAAATAAAAATGTGTGACTAAGCCAACAAGGGCAGGGGTTGGTTGTATGTAACTAACTCACCTTAATTAGACTTACTGAGAATCTTTACCAATATCCCATTCTAGAAACTCAAAGCCTCTCAGTTTCATACCTGTGTGCTGCGATTTGGTCATATAACCATCTGGTGCTTTGGAAACAGCAACAAAACCATCTTTTGGTGGAAACTTAAAGTCTTCTTCACCAAAGTTGAATTTTAGTTCAGCATTCTATCATTGAATAAAGGAGAAAATATAAGTTCTTATCCCTAATTGTGCACAAATAGCAAACTAAATAATGCAGATCAAAGCAGCTTATAACCACACCAAAAATTTTCAACTAGATTTTAAATTACCTTCAAAACACAGGCAGGAAAGAGGGCTTGGTTCTTTACATGTGGTGGTATTTCAAATGCCAGACCAAGGTCTTTCCCTTGTTTAAAAAAAATAAAGAGGAGAGAGAGAAAAAAAATCCAAAAATGAAAAGAAGACCTTTAACATGCTCACACCAGCCTACCTGCATTTCTGCATTCTCTCCTGCTACCTTGGATAAGCCACTCCGCGGGAGAAAGATGAGGCTTTCTGTTCCCATAAAGATTTATAGCCTCGGAAACACTGTACAGGGTCGCTATGGGTCGGAACTGACTCGACAGCACTTAACAACAACAATACCTTGGATAAATATGCAGCCTCCTCTCTAAGGCTAACTTCATCTCTTTGCTTTATTTGTAAAACCGCCTCCTCTAGCCCTATACATTTGTAATTATTCCTTGTCTGAGGAACCCTAATGACACAATGTTAAATGCTCAGCTACTAACCAAAAGGTTGACAGTCCAAACTTATCTACTCTCTCTGAAGGAGAAAGACCTGGCAATCTGCTTTTGTTAAGAAGTCTAGAAAATCCTCTAAGGCAGTTCTACTCAATCATATGGGGTTATTATGGATCCAAAATTGACTTAACTTGACAGTAAATATCAACTAGATCATGTCTATTAACATAGTAACATACAAACGTACTACACATAATGTTGTTGTTGTTGTTGTTAAGTGCCATCAAGTCAGTTCTGATCCATAGCGACCTTGCATAGGGTTTCCAAGGAGCAGCTGGTGAGCTAGAATTGCCAATCTTGTAGTTCAAACTGACTATGCAGTCCAGCGCATTAACCCACAGCACCAAACCAGGACTCCACTATACATAACAGCTCCAGTAAAACACAACTTTACCTTGAAACCACATCTCCCTCCAAGTTACCTTCCATTTTTTCTCTCCCTTTTGTAGTAAAACCCCAAGTTTTCCATTTCCATTTTCACTGTGTCCACTTCCCTTCCATACATTCGCTCTTGAAATGACTCCTAATCAGATCCCCATACCTACCCTTTGCTCCACCAAAAAGCTCTTCATCAAGCTTATCAGTGGTCTCCACTGAAAAATTCAGTGGTTACTTCTCAGTTTTCATTTTGCTAGACTAGACCCATTGGACACAATCTGTTCATTCCTTCCTCTGTGAAATGCTTTTCCTACCTGAATTGCACGGCACTATTTTCTCTGTTCTTCTCCTACTACAATGAAATTTCTCCTCAATTTGCTAACTTCTAACCACAGGAATGGAGTCCAGGTGTGGCACTGTGGGTGAATGCACCAGACTGCAAAGCCATTTGAACTGCAAGGTTGTTGGTTCAAGCTCACCAGCTGCTCCTTGGAAACCCTATACGGGGTCGCTATGGGTCGGAACTGACTCGACAGCACTTAACAACAACAACCACAGAAATATCCCAGGTCTCTGATCTCTAATCTATCTATTCCTATGCTTTTTATGAAGTCCTGGCATGACACTGTGGGTTAATGTGCTGGATGGCAAAGTCGGTTTGAACCACGTTCAAGCTCACCAGTAGCTCTTCAGAAACCCTATGCAGGATCACTATGAGTCAGAATCGACTCGATGGCACTTAACAATAACAACATATCATTTTTACCACTTGACATATCACTGTCTGTTTCCTCTCACCAGTATGTAAGCCCTACAGAACCAACCCCTATAACAGTGCCTGACCCCATAGCAAATGCTAAATAATAATTATTCAAAAGAAAGTCAGAGAAAGGAGAAGGAATTATGAAAAAGGGAGAAGGGATAGAAAACTAACCAATACTGAATATATATCTTTAATCTTCTAAGGACACTAATAGAAAGCTTACCATTTTTGGCGAACTTGACCTGCCCTTTATCTATATCAAGGTAACATCCAATGGTATCATGCATGGTGAATTCCTAGGAAATCAGAAAGTCAAATGCTATTAATAGAAAACAAAATCTTAAAGAGGGTTAAAAGTTCAAATATGCAGCATCAAAAGTACAGTAGAGTTACATACCCCGAGTTGACTTCAGCTCATAGTAGCCCTATATGACAAAACAGAACTATCCCATAGGCTATAATCTTTACTTTCAAAATAATTCCTTGCAGCTCTAAAACATGCCTAAAATGTTTGTTATATTACATATAATGAAAGAATCTGATAGGCTTTATGGTGTTGTTGTTGTTAAGTGCCATCAAGTCAGTTCCAACCCAAAGCAACCCTGTATAAGGTTTCCAAAGAGAGACTGGTGAGCTTGAACTGCCGACCTTGCCATTCACACCAACTTTGCAGTCTAGTGCATTAGCCCACAGTGCCACAACAGACTTTATAGAGGGAGATATTGTGACTTATCATACTCAGCCTCACTAGAACAATTAGAAAGCCCTTGCGGTGTAGTGTGTTACATGTTAGGCTGCAAACCACCAGGTCAGCATTTCAAGTGCACCACAACTCCACGGGAGAATGATGAGGTGTTCTGCTCCTATAAAGATCTGCGGCCTCAGAAACCCTATACATATTAGTTGAAACCAACTCAGTGGCATACAGTCAGTCAGCCAGAACAATTATACTTACATCAAACATATGAAATTCATGCTAGGACAACAGGATTTCCACATGCAAAAGTGAACCTTTACCTCCCATCATATATGAAAAGTAACTCAAAACCAATGTAAGAACTAAAACAGCAAAAACTCTTAAAAGAAAAAAACCAAACCAGTTACAACAGAGTAGATTCCAACTCATGGTGACCCTGTGTATTTAAGAGTAGAACTGCTCCCACAGGGTTTTCAATGATTGATTTTTCAGAAGTAGGTTGCCAGACCACCTGTACCACCCAGGGACTTCTTAGAAGAAAACATAGGAGTAAATCTTGTATTTTGCAATGGACTTTTAGCTATAACATCACAATCAAGAGCAAAAAAAAAAAAAAAATTTGAACATTAAAAAAAACAAAAACTTGTGTATCAAAGGACATTATCAAGAAAATAAAAAAACATTCTACAGAATAGAATGGAAATTATTTATCTGATAAGAATTTAATATCTAAACTATAAAAAGAACTATAAATAAACAACAAAAAGACAACCCAATAAAATAATGGGCAAAGGACTTCAAAAGACATTTATCTAAATATGATATACCAAGGAGAATATGAAAAGGTGCATTAACACCATTAGCCATTACCCACTGCCATGGAGGCAATTCTGACTCAGAGTGACCCTCTATAGGGTTTACACGACTGAAAGCTTTTATGTGAACAGACAGCCTCATCTTTTTCCCAGAGTGATTGATGGGCTTGAACCGCCAATCTAGTGACTAGCAGCCCAATGTGTATCACACGGTATCATGAGTTCCTTTCATTAGCTATTGTTTTTGTTGTTAAGAGCCATCGAGTCAATTCTGACTCATAGCAACCCTGTACAGACTTTCTAAGGAGCAACTGATGAGTTTGAACTGCTGACTTTGTGATTCAAATCAACCTTGTGGTCCAGTACCTACCCTACAGCACCACACCAGGCCTAGAGAAATGTAAATCAAAACTTCAATGAAATACCACTGGACACCTATTAAGGGTGTCATGATTTAAAAAAAAACAAACACAGAAAATAATTTATGGCAATGATATGGAGAAATTGATTGAATGAAGAAAAGTAAAAAATGTGGGAAACAATTTGGTAGTTCCTCAAAGTTAAACATAAAATTATTACAGGAACCAGCAATTCCATATCTACATATATACTTAGAAGAATTGCCTCAGTGACTTGTCACTCAGTATTATTTACAGTAGTCAAGACAGAAACAACTCAAGTACCCACCAACAAATGAACAGATAGACATAGTGAATATTTGGTGGTAGTGTTGTGACGTTGTCTGCGACGACTCATAGCAACCCTGCATAGGGTTTCTATGGTTATAAATCTTTCCAAGACTCTAAAGTCTCATCTTTCTCCTGCTGAGCTACTGGTGGATTTGAATTGCTGACCTTGCAGCTCAACACAAAACCCACTAAACTACCAGAGCTCTTTAATAAATATAAAGACACTAAATATCCCACCATAAAAAGGAATAAAATTCTAAGTCATGCTACAATATGAACCTTGAAAACATGATGCTACAGAAATAAGCCACACACAAAAGGACTAATACTATATGATAGCATTTATATAAAATATTAGAATATACAAATACACAGAAAGTAGATTAGTAGGTAAGAGGGTGGAGGAGGCAATGGGGGCTCTATTGCTTAATAAATACAAAGTCTCTCTGGAGTCATGAGAAAGTTTTGGAAACAAACAGCACTGATGGTTACACGTCAATGTGAGTATGAAAATGGTTTAAATGGCAAATATGTGTTACATATTTTACCATAAAAAAACAAGAAGGAAAAGAAACAAGACTATTACATCATTAAAACCAAAACTAGTATGGGATGGAAAAAGAAAACAAAGTAATACACAGCTGTTGTTGTTGTTGTTAACTGCCGTCAAATCGGCTCCGACCCATACCGAGGAGCTAGCTAATAAATGGCATAAACAAAAAAAAACGGTTTAACTGCTACACAATTTTCTAATTTAGTAACAATTCTTTAATGAAGTCCAAATCTATGGGAAAAATACAGAAAATCCACTAATTTTTTCACAATCATTTCTATATCCTCAAATCATATTAGCTGATAAATAAATATGCAAGAAAGCATACTGATACTATGTTGAAATCAGTATAATAACTTACCTCTCCATAATTATCAAACTGTTTATTATGAGATTTCTTTCCTGTTCCACCAAAGCCAAATCCAAACTTGTCAGTACCTGGATTTAAAACGTAGGGAGAGTAAATATAAAGTCAAAAGCTCAGAATCCCCATTTTGAGAAAACAGAAACATTTTAACTTAAATTTCCAAATCATGCAATTGAACTATTTATAGCCTACTGAGACTATGCACCACTATGGACACAGTGAAAGTGTATCCTTTTTGGCCAACAAAAAATTCAGCTAACAGACTGGGAAATATTTTTTGCAATGACCTATAAGAGAAGGGATTAATCTCTAAAATGTATAGAAAATGAAGAACGTGACACCATTCCTCCTGATTCTGTCATTCCTAGCATATTAAACCATTATGATTGTCAGATTCAAAATGTGAATACCAGTCCATTTCAGCTCACTAATGCTGGGGGTATCTATTTTTATGAATTCATTTTTGACAACTTCCAATTTTCTTAGACTCATACTTCATACATTCATCTCCAATTACAGTGGTATTTGTAATTGTTTCTTCTCATACTCAGTTGTACTCCATTGGTGTATGAAGGTCCCAAAAACTTTATTCATGTTATTAAAGTCAACTGTACTTTGAGGAGGCAGCTCCTCCCCAGTCGTATCTTAGTGTTCTCCAACCTGAGGGGCTCACCTTCAGGCATTATATCAAGACAATGTTTCACTGCTATTCATAATGTTTTCAGTGGCTAACCACTCAGAAGTTGTCCACCTCTCCTTTTCTCTCTGGTAGCATAGTGGTTACGAATCAGGCTGCAAACCTTAAGCTCAGTGGTTCGAAACTACCAGCTGCTCCGCGGGAGAAAGGTCAGACTTTCTACTCCCGTAAAGATTTACACCCTCGGAAACCCTGTATAGGGTCGCTATGGGTCGGAACTGACTCGACGGCACAAAACAACAACAACAACAATCTATCTTAATCTGGAAGCTTCATTGAAACCTGTCCACCATGGGTGACACTAATGTTATTTAAAATACCGGTGGCATAGCTTCCAGTATCAAAGCAATACACAAGCCACTGCAGTACAACAAACTGAAAGACAAATGATGGAGTAGATTATACATAAGAAATATTATCCCTATGTTCGTCAAATATAAACTTTGTATGGTTAAGTTTATATTACTTCTGAAAAGAAAAAAATGTTAACCATCCACAAACAACAAATTCAGTTATTTTAGAAGCACTTACCTAGGTCTAAGGATGCCTGCATGGTAGACCACCCAACTCTGCATAATCCTTGGTCATGACAGGATACTTCATAGTAGTGTTTCCCTATGAGAGAAAAATACTTTGAAATATATCTAAGCTATATCACACATGATTCATTTACCACATAACAGCTTTTACATTATTGAATTTCACTTTTCTAGGCGCTGTGGGTTAATGCGTCAGACTGCAAAGCCA
>NW_006408534.1:32916069-32918856 GCF_000296735.1 Chrysochloris asiatica
TCTATACAGGGTTGCTATGGGTCGGAACAGACTCGACAGCACTTAACAACAACAACAATATACCAAATAAAGAATTTTAAGGCTTTTCAAATCAAGTATGGCACTGTAGGATAAGCACTAGACTGCTAATCACAGTTGGCAGTTCAAACCCACCAAACTCCTTGAAACCCTATATAGGATCATTATGAGTCGTACTCACATAACAGCACTTAACAACAATGCCATATACCCAATGAAGAAATTTAGATCTATTCAAATCAAGGTAAACCATTTTTAAAAAATGCACATTGTCTCAAAAAATGTATATATATGTACATATATATCAATGCCATTCACATACCTTTCATTAATCCTTTAGTAGATCTACATCCATGCCATTCCTTTGCTTCTCTGCTTTGACAACAAAGACCATCAGATCCAATTGCTGGATGTGAGAAAAATACACACACAAGCAGAAAAGCATGTTAGTACAGACTGTAAAAATCATGCCTTCTAAAATAAGTATCATTCAGCCTCATGAATAGGGTAATTACTTCACTTGCTACTACTTTCCTGTGAGATTTGCTGATTCCTGAGCGATAGCAATATCTTTTCCATGAATAATTAATTGCTCTTATTTATCCCAACAGTTCCTGGCCAGGTTCAAGGCTAATTTCCATATTATCTGTGAACCTAAGCTTAGATTTTACAAGAAGAAGTTTAAAAAGAATTCAACACAGTACATATTTTTAATTCTAATAAGTAATGCTAAACTGTTCTTCAGAAAGGCAGTAATAATTAATATATTCACAAGAAAGTATGTTAAAATGTTTAAGTTGCTACAAATCAGGGGTTACAAAGCAGAAGCTTGCCATAACTGGCATTTCTCCATAAGAAATGAGTTTGAGAGTTTGATGTTTGCATATTAACTATTTGAATTTGCTCTTCTTATTGTCTCTTTCTTGAACGGACTCGATGGCACTTAACAGCAACAACATTGTCTCTTTCTTAGCAACAAAGAGAACATTTTATCAGTAGCTACATTAGAATCCCTCCCAGTTTAAGGATTCTTTACCTTTCAAAAGCATTGCATAAATTTTTATCAATTACAAGGAGGTTTCAAAAAGTTCAGGACAAAATTCCACTATCTCATCATTCTAGTTTTCTAAAAACTTTTGAAACTCCCTCATATTTAGATTTTTATCTTTTCCAACAATATTTGATACAAATATACCTATCTTTCCTTTTACAAATTGATTTTCCCACTTATCAAAGTTCCTTCACTCATAAACTGTTTATATGGTTTTCTATGTTTAAATTTTCTATGTAAAAATTTCTTATATAGATGAATCTTGAATACATCTAGAATTTATTTTTAATTATGACATGTGATAGCAGTTGAACTTAATATTACTCCAGATGGACTGTTAATTTGTATAAGCATTCTTTACTGAATAAATCATCCTTTTCCTACTGAGATGAAATACTATTACTTTTCCTACACATTAATTTCTCATCTATACTGGGATTTATTTCCATTATATTATTCTGACACATTTGTCTATTCCTATGTTAGTACTATGGAGTCCTGGTGTGGCACTGTGCGTTAATGCACCAAGCTGCAAAACCATTTGAACTGCAAAGGCTGTTCAAGCTCACCAGCTGCTCCTTGGAAACCTCACACAGGGTCACTACAGGACGGAACCGACTCAACAGCACTAAACAACAACTTTAGTACTAAGCTGTTTGGTTGTAATGATTACATTCTATAATCCAATAAATTTTAAATCTCCCTTTAGTATACTTTTTTCATAATCTTCTTGGTATTCTAAAGCATTAGTAAAGACACACTTCTTGAGTGAAAAAATATACCAACTTACCAAAAGCAGATCCTCTATCATATGGGTTCATTTGCCATTTGTTGAGCACTAAACAAATTAAAATAAGATATATTACCAACATCACTGTGAAATAAAACTATGAAAAGTAAAGCAAATATACGTTATATGAGATCTAATTCCCATATACTCAATATGATTTTATACATTTTTGGAATATAAAAGTATAACATTTGCTGTTTTTATTATGATAAAACTAAAGTGAAAATTAAAATGCCCTCTTCATTTCCTCTCTTGTTATACATGCACTTTGTATTAGATAACACTGATCTTTGTCATAATCACTATTTCATAAAATTTAATTTAGGTAGCCAAACAAATTGATTTCAATCATTTTGGAAATTAACTGCTCTTCTATATTTCAGTGTCTAATTAGTTATCTTGTTGCCACTATTAAAAGAAAAGCAAGTTCTTTATCTTAACTCAAAAGTCACAATATTTTTTTTCCCCTTACTTACGTGGGATCTGAAACATCTTAACAGTGTATGGACAATCAAAGAACTGTAATGCCTAAGAGACCACCATTGCCATTCAGTCAACTATATCTAATGGCAGTCCCATGTATTGTAGAGTAAAACTGTGCTCCTTAAAGTTTTTAAGGCTGTTATCTTTTAGAAGTAGATCACTGAGCCTTTCGTCCAAGACACCTTTGGGTAGGTTCAATCCATCAAACTTTTAGTTAGTAGTCGAGCACACTCAACCATTTATTCTACTCAGGGATTCCTACCTAAATTAAACCCAATTTGCCACCCAAGGCAAAATTCTTTCTAGATTATTTCCAGTCAAAAGATATTCATCATTCCTACCCCCTCCATACAAAGGCAGACATTTTGTAGCAAGGAGGGGAGTGATTAACTTTTCAGCCTAGGAACAGAGGTCCCTGGGACCAACAATGGAGAAGAGTGGAGAG
>NW_006408534.1:32919096-32928637 GCF_000296735.1 Chrysochloris asiatica
TTAAAAGATAGTCATCATTTGCTTAAAAACTTTAAATGATGGTGAAAAAATTGTCTTTTGAGATTCTGCTTTCCATATTTCTCAACCAAACTATTAGAATGTACTTTAAATTCAATAGAAATCTTTAGATTATTTCTAATTAGTCATGGCTCAGTTTTCTAGAACAATTGTCTACTCTCTAAAACCCTGCAATTATTTAACAGTTATATCTCCTTTTTTAGCTCTTGTAAATATCTACAGTCTATTCCTCAAAGGGCATGATTTTCAGAACCCTAGCATCCTCATTGCCTTCTTTTAGATGCTTTCTCTTTTATGAGTTTTTCTCATAAATGATGGCAGTCACAAGTTATCAAATTATGTTAGAAAAGCCCAATAATGAGTTTATATTCTATTATCTATGAGCTATGTAAAATTATTACTTTCAAACAGAAAAAACTGATATGCCAGTTCACTCCACTTATGATTGCTATTTTGTTATAATACTGCTTTGTTATGAAACAAGGGTGACTTACAATGTAGAAAAAATGATATTAAAATGTAACCAAACAGTAGATTGAGACACAATGGAATGTAGAAGCCATTTAACAGAAGCAACACAATTTACAGATAAAATGAAATAAGATTATTCACAGCACAGACAGGAGCAGAAACCCTAATAAAAAGACCAATCTCTATAAAGACTAGACTGGAAATAAGAAACTGAACTTAAAATGTACACTTTACATATTAATTCCCTGGGCTCCTTCTCTCTTATCTAGGAATGTATATGCCTGTCTTCCCTATATAAGACAATGCTTCTCATTCATGGATTGTTACTGCAACAATTATATGTAAAATCCTTAATACCTTTGCAAAAATTGAATCAATTTACATTAGTCAGAAGTTATCAGGTTAAGAAAACATTGAAAGTAACTAAATATAATTTCTAAAATTTAAGAATTGAACATTTCACATTAGTGTTTTCCACAAAGAGTACTACTATTTGCATTTTAGGAGAGATAACCCTTGATTTTTTTTTTTTTTTTACAACCCTTAATTCTTAATGCTCTAATCACATCTAGAATTCCTGGTTTCAAAAGCAATGCCAAAAATAACCCCAGATGTTGACAGTAAAAATGCACAAATACCTCACATTTGTAAAGGCCAGAGTATAAGAGTCACCGATATAAAAAGAAAATATTAATACAAAAAAATTACCTGAAGCACCAGTTTTAATTGTTGTTTTTCCTTTCTTGCCTTCCTGTTGATCTTTCAGAGTTTCATAAACAATCTGAATAACTGGAATACTGAAAGCCTATTAAAGAATAGTCTCTATATTAATATAACAACATGTTGATAATCTGCATTTGTTGTTGTTAAGTGCCGTCAAGTCGGTTCCAACTCATAGTGACCTTGTATACAGTTTCTGAGGAGCAGGGTTTGAACAGCTGACCTTGCAGTCAGCAGTCCAATGCTTATCCTACAGCATCACACCACCCCTGACAATAAATAATCTGATTTATTTATTTGTGCCCCAAATTGAGTTGTCAAACACAAAATACCAGTTAGATAAATGAACTGATAAAGGAGTCAGATGACTGCCCCAAACAATAAGGCTAAAGAGAATGAGCCTAGAGAGATAAAATACCCAGTCTGACAGGAGACCAGACTCTATTTGTAACCTCTTTATTATCACAGTCAATGTATTAATATTCCAAAAGTGAGCATAAATACTAAAGATTCTATAATCCTTTCTCCAAAACTTATTTAAAACTATATCCTTAAAGCCATACTGCTTTCTTTGGACTTAATCAGAGGGCAACAACAACAAATCACCCCCAGTGGTAGCCAATCAATTCCTGACAGTTTAGAGGTGGCTCTTTTATTAAACATTGCAGAGTAAAAACCACTACTGAAAAAAATTAAAAGCCCAAACTGCCATCAAGGCAATTACAAATCACAGCGAGCCTACAGAGCAGTACTGCCCATAGGTTTCTGAGCTGTAAATCTTTATGGATGCAGGGCAGCTGGTGGAGTCAACCATTTGTTAACCTTTTCAGTAAACAGCTGAGCTCTTAACCACTGCACCACCAGGCTCCTGACTGTTTGAAGCTGCTTTAAAAATTAACTATTTTACAAAGTAAGTCAATATAAGTTTATTACTTACACCAGTTTTTCCACTTCCTGTTTCTGCAGCCTGTATGAAAAGAAAGTTGAATGTACAGTTTAAGTTGTCAATAAAAGTCTAATGAACATGACATCATGTAGAAATCTGTAACACATGGCCACCTTTATTTTCAGTGCCTCCAGATCACTCATTTCCTCAGTCAACTTTGACTATTGTCAATACTATCACTTCTTTCCCCACTGCCTCTAGAATCTGCTATCCTGTTTTCTTTCCACAATACCACCATTCAAGTTTAGTCCATCATCATCTTAATATAATTATTAAAAATGCATCTTAAAAGCATCTATTCCCTCAGGGCTATCCTATCCACTGCTAACAAATTAATATTATTAAGAACACAGTTCTACTACGTTAACTCCCATGCTTAAAAACCTCGTGTTCCCCACCACCAACAAATACCAGATTCTTCAATATGACACTTGAGAAAGTGTCAAAACAATAACTCAATATATACAAGGGGGCTTCACAAAGTTTGTGAAAAATGGAGTTAAAAGATAATGATTTTTTTCCCTTCAAGACAAATGACTCCCTCCCCCAAGGTTGGAACACAAAGGGAACACACAAGCAGGCATGTAAGCTTGCTGGCAACCACATTGTTCTCCATGTGAGTGGAAGTGCAGGAAAGGCAGCAATGAAGAAATGGGTTGAGTTCAACCATGTTTTACAGACTCTGGTCGACCTTGAGATGAGAGAGAGAAGAGGAAGGACTAGTTGGTCCGAAGTTTGAAGAGACTTGGGAACTCCTGAGCTCATGGGTACTGACCTAGCCACAGAGAGCTAGAGCTGAGAGTGAAGCATCCAGCTAATATGAAATGGGGGGAGATGCACAAGAATGCCCAAAATTGCAGATAGTACCGATTTGACCTAGCTTCAATGGCTTGATGAAAAGAACTCGACTAGAGGAAGATAAAGAAATTTAATAATAGAAGCAGTGTAAATTGATACAAATTGATGAACCTGACCTACACTTACGGATGTAGTAGCTCAAAATACCAACCAAGAGTGAAGGAGTCTTCACAACAAGGATCAAACCTATCCCCTCTGTACATGGGGTTGAAAGGGACAGGCAACTCAGACACTGGCTACCTAAAATGGGGTGGGGAGCTATAAAGGCACAAAGTGGCTGGCTTACAAGTTTTCAACAGGGAGTTTAGTTTTAGATGTGCGGGGGAAGGTAGACTCCCCACTGAATAGTTTTCATCTTGTCTAGATGGGTCTGGTAAAAGGAGATGGGTATAGGATTCTTTTGATTGAACAGTGAGTAACTGTTATCATGACTAACTGTGATTATCACAAATGTAAAGGTAGAAGTTGTGTAACAAAAAGGGTGGAATAGTTCATCTTACATCCCAGGAACAGAGGACCCTAGGACCATCAAGAGAGAAGAGCATGAGCAGAACATAGGATTCTAACCAGAGACACAAGAGATGGAGGCGGAGGTGATGGCATGGAGAGATACTCATGAGAGAAAGGTTGTATGCTGATGGCCAGGAAGCTGGCTTGCAGAATGTGCCCTTTGTTTAAATGATTCCTGAGTGTTTTTGTGTACATTCTAAAAAAAAAAACACACACACACACAAAACAGAGGAATAGAAGCAAATACTGCTGAATGACACTGCATGGAGAAGACTGTTGTCATTGTAATGAAACAATGAGTGTAAAACTGATGTTCTTCCATGTAAACTATCACTCAATTCACAATAAAAAGTTAAAAACAAAGAAGCTGCCCTATTAGACTCATGCTTCTCAAGGGCAGAGATTGTATCTCATTCACCTTTGTATTCCACAGTTTCTACCTAGTACCTTGAGTACTATACATATAAATGCTTAAGAATGAATACAATTAGTTTGGTGAAAATGCCATGTTTAAGTCTATGGAGTTCCTAAAGTAGGTTACAGACACTCTCAGAATGTCCCCAGATATCAACCACCTCACCAAATTTCAACATACCATAAGTACATCACCTCCTCCAAGGATCAGAGGGATTGATTCAGCTTGGATATCAGTTGGGAGACTAAAAGAAACAGATTTTGATGAATTTTAGCTAGTAAAAAATGTATAATTTAAAATAAGTCACCTAGACTAATTTAGTTTTGTTAAGTAAGCCTGCTGTTAGTTGCCATCAGGTTGATTCTGACTGATGGGGACTCTCATGTGTGCAAAACAGAATTCAACTCTAGAATTTTCAGGGTTGTTAACTTTTCAGAAGCAGATTGCCACATCTTACTTCCAAGGAACCTCTAAGTAGGTCTGAATCCCTAACCTCTTGGTTAGTAATCCAACACTTAATAATTTTATCACCCAGAGGGGTTCTTAAGCAATAAGCTTAAAAGGGAATTTTATTTGGTAAACACAACCAATCTTTTTCCATTAGAAATATATCAAAGTTTAAAAGCAAACCTCCTGTAATTTAGGGAATAACAAGGGGAAAAAAAATTTATTTACCCAACTAGACCCCAAAATACTTGATAAATTCACAACTGCTTAAATTAGAAAATACAATTGTCACGGGTACATTTACGCTTTATGTACTTACAGCCAATCCATCTCTTCCACAGCTTGTGCAATCTCAGGCATAACACCCATCTCTGAAAATAAGAATTAAATATTTTTAAAAATACACACACAAATTTAACTTAGCATAAATCATGTTGCTCTTAAAATTACTGTTCATAGGGGAAAGGCTTTGAAGCATAACTCAACAGCATGTGCTGAATATGGCACTGCTGAAAAAGCATACATTTTGGAGAAAGACTTGGGCTAAAACTAAGTTCTTACTAGCAATGTGACCTTGGGTAAGACTCTAAGCTTATTTTCTTATACAAATGGGGTTACTACGAGGGGTTTCAAAAAAATTATGTAAATTTTAAATGAAAAGATAAAAGAAAATTTCCACAAACTTTTTGAATTCCCCTCGTACTGCCTACCTTATAAGAGTATCAGATGATTAGATAATTATATATAATGCCTCTGGCACACAAATACACAGTACTTACTAGTGAGTATATACTTTTTTCTATTACTAATTAAAATTATGCCAGTTAGAGAAGTTTCTACACCAGAATTTTGGTTATTTCATCTAAAGAAAGATCATGTTTCTTGGATGCTCAAGGCTGATGTGAATACCCTGGATGATCTGAAATAAACAGACATTTAGGGTAAGCCCACATTTACTGGCAGCCATACTCAAAACTCTGGTTAACTACGGAGGGTCCAGTAGTGAAAACTTGGAAATTGAAAACATCAACTGAAGAACTGTTCTGTACTTAAATGTGCACATATTTAAATAATTCTACTTCAAGGCCAGTCCTAAATGAGTTGAGCTGCTGTCATCTTACCATTTCTCAAATGAGCCATCCAAAAACCAACCTCAATGCTGTCGATTCAACTCACAGCAATGCTATAGGACAAGGTAGAACTACCCCACAGGATTTCCAAGGCTGTAAATCTTTAAGGGAACACACTGCCAAATCTTTCTTCCACATAGAAGCTGGTAGGTTTGAACCTTTCATATAAGCAGCTAAACACATAACTACTGCACCATTAGAGGGCTCCTTCAAATGAACCATACATAGTGAGTAGTTACACAGCAAGTACTTAAACACCCTTCAAAATGACAGATTTCTTATTTTAAAGTGTGCATTTATAAAATGCAGTTTCTTTTTTACCATTATTATAATTACAAAAGTATGTATTCCTATAAAAGTGAAATATTCCTAAACCCCACAAAGTTTGGAAATTTTGTTATTTCTTGTAATTATGAAAAGGCTAAGCAAACTCTACAAACTGAATATAGTACAACCTTTCCCAAAGTAACTTTTTCTTTGCATTAGATGAGAAGAATGATCCCAGCAATTTAAACAATAGATGCAACACTAAACATTTACAGAGAAAACTAATTAATATAAGCATTTGATAACATGGAAATGTATAAAAATCATTTTCATGAAAGAAGGCTCTCCTACTCCTAAATCTCTCCAGGAAAATCCAGATAACGAACCCAATTAAGATCTAAAGAGGTATATTCAGGAAGACCTTTCTGGGAATTGCAGCCATTAGTGTCTAGCTGTATTCTCTCTCCTAAAATGCATACTGTAGGAAAACGAGAATGATGATCTCAAATATGTGGAATACAGAATTTTGCAAGCTGAAACTGCTCACAAAACATGCAGTAACCACAAACTGCTTTGAGCAAATTTCAAACAACTTCTAATTCTGGTCATGTTTTTTACAGGTTTTCTTTGAAGTCATGTACTCTTTAAGAATAACACTTTTAAACAAAGGAGAATAGAAAAATTCATATTTTTTGCTTAATTCTACTTCTGTCTCAATTTCATCATATCACAGACTCTTATTCCAACCCTTCGTCCTGACATTCCTGAAATATGACCAGGATTCCACAAGGCATGGACCTATAAAATACCAAACTAGAATTCCTTTACAGACTTTGGCTTCAAAACCTTGCTTCAGGAAAGCAAAGGGAAAACTTCAACAACAACAACAACAAATAACAGCAATCACTCTTAATAAATTTCCTCTTGGCTCCTATGATGAGATTGCAACTAAAACTGTAAGACTTCCTCTCCAGGACTAGAGATTTGGAATTCCTATTATTCTTACATGAGAAAACTGAATAACGTGCGATACTATGATTTGAGGTCATTTTAACTGGTTAAGAACATTAAAAGACAGTGGGTGTGGCCAGACACATCTATTACTATATGAAATTTATCAAGTTTAGTATAGTTAAGGCTAAGGAGGGAGCTCTCATAGCGTAGTGGTCGGGATGCTAATCTCAAGGTCAGCAGTGCCTAACTACCAGCTGTTCCGAGGGAGACAGATGAGGCTTTCTGCTCCTATAAAGGTTTACAGCCTCGGAAACCCTATATAGTGTCCCTATGAATCGGAAACGACTCCACGGCACATCACCAAGAGCACCATAGTTAAGGCTGATTACAGTTCAGCAGAACTACGGATACGTAAAAGGATGAAGAGAGGAAAACGACAACCGTTGTTAGATAAGCCACATTAAATTCTGTTTGGAACACAGCAAGGTGTGACATGGCAAATAATTCGTTTTCCAGACTTTATGCTTGGTTCCGCAGGAGAAAGATGAGGCTTTCTGCTCCCGTAAAGATTTACAGCCTCGGAAACCCTGTATAGGGTCGCTATGAGTCGGAAACGACTCCACGGTACTTGACAACAACAACAATGCGTACATGGAAGACAGTGCTTTAGCTTCAACATTTAATGCTGCTATAACAGTGTTTAGCAATAAGGATCAAGTTTCTCTCCAAAACTTTTCGGAAGGATTGGGGGGTGGGGGGGGGAAGATCGGGCAAAGGTAGGATCGCAATATTCGCAACTGGCCCGTCTCCACGCCTGCTGTTTCTCAGCCTGACAAATCCTTTATCTGCCGTCAGCGAAAACAAGGTTGTCAAGGGCTACTGCCACGTCCAAGACAGGAGGCCTAGGCGTCCGGAGCCGCTAGAGTAACGCCAGCCCATCCTTTCCCAACTGCGGGGCCCTTGGCTGGAAAACCCAACAGAGGCTGGTAGGAAAAAAAAAAAAAAAGGCAGTGGCAGGATAGTCCTTGCTAGCATCTGGCCAGAAAAGCTCTCCCGCAACAGACACAAGCCGAGCGGGCCTCTCGGCTGTCATCTCTGGTCCCGCCGCGCGGATACCGAGGAGCTGCAGCGGACAGCGCCTTCCAGTATCACATGATATACTTTTCCACTTCTTCTTAAAAAGCTCCCTACCCGGGGCCTATGGGCTGAGGCGTGGAACAAGCTGCCCACACCAGCCCCAGTTTCCAGAAACGTACCGGAGAAGGCAGCCATTTTCACACAGTCCTCGGCGGCTTTGCTCACTCTTTCCCTCCCGAGGTTGCGCGCGCTTCCGGCCCTCGGTCTTCGGCTTTCAAAGCCCGTGCAGGGACTCAGCCCCCGGAAAAATGGTTCCTACCCTAGAAACCACCCTACATCCCCGTCCCCACAGCGCGCCCTCCTCTGGCCTGAAGACCCGTATCCAGTTCAATTGGACGTTGCCTTCAATAATCGTTCCAACAACTCTAAACGGTCAATACTATATCCCCTTTACAGATGCGGAACTAAGACTCAGGCAAGTTAAGTAATTTACCTAAAGTCTATCTGAACCAAGCCTGCCTAAATCCTGGGCCCATTATCTTTATCCTCTGCAACCTGCTGGAGGAGGAAAGTGAAAACAGCATTCATGGAGTAAAGTGAAAACTACGTTTCACAAATAGGAAAAATGGACTCAGAAAGGGTAAGATGTGTCGTGTAATGTGAAATTTTTCTAATTCAAAAGCCATATTACCGAAGTTTGAATTCTAGCCTCGCTACTCATTAGCTGCTGGTGTTAAGTGCTGTCAAATCAGTTCGGACCCGGAGGAGCGACTGGTGGATATGAACTACCGAGTTTCCAGCTAGTTATCCAGTACCTATGCTGTAGTGCCACCCTAGGACTCTAGAATAATCTTGAAAAAGTCATGTACTTCTCTGAGCTTCAGTTCCCCAAACCACAACATCACTGTCAATTCCAACACATAGCAACCCTATAGTGCAGAGTAGAACTGCTCCATAGGGTTTCCAATGCTGAAGTCTTTACAAAAACAGACTATCTATTACATTTTTCTCCTGGTGAACGGCTGGTATTTTCCAGCTGTCTATCTTTTGGGTTAGCAGCTGAGCACTTTAACCTTCACACTACCAGGGCTGCTGTGCTTCCGTTTATTTATTTGTAAAAATTTGTAAAATAGGGATAAAATATGTAACACAGCTAGAACATAGCAAGTTTACATTTATCAATTGTATTGTTAAAAGTAAACATAATAGGATTCACTCAAAGCTCCAAAGGACATTCAGACCTGCAACATTGCACAACTCCAGGTGACATCTTTCTAATGTATACTATGGTGGTGATGGTGGTGGTGGTGTGCTGTAAGGTCAGTTCTGACTCAGTGACCCTGCATGGGATTTCCTAGGCTATAAATCTTTACAGGAGCAGAAAGCCTCGTCTTTCTCCCAAGGATAGTTTTGAACTGCTGACCTTAAGGTTAGCAGCCAGGCTTATAACCACTATGCTACCAGAGCTCCTTAATGTATTCTAGTCTCATTTTTTAATATGCATGATACCCCTGAGAGTTCTGCAGTATAATAGTGCTGAATAGATGCCAAATACTCCACATTCCAAAGAAAGGTTCAAGACCACATAACCTATATTATTTAGGATTTACAAAAGGGATGTCTGAAATCTAGTTGTGCCCTTAACCCATGTTGTTGTCAAATGCTATCAAGTCGGTTGCCAACGAGGTGGTTACAATTCATAGTGATTCTGTATAGGGTTTCCAAGGA
>NW_006408534.1:32933729-32935417 GCF_000296735.1 Chrysochloris asiatica
AAAAAAAAAAAAAAAAAAAGGGCAGTTGTTCAAACAGCACATGGGAACACTGAATGGTTTAAAGTTAGGAAAGATGTCCAACAGGGTTGTATTCTTTCACCATACTTATTCAACCTGCATGCTGAGCAAATAATATGAGAAGCTGGGTTATATAAAGAAAAACATGGCACAGGATTGGGGTAAGACTCATTAACAAGCTGTGATATGCAGATGATACAACCTTGCTTGCTGGAAGTGAAGAGGACTTGAAATACTTACTGATGGCAGACTGCACTGGGTTGCTGCCGTCATCGCGCCAGCCCTCGGGTTTCAGCGAGGCCGGGCGACGCTCCAGAATGGGAGACAAGCCACTTTGGGAACAGATTGGATCCAGCTTCATTCAACATTTGTTGTTGTTGTTAAGTGCCATCGAGTCGGTTCCGACCCAGGGTTGTACAGGGTTTCCGAGGCTGTAAATCTTTATGGGAGCAGAAAGCCTCATCTTTCTCCCATGGAGCAGCTGGTAGTCTCGAACTGCTGACCTTGCGGTTCGCAGCCTGATTTGTAACCACTAAGCTACCAGAGCTACCAGTAATTTGATAATGACAGAAACCAACTAGGCGCAATTTACATTGACGCATCATGCCTTAAGTGGGAAGGACAGCAGTTCCAGGGGAAAGCTGCCATTGTGGAGAAGTTGTCTAGTCGTCGGTTACAGAAAATTCAGCACAGCATCACAGCACAGGACCATCAGCCCACACCAGATAGCTACATCACCAGCATGGTTGTGGGCCAGCTCAAGGCCGATGAAGACCCCATCATGGGCTTTCACCAGATGTTCCAATTAAAGAACATCAATGATGCTTGGGTTTGCACCAATGACATGTTCTGGCTTGCTCTGAACAACTTTGGCTGACCTTGTCCCAGGCAGGCACTCATGCTGTTTCCTCCTCCCTCCTCTACCGGATACTATTCACACTCCTCCAGATGCTCCAAATATCATACACAAACGAGCAGGGCCAAGGTAGGAGTGGGAGCAGGAGAAGTTTGTGGTGTACCAGCACATGCCTTGTTAAGACTTAAGTAATGCAAAAGGTTGTCTTGTTTTTTTTTTTAACATCTACTGACAAGTTGCTCTAGTAACCCAAAGCAGTGAAGGAGAAAGCAGCTGCCTCACTGCCCAGATATTGATTTGTCCAGATGTTTCAATGCCTCATTATAAAATAAACCACCAAAATTTTCTTAAAAAAAACAAAAACTTACTGATGAAGATCAGAGGCCTTAACCGTCAGTATGGATTGCATCTCAGTATAAGGAAAACAAAAGTCCTCAGCACTTGACCAATAAACAACATTCTTATCAATCAAGAAAAGATTGACATTTTTAAAGACTTCATTTTTCTTGGATCAACCATTAACACTCATGGAAGCAGTAGCCAAGAAATCAAACAACATATTGCATTAGGCAAATCTGCTGCACAAGACCTTTTTACAGTGTTGAACAAAAAAGATGTCAGCTTGAGGACTAAGGTGTACCTGATCCAAACCATGGTATTTTCAATAACCTCATATGCATACAAAAGTTGTACAGTGAATAAGGAAGATCATAGAAGAACTGATGCTTTTGAGTTATGGTGTTGGAGAAGAATATTGAAAGTGCCATGGGCTGCCAAAAGAACAAACAGATCTGTATTGGAAGAAGTGCAGCCA
>NW_006408534.1:32935789-32939730 GCF_000296735.1 Chrysochloris asiatica
TTTATCTGCCGTCAGCGAAAACAAGGTTGTCAAGGGCTACTGCCACGTCCAAGACAGGAGGCCTAGGCGTCCGGAGCCGCTAGAGTAACGCCAGCCCATCCTTTCCCAACTGCGGGGCCCTTGGCTGGAAAACCCAACAGAGGCTGGTAGGAAAAAAAAAAAAAAAGGCAGTGGCAGGATAGTCCTTGCTAGCATCTGGCCAGAAAAGCTCTCCCGCAACAGACACAAGCCGAGCGGGCCTCTCGGCTGTCATCTCTGGTCCCGCCGCGCGGATACCGAGGAGCTGCAGCGGACAGCGCCTTCCAGTATCACATGATATACTTTTCCACTTCTTCTTAAAAAGCTCCCTACCCGGGGCCTATGGGCTGAGGCGTGGAACAAGCTGCCCACACCAGCCCCAGTTTCCAGAAACGTACCGGAGAAGGCAGCCATTTTCACACAGTCCTCGGCGGCTTTGCTCACTCTTTCCCTCCCGAGGTTGCGCGCGCTTCCGGCCCTCGGTCTTCGGCTTTCAAAGCCCGTGCAGGGACTCAGCCCCCGGAAAAATGGTTCCTACCCTAGAAACCACCCTACATCCCCGTCCCCACAGCGCGCCCTCCTCTGGCCTGAAGACCCGTATCCAGTTCAATTGGACGTTGCCTTCAATAATCGTTCCAACAACTCTAAACGGTCAATACTATATCCCCTTTACAGATGCGGAACTAAGACTCAGGCAAGTTAAGTAATTTACCTAAAGTCTATCTGAACCAAGCCTGCCTAAATCCTGGGCCCATTATCTTTATCCTCTGCAACCTGCTGGAGGAGGAAAGTGAAAACAGCATTCATGGAGTAAAGTGAAAACTACGTTTCACAAATAGGAAAAATGGACTCAGAAAGGGTAAGATGTGTCGTGTAATGTGAAATTTTTCTAATTCAAAAGCCATATTACCGAAGTTTGAATTCTAGCCTCGCTACTCATTAGCTGCTGGTGTTAAGTGCTGTCAAATCAGTTCGGACCCGGAGGAGCGACTGGTGGATATGAACTACCGAGTTTCCAGCTAGTTATCCAGTACCTATGCTGTAGTGCCACCCTAGGACTCTAGAATAATCTTGAAAAAGTCATGTACTTCTCTGAGCTTCAGTTCCCCAAACCACAACATCACTGTCAATTCCAACACATAGCAACCCTATAGTGCAGAGTAGAACTGCTCCATAGGGTTTCCAATGCTGAAGTCTTTACAAAAACAGACTATCTATTACATTTTTCTCCTGGTGAACGGCTGGTATTTTCCAGCTGTCTATCTTTTGGGTTAGCAGCTGAGCACTTTAACCTTCACACTACCAGGGCTGCTGTGCTTCCGTTTATTTATTTGTAAAAATTTGTAAAATAGGGATAAAATATGTAACACAGCTAGAACATAGCAAGTTTACATTTATCAATTGTATTGTTAAAAGTAAACATAATAGGATTCACTCAAAGCTCCAAAGGACATTCAGACCTGCAACATTGCACAACTCCAGGTGACATCTTTCTAATGTATACTATGGTGGTGATGGTGGTGGTGGTGTGCTGTAAGGTCAGTTCTGACTCAGTGACCCTGCATGGGATTTCCTAGGCTGTAAATCTTTACAGGAGCAGAAAGCCTCATCTTTCTCCCAAGGATAGTTTTGAACTGCTGACCTTAAGGTTAGCAGCCAGGCTTATAACCACTATGCTACCAGAGCTCCTTAATGTATTCTAGTCTCATTTTTTAATATGCATGATACCCCTGAGAGTTCTGCAGTATAATAGTGCTGAATAGATGCCAAATACTCCACATTCCAAAGAAAGGTTCAAGACCACATAACCTATATTATTTAGGATTTACAAAAGGGATGTCTGAAATCTAGTTGTGCCCTTAACCCATGTTGTTGTCAAATGCTATCAAGTCGGTTGCCAACGAGGTGGTTACAATTCATAGTGATTCTGTATAGGGTTTCCAAGGAGCGGACAGTGAATTCGAACCATCGACCACGCAGTTCAAACCTACCTTGAGGCACAGTACTTATTCTACAACGCCACAGCAGGACTCCCCTTTACCAATACCCACCCCAAAAGTATGAAAGGTCTGAAGGTGCAAATCAAGAGAAGTTTCTGTAGATAGTGCCATTGAAGCTCTGTGGCATTTTTCCTCTCTCAAGGAAGACGTTTCCAGGGGGCCACTTAAAGAGTATCACTGGCACTTGGACTGGTATGTTGTTGTTGTTGTTGTTAAGTGCCATCAAATCGATTCTGACTCATAGTGACTCATCCTGTATAGGGTTTCCAAGGAGCATCTGGTGAGCTTGAACCGTCAACCTTGTGGTTCAAACCGACCTTGCACTCCAACTCATTAATCCACAGTGCCACAATGGACTAGTATAAGGACTGGTATAAAGAACTGTGGTTAAAAAGACCTGAGGTGCCAGAGCAGGAAGAAAGACAGACCACCTGTCTTTCTTGCTATGGGAGCAAATGCTATTCCCGACAATTAACAGGCCCTCCATCCCTTTGCAGCTTTGGAACAAGCCAAGCTGGGGAGAGAGGAAGCTGGATGTTTATTTAAATTATGAATTTTGATCGTTACATTGGATAGAATGATTTCGTTTGGTTATAATTGTGAAGAAAGTACCCAGTCAAGGTTTCATCATCTGAGAGTGACCAGAAAACACTCTGAAACAGGCCATATATAGGACAGAGACAGAAATACCTCACAAAGGATTTCAGGATAATTAATAATATTTTCTGCTGGGGTCTATCAACTTCAGCTCATTTGACATACTGCTTTAATAAACATAAATACTTAATTGTGCATGTGTGTGTGTGTTTGTAAATGTTTCAGTAATGTGTATTTGAATATGTGTTTGGCTCTCCTCCTGGGGAAGTAGGCAAGGCCAGACAGAGAAATGACAGGCAACCTCCCTCCACCACTACACCAAACCACATACAAGAGGGTGGGTTCCGCCCAGTTCAATCTTCTGGTCCAATCTTCCTAAAACAAGCTAAAGATTCCTATACTCCCTAGTCTTTGTCCCAGACACTTAGCTACACAGCTGTTTAGGTCTAAGGAACAATTACCACCAGATGGCGCCAAATTGCAATTGCGATAGAAAAAGATTGGCCTGGATTCAAAACACTTCCGCATAGACTTTACCGGAGATTTCAGTAACTTCATAATAACCATACATTTTATGCAATTTGATCTTTTGAGCCCTACTTAGCGTGTCATGGTAAAATTTTATATATTATCCATGCACCCTGAGAGATTGTGCTAGGTATTTTCAAGTAAGCTATGGTTTTGCAACTGCCAAAAGGAGTTTATGAAAAATGCCCTTCAGACATCCTGGATGGTGTAGAAAGGATAAGCCCTGTAAAGGAATCTGTGTATTGGCCACCAAAAAGCCCACCCCCATACCTCTTTCCCTTTCTCTATTGTAGAGTCTGTTGTTCTTAAGTGCTGTTGAGTCAGTTCTGACTCATAGAGACCCTATGTAGGGTTTCCAAGGAGCAGCTGGTAGGTTTGAACTGCTGACCTTTTGGTTAGCAGTTCAAGGCTTATCCCACAACATCACTGAAAAATTGTCACCTTTCTAGACTCCCTAATAGAAATTAAACTCTGCCACAAAACCCAGTTCAGTCATGAGAGATGTAAATGGAAGTGGGGAGTGGGTTTCCAAGGTTTCTCTTCTTTCTCCTGCAACTGACATGATACCTGGAAAGGCAGCAATCATCTGTAACCATGAAGATGAAAAGCTGCATGCTAAGGACACTGAAGCAGAAAGATAAGAGAAGATTCTACCTTGATGATGATGCTAAGCTAAATTGCTAGCTAGTGTCCCCTAGATTTCTTATTGCATGAAATTGTCTTACTTAATCAAAAACCAAACCAACCAGTAGCTATTAAGTTGTTCTAATTTTTAGCAACCCTAATTGTTTTATTTTA
>NW_006408534.1:32943800-32957596 GCF_000296735.1 Chrysochloris asiatica
GAAGAAGTGCAGCCAGAGTGCTCCTTGGAGGCCAGGATGGCTAAACTTCGTCTCTCATACTTCAGACATATTGTCAGGAGGGACCAGTCGCTGGAGAGTGTTTGGTAAGGTGGAGGGTCAAAGAAAAAGAGGAAGACCCCAGCAAGATGAATTGGCAAAGTGGCAGCATCACCGGGCTCAATTGTAACAATTGTGAGGTTAGCCCAGGTATGGGCAGTGTTTCGTTCTGTTGTGCATAGGGTCGCTATGAGTCGGTACTGACTAGATGGCACCTAGCAACAACAACAATGTCTAATCCTGGTGGCACTGTAGGATAAGTAGTGGATGCTAACCAAATAACTAGTGGGTTTGAACCACCTACCACTCCATGAGAGAAAGATGAGGCTGTCTTCGTCTGTAAATATTTATAGTTTCAGAAAGGCTATACAGGGTCACTATGAGTCAAAATTGATTTGATGGCAGTGTATTTGGTTTTCTATGGTTTAGTGTCTTATTAAAGGTGAGAACAAACACAGGAGAGAGGATTATGTGAAACTTCATCTAAATGCCAAGGAACACTAAGAAACACCTGGGGCTACCAGAAGTTGAAAGAGGCAAGCAAAGAACTTGCCCAGAGAGAGCATAACCTTGCCCATGCCCTGAACTCAGACCCTTAGCCTCCAGATTTGTGAGACAATACATTCTAAACTTTGAAAACCACCTACTATGTGGTATTTTATTATGGCAGCCCTAGGAAATAATGTGTTAATCCAATACCTCCATATCCGGTCTCACTCTTAACAAATGAACAATTTGGAGTTTGGAGTTTAGGATGACAGAGAAGATAGTAGTTTGATTGTAAGAGGGTATGATCAGAGGGGAAAAAAAAAAAAAAAAAGCAGAAGCTATGTATCTCTTAAGCCATCACTGAAAGCAAGTTGTACAGTATCACTTCTGCCATATTATATTGGCCAAAACAAGCCACAGGAGTAGCCTAGATTCGAGGGGAGGGGAAATAAACTCAATCTCTTGGTTCAATGTGTGGCAAATAATGTGCAGCCATCAAATATATATCACACCTATCTTTTGGTGTAGATGAGTGCCTCATTTTGGAGTCCTGGTGTGGTGCTGGAGAATAAGCACTTGACCGAAATATCGGTTAGAATCACAAGGTTGGTGGTTTAAACCCACCAGTCACTCATCAGAAGTCTTATACAGAGTTGCTTTGAGTTGGAAACAACTCAACACATTTAACAACAACAGCAACAATACAGTATATTTTAGATGACTGCAAATTATTTGCCACTCATTGAATCAAGAGGTGGGGTCTATTTCCCCTCTCCATGAATTTGGGGTACTTCTGTGAGTTGTTTTGACCAATAGAGTGTGAGTCCTTAACTGATACTGTAGGACAAGCACTGGACTACTAATTTCAGTATCTGTGGTTAAATCCATCAAGGTTGGAAAATCAATACAGGGTCGTTAGGAGTTGGAACCGACTCAACAGCACTTAACAACTACATCTTGGCAAACTTCTAATTATCTTTCAGTTTTAAATAAACTAGCACCTTGCAGCAAATCCTATTATCCTAATCCCTGTGTCATAATACTGCTAGTTTGCCTCAATATTTAGCTGTCTTTTGCCTTAAACCTCTGATTTCTAGCAGGCCACCCAGCTGCATGGAATAAAGACTCTATTTCCCAGTACCCTGGTAGGTAGGTAGAACCATATGCCAATGTTCTGGCCAGTGACATGTAAGCAGAACTGTCATTGTAACTTCTGGGAAGTGTTCATAAGGGAGATGGTACACCCTACTTGCTCTTCCTCCTTCCTGCAGGCTGCTATGTTGTTATTATTAAGTGCTGTCAAGTCAGTTTCAACTCACAGCAACCCTGTATAGGGTTTCTGAAGAGCGGCTGGTAAGCTTGAATCACCAACCTTGTGATTCAAACCGACCTTGCAGTCCAGCACATTAACCCACAGTGCCATTTGATCAGTTATAATGAAGCATGACAAGAATGCTACATAGTAAGGATGGCAGAACAATACAAGAAGGAACTTGAGTCCATGATTCCTTGGAGCACCATGTTGTTGCTAAGTGCCATCGAGTCATTTCCAACTCATAGCAACCCTGTATAGGGTTTCCAAGGAGCAGCTGGTGAGACTGAACTGCTGACCTTGTGGTTCAAACAGATCTTGCAGTCAGCGCATTAACCCACAGCGTCACACCAGGACTCCATGGAACACCATAGCAACCTCAAATAGAGACTCTGGGTTTCTTATTTGAAAGAAAACATCTATCTTCTTTTATTTTGGTTTTTCTTTCCCACGTAACCAAACCTAACCCTATACAGAGTTGATATGAGTCAGGACTGACTTGATGGCACTTAACAACATTAGTTATCTATTGCTGCAAAATCAGGTACCACAGAATTTAGTGACTTAAAACAATAAACTCGTATTATTATCACAGCTTATGAGGGACAGGAATTCAGGAACAGTTTGGCTGGGCAATTCCATTGAGAGTCTCTCAAGATTTCAGTCAAGCTACTGGCCAAGTCTGTAATCATCCTGTGTGAGAGCATCATCCTTTAAAGGTAGCTCCCTCACATGAGTGGCAAGTAGGTGTTGGCAGCTAGCAGGAGGCCTCTATTCTTCTCCACATGGACCTCTTCCAGGGCTGCTTGAGTGTTCTTATGATACAGCAGCTGGTACTCCCCTGCAAGCAATCCTAGAGAACAAACATGAATGAGTGATGGCATAGCCATGGTCACTTCTGCAACATCTTATTGTTTACACAGGTCAGCCCTATGAACATGAAAGGGCACTATAGACCCAAAAGTATGAATATCTGTAGACAAGGATCATCAGGAGACATTTTAGAGAATGACTACCACACTGTTCTTCTTCACTAGCAGACCCTTTCGTTTGTTCAAGTCGTGCTGGCATTCCTTCAATCTCAACAGAATATATGTTCATATGGCATTTTCTGGGATAAGTTATGTTTCTTCTTGACCCGCCATTGTTGTCATTACATTTGTTAGTTTAGCTTTCCTAGTCTGTTACAATTTACCTGACTCAGAGGGCAGTTTGGAGACAGGAAGACTCATATTTAAACATTCTCCTTTTTCCCTAAATTTCCTACAGCTTCTGAGCTGAGCAACAATCATTGCATTTTATGCTTTTGTCAAAATAAGCTGTCAGAAACTGGCCCAGATCTATTAGAATGCAACATCACTCTCCCTGCCCTGGCATTCACCTTATGGTGCAAGGACCAGAGGGGGGCCAGCAAATGGACATAAATTCTGAGATCCATAATTCTGTATCCCCTAAAGAAGTGGCCATAAAGTTCATCATTCCAGATATATGTGGAAAGGGAGACAAAGGGCAAATCAAAAGCGTTTCAGAGGGACTGTAAAACAGAAAAAGAGATCTCACTAACTGTGTCGGTCTCATTATAAGCAAGCCAGGCAGGAACAGGATTTATGGTTGGGTGCTGACTGGCCAGCAGGCAGGATTGTCACTCTCTCTTCCATTCCCGCCATCTTGAGTACTCATCAGCTCCTGTGAGTGATGTTGATGGCTCTTGGGGAAATGGTACTGCACTTGGAGTCTGAGCAAAAGAACTTGGCCTGGAGCTGGTGGATATTTCAGAACAGATTGTGCCCCAGACAAATGTTCTGAATCCAGCTACCTAGAATCTGTCCAGACCCCTAAGTTCCATGTGTGCTCACAGGTTTTTAAGCCTGTTTTCTCAGTGTGTTTGCTTCACAGTACCTCTTTTCTGTCTGTGAAAATGTTCCTATGTTTTCTTGTTAACAAAGTCTATAATTTCTGTAGCAGGCTGAAGCAAGGCAACTTGCTATAGTAATTTTTTTTTTTTTTTAATGCGTCAGGGGGAATGATAAAAAGGATAGTTAAAAATTCTTTAAAATGCCTATAGAAAATAATTCTAAATATGGAACTGGATATGGCCTGATCATAAGTTCCTATGAGGTTACAATACTGAGAACAGGAATGCTTCAAAGGTAACTTTGCATAGTGATATTTCATCTACTATGGCTGGGTCACTATGAGTTGGAATCGACTCCACGGCATACCACCACCACCACCACCACCACCACCATGGCTACGTAGCAACTTACAAAATGTAGTTACATAAAACATCCGTTTATGATGTTTGTTGACTCTGTGGCTGAGGAACTGGGACAGCACAGCAGGACTGGCTTATCTTTGTTCCGTAATACCTAGCACTGGAACTTGTGAGGGTTGGAACCATCTGAAGGTTCATTCACTCTCATGCCTGATAGTTGATGTTTGCTATCAAATGATACTCCAACTGGGTCTGTTTGCCAGATGTAGCTTCTCCATGTGCCTTGAACTTTCTCACAACATTTTGATTGTGTTACAAAAGTGAACATCCCAGGGGCCATGTGGTTGTTAATGGCCAAGCATAGGAAATCAAGCAGTGTCTTGACTTCTATTAATTAATATTTTTACAAAAGTCTGCCTAGGATCAAGGGGAGACATCACAACTCTTGCCACTTGAAGGGGGAGTATCAACATTACAGTGTAAGAAAAGCAAATAGGATGGACTGTAAATTGATATCACCATTTTTGGAAAAAGTTGTCTGTCCCAAGTGAAGACATTAAATCTGCTGATTTGGAAGCCACTTCTGCCTTGGGATGAAGTAGAAATGTTTATTGAGATCTGAGAGTGAACAAGATACTATGTGTTAGACACCTTCTATGAGGCATCTTTGACATTTTTATAAGAATACTTTATATACTATTGACACAGTCCTAGTGTGGTGCTGTAGGATAAAAACTGGACTGCTACCCACAAGGTCAAAAGTTCAAACCAACTAGGCACTCCTTGGAAATCCTATACAGGGTCACTATGAATTAGAACTGACTCGATGGCAGTTAGCAACAATAACAAGTGTGCCAAGGACTGTGGTAGTGCTGGTGATAGAAATATTAATAAGACACACTTCTTTCATGAGGATCTCATTGAGACAAAATGTAAACAAATAATTATACTATAAGAAGGAAATGCAATAATAGAGATATGTTCAGAGTATCATAGGAATTCAGAGTGGACAGCTATCACAAACTAGACAGGCCAAGTTAGATTTTTGTGTGGAGCTTATTCCTCAGGTAAATACTAAGAGCTAAACTGACTTTAAATCAGATGAAGATGAATTCATGGGGGTGGAAAGAGGAGAACTTTTCCAAGTAGGAGAGACTGCATGGAAAGCAGCCTAAGAGTGAGAAATAGGATGGTATAAAGTGTGTGTTATTAGTTACTATTGCTGCATACCAAAGCTTAGTGCCTTGAAACAATAAACATATATTATAAGTCCAGTAGTTACTTAGGTGGGTGGTTCTGGACTTTAGGTGATTCTGATATAGGCAGAACTCCATGAACCAAAACATTTATAGGAACATTACTTTAGAATTGATTTTTCTTTTAGAGCTTGACAATTTGGTCATGTTGATTTCATGATTTTATTCTTAGATAACAATAGTATTTCTCACTTTATGAACAAATTGCCTAGTTTTATATTCCAGAACTCCATTTTTAGATTTGGGAACCAAAGCACAGAGAGATTAAAGAAATTATTTAAGCTAGACAATTGAGCTAGTCAGTAACAGAGATGTGATTCAAAAAAAGGTCTTCCAGATTCTCAAATCTTTATAAGGAGCAGAAGAAGAAGCTGGAAGACTGTACTAGTCAAGATCTGTGTGTGCAGAAGAAATGACATTTTAGAAATCTGTACTGACTGCAAAACTTCTAAGTTTTAGCTCCTAGGCTCAAAGTACCTTCTACGGCAATTTCTAACATAGTGGTACAATTGATCTTTGCTATTTTCTTGATTACTCAAGCTTGATAAAGATTTGGGTCTTCTGTTAAATGCTCTTAATTTTTCTTTTAGTTAATTATTTCAGAAATTAACTAGCTTGCATAGCTTCTCTTTAAATCACGTGTCTCATATTTGTATCAGAACCTAACAATTAAAAATTTTTAAACTTTAATTTTTTAAAAACAAACTTAAAAGAGAAATAGTAATTTCCAAAAATCATTTATTTCCCCCAGCTAAATTTTCCTTAATAAACCATTTATGAGGCATGCTTTTCTCTGTTATATTGAACTTATGGTCAAGTCCTTAAAATTGCCTTCAAGTTTTATCTCATAAAAACTGTTTAACATCAGGTGTAAATTTTTATCTAAGTGAAAACATGAAAAGAAAAGAACTTCAATAGGAAACAGTTTACTACATGGAATTCCACTGGAGAGCTAAACCATTAAAATTTTAAAGTATTTAAAAATTCCTCTTCAAATAGTTTAAAAACCTGATGCTTAATTTAATTTTTCTACTTAGTAGAGGATGTCTGATCTTGATGCTTTGGTTTGTCCTTAGCAATATCAAAACACATTCATTTCTAATTACTTGTCAGCTTTATTGAGTTCTTATTCTATTGGTTTATATTTTCATTGTAGTTTTTATGAGATAAAACTTAAAGGCAAATTTAAGGACTTGACCATAAGTTCAATATAATAGAGAAAATCTATCTCATAAATGATTTATTTAATAAGGAAAATTTTTCTGAAAAAATAAATTATTTTTGGAAGTTGCAATTTCTCTTTTAAGTAAAAAGGGTTAATATATAAAAATAGTAATGAAATCATGAATAATTTATGAAATCAGTCAATAAAATTTATTCAGGTTCTACTTTCAAGCTGACTTACAGAGATAAAAATCTTTTGTCCCTATTCATAAAGAAGCATAAAGAAGTATAATCGTTTGGTTTTATAGTTTTCTTTTCAATTTTTAGATTATTGGTGTGATCTGAGCCTCCCCAGGCCTCCCCAGTCTGTAGACATGAATGGTAGTCATCATAATATGAATTACTGTTCTTTCACTGGCTGTTGCTCCCATTGGTGATACAGGACCTCCAGTCGTTTGTAACCCTCCTTACTAAGTGTTTCTGGGGATCCCCAGAGGTCTCATCTACATGCTCTTAAACAAGGTCATTTATTTTACATGCTTCTGCTGGGGTGATTGTTAATCTGTTATTTGTGATCTGTGCTGTCTGTGATAGACATGCTATGTGTACCAACACTAGAGAGAATTCCTTCTTCCTTTGTTTTTCCCTCTGTTAGCTTCAGAGTGTTTCATTTCAGGCAATTTGTCAGACAAGACATCCTGAGAGATTCCCACAAACAACAAAAGTGCTAGCTAAAATATGAATATAAAAACAGCTTCTTAAATTAATGAATCAGATTCTAAGAAAGAAAAGAAACTCCTTAGAGGTCTCAAAGAAAACAGAGGAATTCATAGAAGAAAGCAAGCACTGATGTCACAGACTTTTTTAGGGGCATCAACCCATCCAGGGGGCCAGAGCTTTGATTCGGGTCATAAATAGAGGTAAGGTAGGATAGGAGACTAGGAACAAAGCCTTGGGCATCTATTTACAGGGAAAAAAGTTGAATCCCTAATCAACCTACATAAAGAGTCATATAATTAGAAAAAATATCCTAAATATCCGAGGCAGACAGAAAAAAAACTTGTTGCTCAGCCTTGAATCTAAGTAAACATATAAGGTCTCATTTGAGAATTTGTGGCCATACTAGCCTAACCTTCTTTTATGCTTAGAGTCTAAATGTATATTATTTGTATGGTGTGAAATAATTTCAAATTTTAATTTAAAGTGGACCCAAGTCTCGCAGGTATCTAATAAAAGTAAAGGAAAGTCTTCCCTAGGGAAAGACATCCTCCAGTCTATGACTCAAGTAATGGCCACAGATAGGAATTCAAAGCATATGAGCTAATAATAAAACAAACTCACTCACCCATACAATAAGTAAAACACAAGCCACCATGAGCAAGAGTCAACAGAATACAATTTGATGAACTGCACCTTTGTTTATGGATGTAGTTGCTCAAAATTCCAACCGAAAGGGGCGAATTCTTCATATCAAGGATCAAGCTTGACTTACAAACTTTCAGAACAAATGGGGGTGAGGTAGACTCCCCACTGAATAGTTTCCCTCTTTTCCTGACGGGTCTGGTGAAAGGGAATGGGGGAGAATGGGGCTAGGATTTTATGATTCAACCGTGAGTAATTGTTATCAGGACTACTTGTGATTATCACAATTGTAAATGTAGACAATATGTAACTAAAAGGGGGGAATTGTTAATCTTTCATTTCAGGAACAGAGGATCATCCTAGAACCATCAGGAAGGAAGAACATGAGTGGAGTGTGGGATCTTAACCAATAAAGCAGTGACAGCAGAAATGGGGACTCTAGGCTAATAAACTGGGAAAGGCTGTGTGCCTCAGACAGGAGACTGGCTTTCAAAGTGTGCTCTTTGGACATTTAAATGAATATATACTTCTGTATGCGTACATTAAAAAAAAAAAAAAAGTCAAAGCTAATTATTGAAACTTCAATAAACGTGGTGGGATTTTCTGTAACCAAAAAAAGTAAAATAAAATAGAGTTTACATGAAAACAATACGAAAAGAGTCAGCAGAAAGAAACAGATTCTCGTTGATTTTAGGCATTAGCTTTACAAGGAAGAAAATATATATTATGTCTTATTTGTTTTTTAAAATGTTGTTGTTGTTAGGTGCACTCGAGTCGGTACCTACTCATAGTGACCTAATAATGCACAACAGAACGAAACACCCCCCAGTCCTGCACCAACCTCACGATCTTTGCTACGTGCCGGGAGCCAGCCCCAGCAAACTTATTCCAGGGTTTTTCCGAAGGCGGGTGCAGATGTCGGCGATAAGAATTACATGGAGTAATGGGTCTTAATTCAAAATCTTCTTATTACATGCTTTATTCCTTTCATTTCTGTGCTACTCTATTACTCTACTTCTCTCATTCTTTACTGACCTGCTCATTGTTTATTCCCCTGCTCTCCTGCTCATCTCCTCTGCCTGTTTTCTCCCTTCCCCTGCTCCTGCTTTCATTCTCTCCTCTCCTGCTCATCTCTTTTGCTTCTTTTCTCCCTTCCCCTCCTTCCATTTCTTTACTGTCTCTTTCTCTACATTACTCTTATTCTTTTTCCTTCTACACTACTACTCCTAATTATCTACATTACAGCTTTCACTACTCCACTCCCCTGCTCCTTCTCTACATTATTCCCTCTATCCTCCCTCCATTCTTTTCTCATCTCCTCTCCACCTCATATTCCTTCTTCTCCCCCTTCCTCTCACTACTTCCATATTCCTTCTACTTACCTCTAGTTACTCTACTTCCACTTACTCTACTTCCCTCTATTCTTTCTTACAACCCCCTTATATACCGTTACAAAAAACATTGCTTTCTTAGTAATCAATGACATCAAAATACAATCAAGTCTGGGGTACATTCCTCATGGTTTACAACTCTTAAATTTACAACAGGGATGGGAATTTACAGCAAAGATATTATCTCAAGGTATAGGAGAAATTCAGGCGCCTTGAAACATTTTAGTTAAACATTTGTTCCTACATAAATATATTCTTTTCTCTGAGAAGCAAGTTAACCTTCACATATGTTTCTTAACCTTTGTCTGTTAAGTCTTGTTAATTTTAGTTGTTAGGTGCATTTAACTCTCCATTAACTTCTTCCATACACTATCTGTTTATAGTCTGCAAAAACATCACTTATCAGGGAAACTGAGGCTATGAAAAACAACTCCTCTATTTTACTGATCATTAGTTTAAGAACGTCTGTCAGACTTTTTATTTAGTATCTGTATATACCCATAGCCTTTATCTATAGTCTAATTGTTTTTAGAAATTCTTGTACCCACAGCCCTTATTTATAGTCTATTCGCTTTTAGGATTCTTTATTGCCTTAAACTAAGGCTACAAGGAAGAATGTTTACAATCACTAAACCTAAGCTGGCAGTAATTCAATTGACAAATCCTGTCTCCTAGCAATCTTAAGAACATTGTTAATATAAGTATTAAAACTACCTATGGTTATAAGTAGAATAAGATGTAGCTAATGTGTGGCTTCTAACTTTTAATAAAAATATACTAAAGTGTCAGAGAGTCAAAAATCTAAAGTAAAAGGGATGCTAATAAAATCATGAATAAATCAGAGAATGATTCAACAAAAGAAAAATTTAACGAGGGATCTGCACATAGAAATAACTTTGTGGCTCTGCCATCCAAAGAAAATCATTCATCGTAGCTCTGCTAAAACAATGAATTCTTCTATGTGCAGGTTTCCCGTGTCTCATTTATTTATTTTAATTCCTCGATTAATATGTCTCAATTTATTTATTTTAATTCCTTAATTAATTATGGCTCTTGCCAGCTACACTTGAGCTCATTGCTGCTGCCACTGTGCCAGTTCATCTCGTTGGGGGTCTTCCTCCTTACCAAACATGAAGTCCTTCTCCAGGGACTAATCTCTCATGATATTGTGTTTGAAGCATGAGAGACAAGGTCTGGCCATCCTGTCTTCTAAGGAGCATTATGATTGTACTTCTCACACTGATTTGTTTGTTATTTGGGAAGTCTATGATATTTTTAATATTCTCTCCCAACACTGTGACTCAACTACATCAATTCTTCTATGATCTTCCTTTTTCATTGTCCAACTTTCACATGCACATGAAGATATTGAAAATACCATGGCTTGGGTCATATGCAACTCAATCCTCAAACTGACATCTTTGCTCTTGAACACTTTATAGAGGTCTTGTGCAGCAGATTTGCCTACTGCAATATGTCCTTTGATTTCTTCACTGCTGCTTCTATGAGTGTTCATGGTGGACCCAAGCAAAATGAAGTATGTGACAACTTCAGTCTTTTCTCCATTTATCTTGATGTTATTTGTTGGTCCAGTAGTAAGAATTTTTGTTTTCTTACTTTGAGGTGCAACCCATACCGAAGGCTGTGGTCTTAGATGTTCATCAGTATTTTAAGTCATCTTGGCTATTAGCACGCAAGATTGTATCATCTGCATATCGTAGACCGTTGAGTCTTTCTCCAGTCCTGATGCCATGTTTTTCCTCATATAATCCAGCTTTTCCAATTATTTGCTCAGCATACAGATTGAATAAGGATAGTGAAAGAATACAACCCTGGTACACAACTTTACTAATTTTAAAGTACTCCTTTGTTCTGTTCAAATAACTGCCTGTACAGGTTCCTCAAGAGCACAATTAAGTGTTCCAGAATACTCATTCTCTGTAATGTTGTCCATAGATTGTCATGATCCACACAACTGAAAGCCTTTTTGTAGTCAATAAAGCACAGGCAAACATCTTTCTGGTATCCTCTGCTTTCAACCAAGATCCATCTTACTCAGCAGTGGTAACCCTCATTCCACATCCTCTTCAAAATCTGACTTGAACCTCTGGAAGCTTCCTGACAATGTACTAGTGCAGCCATTTAAAATTATCTTCAGCAAAATTTTACTTGCCTGCTATATTAATGATATTGTCTGACGATTTCTGCATTCCACTGGATCACCTCTCTTTGGAATGGGCATAAGTATGGATCTAATCCAATCAGAGGGCCAAGTAACTCTTCCAAATTTCATGGCATAAATGAGTGAGTGCCTCCAGTGTTTCAACAGTTTATTGAAGGATTTCAATTTGTAATCCATCAATTCCCAGAGCCTTGTTCTTTGGAAAGATACGTGAAACAGGAATGGAAATATAAGTAAAATAGAAATATAATTAAGAAGCTAACAAAAATTTAACCAGCATATTTGATTTTTCAAAAAAAAACTTCTAGAAGTTAAAATACATATTATATATATAAATGGAAGTGCAGTGGTCCATTTGATAAGTCCTGGACTGTGAACCACAAGGTTTGTAGCTCGAGGCCAGCAACCACTCTCAGGAGAAAGATGAGAATTTCTGCTCCTGCAAATATTTAAAGCCTTAGAAAACCTATAGAGGGTTGCTCTGAGTCAAAACTGGCTCAAATGCATTTAATAACCAGAACACTAGACATCAAATTATATAAATGTATGTATATAATACTTGCTATAAATATTAAACACACAGCTGAAAAATGAATTAATGGATTACTAGATATGAGGGGGCTTAAAATTTTTTGTGAAAAAATTTCATTATCTTTTAATTCCAATTTTCCACCAACTTTTTGAAGCCTTTTCATATATCTGAAGAAATTCCACTGAATACAAATCAGAAAGACAAAGAGGCATAAAGTATGGGAGGGACACTGTGGCATATAAAGTATAAAACAGTCCACCACATGTCTAAAAAGAATGGTGGACAGGCAATATTTGAATATACAATGAGAATTTTATAAATGATAAAAACAAATGAAGGAAGTATGGGAGAAATGATATTCCAAACTGCTGAAATTTACTTTTCATATGACAGTGTTATAAAAGAGAATAGTGTGTACATGAATGTATTATAATGCATAAACATATGGACTATTTTGTTAGTTCAAGATTATTGTACCACCTTATTCCACAGGGAAATTTTTGTCTTTATTTACCCTGGCATATTCTTATTTTGGAGTCCTAGTGTGGCACTGTGGCTTTGTGGTTTGAGCCACAAAGTCGGTTTGAACCACAAAGTCAGTGGTTCAAGCTCCCCAGCCACTCCTTGGAAACCCTATACAGGGTCGCTATGAGTTGGAACTGAGACGACAGCACTTAACAATTGTTGTTGTTGTTGTTGTTAAGTGCCGTCGAGTTGATTCTGACCCATAGCGACCCTATATTATAATAGGGTTTCTGAGGAGCAGCTGGTGAGCTTGAACTGCCAACGTTGCAGTTCAAATGGCTTTGCAGTCTGGCACATTAACCTACAGTGCCACACTAAGATTCCTTAGAAAATATAGATAACCTAAAATTACAAAGAAAAAAATTACACTTTATATCACTGTTTAGAGATAATCACTGACACGCTTCCGTACCTTTTTCCATTGATACATACCTAACAACGTACACATGCACACATGTCCACATAAATTTTAGGAGATCATATAGCACATTATTTTGTAGCATTGTGTTACAGATTTTGTTTCCCATAGACATCCTCTTCTTAGGTATTATTAGTATTTTAAGTAAATGGTTGTTGTTGTAAGTGCTGTTGAGTTGGTTCCAACTCATCCTGACCCTGTATTGGGTTTCTGAGGAGCAGCTGGTGAGCTTGAACCGCAGACCTTGAGGTTCATATTGACTTTGCAGTCCAGTGCATTAACCCATAGCGCTACACCAGGACTTGAAGTAAATGGTGTCCTGTTTTAATAATTTTTGCACAGGTACTTTGGCTTTAAAGGATGATTACTATCTCTTCTAATCCAAGGTTTTATTAAAGGTTCTTAAATTTAACATCTCAAGTCACTTGTACTTTTTGTACTGTTGAGATACTTTGATTTTTTAAAATAAGAAACAAAATTAGAAGATAATATAAGTAAACATATGGCTTTATAAAGTTATATGGGTTGTTGTTGTTATATGCTGTGGATTTGGTTCCGACTCATAGTGACCCTATACAGAGTATCCGAGGCTGTAAATCTTTACAGGAGCAGAAAGCCTCATCTTTCTCCTGGAGAATAGCTGGTAGTTTTGAACTACTGACCCTGAGGTTCACAGCCTGATTCATAACCCCTATGCTACCAGAGCTCCTTAGTTATAGTGGGTACTAGGGTAATACTTATTTCTCATATTTTAAGTGTTTTTTTCCTCCATGGTTTCTTTTCTAATGCCTCAGTCTACAGCATATGTTAAATTTATCATCAATAAACCTAATTTGAAAATAATATCTTAAAGCAACTGATATATTTGGCTTTGCTTTTTTTTTTTTTTTTTT
>NW_006408534.1:32957696-32973725 GCF_000296735.1 Chrysochloris asiatica
AACAACAACAACATTTGTTGAAGTCCTCCCTTGTATCATTGGTTGGTGCTGTCTGAACTGGTAGAGTAATGTTTTCACCCCCAATGTTTTATTATGAAAGTTTTCACATTTAGCAATGTTGAAATAATTTTACAATGAACACTAATGTACCTTTCACTGAGATGTTATCATTAATATTTACTAGAAATGTTTTATCACTGATTTTTCCATTTATTAATTCCTCAACCTCTCTTTCAATCTATCGTATTTTTGATGCACTTCAAAGTAAATTGTATTTTATCTAATTTTGTTTTTAAATAAACTAGACAAATGCAAAAAAGTCAGTCTTACTATAAAGTCAGTAATTGATTAATTCACCAATATGTTTTTACCAATTTGATTGCTCACTACTTGTTTACTGCTGCCTTTTGTATATGTTTTTTCATACGCTTTTTGCAAATGCTTGCCTCTGGTAGGGGCTAGCCCCAGCTTGTTTTTCCATATAATATTTGGGTCAGGAAATTGGGGAAAATACGGTCTGTGTAAAGAGTATGGCAAATTAGAGTAAATGAACTTTAAGGGGTTAGAGATTCCGTCTAAGCTAAAAACATGCATAAACTTTATGATGTCTATTTTGGCTATGAAGAGATGTTTACTTGTGCTTTACTTGAAGTGTTCAGGATCAAAGATGTAAGTGGTGGTGGTGGTGTACCATGGAGTAGGTTCTAACTCATAGTGACTCTGTCTAGGGTTTCTGAGGCTGTAAATCTTTCTGGGAGCAGAAAGCCTCATCTTTCTTCCTAAGAATGGCTGGTAGTTTCAAACTTTTGACCTTGGCTGGTAGTTTCAAACTGCTGACATTTAGGATAGCAGCCCGACTCGTAAGCACTATGCTACCAGAGCTCCTTAAAGATGTCAGTATGGAGAATAAAGTGCATCTAACCCAAGCCACAATATTTTCAATAACCTCATGTACATGTAAGGAGCTCTGGTAGCGTAGTGGTTAATGAGTCAGGCTGGCAACTTCAAGGTCAGCAGTTCAAAACTACCAGCGGTTCCATAGGAGAAAGATGAGGCATTCTGCTCCTGTAAAAATTTACAGCCTCGGAACCCCTGTGCAGGGTCACTATGAGTTGGAACTGACTCCATGATATGCATTTGCATTATGGTATTGGAGAAGAATATTAGAGGTATCATGGCCTCACCAGATGCTCCCCAGAAATTCTATACAGGGTCAATTTTGCAATTGGTGTTTGATTTAAAAAAACAACAACGACATAGCCACCATAAAAAGAGAGATTGGGAGGAAATAATGTATTTTTTTAAAAAAAGGATTGTTTGCAACGTCTTCATTTATTCAGACTATGCGGTGCCAGGCACTATTATAAACTCTGGGGAAATAGCAGTAAATGAAACAAATAGAATACTCTGGTTTGGAGTAGCTTACATGGAACAAATGTAATAAAAAGTAAATTACATAGCATTTTAGATCATCAGAATTATTTTTTAGAAAATAGAGCAAAAAAGGGAGATTTGGATTTTGGAATTTGGACTCATAAGGTATTGACAAATTTAAAAATCAGCAGTCAAGGTAGGCTATAGAAAGAAGATAACATCTGAGCAAAAAACATAAAGGAAATCAGGGAGAGAGCCATATAAAATATCTGCTAAGAGCAGTGAATACCAAGTGCCTGATGAAGATGTTGTCTGCTCTGTCCTGAAACAGCAAGTGGATCAGTTTGGCTAAAGGCAGCAGGAGGGTGGAGGGGAGGAGATGAGGTCAAACAGTAACAGTAAACTGGAAAATGATCTAGGACCTTGAAGTCATTTAACTTTTAGATAAATGGGCGCCACTAGAAACTTCAGAGGAAAGTCTTCTAATTGGATGACTGCATAGTGCATCTTTATTTTATTAGATATTATTAAGTGCCGTTGAGTCAGTTCTCACTCATAGCGACTTTGTATAGTTTTCAAGGAGCGGCTGGTGAATGTGAACTGCCAGCTTTGCGGTTAGCAGTCCAATGTTTATCTTACAGTGCACACCATATTATACAATATGTTTTCCTCAAGAGGTCTTCAGTATATATGTTTCATTTAACCGTGATACGGTGCTAATACCTTGTATACTCGATATTCATTTGGGTTACAATAAGCTCTGCTTAAATGAATGAATTCAGTGAACAAATGAAAGCATTTTAGCAGTCTCCACAGTCTGTTGTTATGATCTTATTCTTTCAATTTTATTGTGACTAACACTACTCCTCGTCTTAACTTGGTGTAGGGAGAGAGTTTGCCTGCTATTATATATATAGTTGTTAAGTGTCGTTGAGTCGGTTCCAACTCACAGGGACCCTGTATAGGGTTTCCAAGGAACACCTGATGGGTTTGAACCACTGAATCACTGACCTTGAAGTTCACAGTCCAGTGCTTATCATTCATATATATATATATTTTTTTTCCAACTAGTGATCCTTCTTTGCTCCCTACCTTTGTATTCCAATCACCAGTAATGATCAATACATCTTGATTGCATGTTTGATCAATTTCAGATTGAAGAAGATGGTAGAATTCTTCTATTTCATCCTCACTGGCCTTAGTGGTTGGTGTGTAAATTTGAATAATAGTGGTATTAACTGGTCTTCCCTGTAGGCGCATGGATAGTATCCTATCACAGACAGCGTTGTACCTCACGACTGATCTGGATATGTTCTTTTTGACAATGAATGCAACACCATTCCTCTTCAATTTGTCATTTCCGGCACAGTAAATCATGTGGTCATTAGATTCAAAATGGCCAATACCAGTCCATTCCAGCTCACTAATGTCTCTAAGATATCGATGTTTATGCGTTCCAGTTCATGTTTGACAACTTCCAATTTGCCCAGATTCATACTTGGTACATTCCATATTCCAATTTTCAATGGATGTTTCCAGCTGTTTCTCTTCATTTTGAGTTGTGCCCCATCAACAAATGAAGGTCCTGCGGGCTTTTCTCCCATGGGCTTTACTCCATTCGCGTCATCACGGTCAACTCTACTTTGATGAAGTAGCTCTTCTTCATTCCCATTTTGAGTGCCTTCCAACCTGAGGGGGTCATTTTCCAGCACTATATCTGACAGAGTTTCTCCGCTATTCATAAGATTTTCAGTGACTAAATATTCAGAAGTAGTTTGTCACTCCTTCTTCCTAGTCTGTCTTCTTCTGGAAGCTCATCTGAAACCTTTCCACCATGCGTGCCTTGCTGGTATTAAAAATACTGGTGGCATAGCTTTCAGAATCATAGCAACTCATAAGCCACCACAATACTACAAACTGACAGAGGAGTGGTGGTCTTTTGTACATTTGTTGTTGTTGTTGTTACGTGCCGTAGAGTCAGTTTCGACCCATAGCGTATATGTGTAGGAAACCCTGTATAGGGTTTCCAAGGAGTAGCTGGTGAGCTTCAACCACTGACCTTGCAGTTCAAAAGGCTTTGCATTCTGGAGCATTAGGGTGGCTATAAGTCAGAACTGACTCAAGGGCACATAACAACAACATAGCTGTAAAGGTTTGCATCTTAACTTTGATACTTTGGCTTTTCTGTTTGTGTAGGTAGCTTTTTAGTGTTCATTTAAAAAACATTGTTTTACTTTTTTATGTGGTAGGTAAGGAACAGATACATGAACTCAAGTATATCTGAGCCGTTCTTTTTTATAGAAACAGAGTAGATAAGAGAAGTTCTATGATTTGTTTGCCTCCCATACAACAAGGAGTGTACCAGGATCTTGATCCAAGATAAGTCCCAATAGATTTTACCGACTTTACCAGATAAGAATTCTCAGGTTATCTTAACTCTGAGGTTACAATAGTATTTTCCTTTCTTAGCCTTTCCTTTTCCCGTCTCCACTAAGTCCACTCTCTTCCTGTGAGGCAAAGCAGCTAAGGCTAGGAAAGTTTGTCCATTGCTGTATGCCGTAGTGGCACTCTCAGCCGCTCCGCTGCCTGGCAAACATGGCGGCCTCCGAGTCGGGGCCAGCATTGATAGTAGGCAATGCTTCATCGGAGAGCGAGGAAGAGACAATTCTTTATGATTTGTTAGTTAATACCGAGTGGCCACCGGAGACCGAAGTACAGGTAATCCACGCTATTTTAGGGCTGCGGCCAGCTTGGCGCGGGCGCCCGGGGAAGCTGAGCCACGTAGCCAAAGACATGTAGGGAGTGGGGTCTGGTGTGCTGTGGAGTGGGGTTGGAGCCCCAGCGGTTGTTCTGGCAACATTGCCGACGTGCACACGTGGGAGTGGGCTGGGATCTTTTAGGGGTCGCGACTGATTCTCTTTTGCGCAGATTTTTGTTCTCTGGAGGCGGAACCTTGTGTCTAGGTTATGTATGGGGTTAGTCAGTTGCTCTGCTTGTACTTTGAAAGGATGGTACTTCGTTGGACTCGAGGGTCCTTTTCATTTGTAAACCTTGCGTGGTCCTTTTCCCGGGGCGGAAGAGGGCTGGTCAGGGTTGGAGCATTTTTCAGGATCCGACAGTGGTCCCGCTGTTTCCAACTCTTTACGTTAGGTTGAATTGCCCAACTCCTTGTGTATTTCAATGAACGGTTATTTAATAATTGTGTGTGTCCGAGTTTCAGGTACTCTCCTAGGCGCTGGGGTGTAAGATGAGTAAGTTACTTTCTTGGAGCTTACAGTCTAGAGAGGAAACAATTCAATAAATACTACTCATAAACTATTATAATATGCACTGTAATAGCACTACGAGCAAAATGACCTGAGTGTTAAGAGTTGAATGCTGTAGTAAGCAATGAGTTTTCGAGATTGATTACTTATGAACTGGACTTTTGGAGTTAGTTGCCCCGCAAGGAGGACCACCCTTGCAAAGGGTGAAGAGTTATAGGACGTGTAGTCGATTCTGACTGATAGGGAACCTAAAGTGGTGAGTGGGAACTGTGAATCAACGTTTATTCAACAAATATTTGAGTGCGTAACGTATCAGTCACTATTTTGGACAGAGATGCAGTAAGGTTATGAAGTTGTAAGATACTTTTTCCAAGTATTTGTTTGCTGGACAAACTATTCATTCTTCCTTTCATTTTCTAAAAACTTTTTCATTCTTTAGCCTCTTTCCCACTGCGGTTTTTAATAATGTGTTTTGTAAGGTGACAGAGGTCTGCATTTATTATTTTTCAGGTATTAGATTTTGTTTGTCTTGAACAATGTTAATATTTTGTAGACAGTGCAGCTAGGATACTACTGCTTCTGTTGGTTGAATAGGATTAATTTCTGTTCCTTATAATTCACTGGTTTATTACAATAATGTTTCAGAATGCTTAATGTTATGAATTGTTTTTTTTTTAAATCAGTAAGCACAGCAACGACTTATAGTCAAACATCATTTTGAAACCTTTGTTTTTCTTCTCATATTGATTTCTACAATCCATTGTTTTAAGTATTTGGAGAACAGTCATATTTTACTCCTCCTTCCCAAGGTCCAAATTGTGACTTGCATATGGAAGATCAGTTCATGTTTATTGAATACAACAATTTTTTTGAGTTTTTTAGGCATACCTGTACTTATTTTATGCCTCTATTATACCTTTTTTGACAGCATATTGTTGTTGTTGTTAAGTACCGTTGAGTCGGTTCCGACCCATAGCGACCCTGTACAGGGTTTCCGAGGGTGTAAATCTTTACGGAATTAGAAAGCCTCATCTTTCTCCCGCGGAGTGGCTGGTAGTTTCAAACCGCTGACCTTAAGGTTCGCAGCCCGATTCGTAACCACTACGCTACCAGAGTTCCTAGTACATTTTATTTCAGATAGTGTCTTAAGACATGGGGTTATTTAATATGGCAATTTATATGAGTGTGTATACTTTTAAATAGAATTTCTCTATGAATGTAAAATATTCAATTAATTTCCCCTGCAACATGATTTTAGTCATAATCTACACGAGCCATTTTTTTTCTGTGAGCAAAACTTGTTTTAGGCCTTTAAAGTCTACTCTAACCAAGTAGACTTTTGCTGAACTAGCGACCCGCTATGATCTTTTCCCTTTACTTCTCTTGTCTTTGGATTGGTGTTCTGATTTGCAAACAACTTTCCAGTTTAAATTCCTGACCTTCCTTGCAAAGTTCTTCCCAACATCTTTGCATAACTTTGCCATGCTTACTTTAACTTCCACTTTTCCCAGGCCTAAGATAACTTTTGTTTTTATTTCAATCTATAAATAGTTTTTAAATACTCTTGTCTTGTACCCAATACTCTGAAAAGTTTGCATGTGGTATAAGTATTACTAGAAAATCTTACATTGAAAATTTTGTTTTGCTTAATAATTGCAGCCTAAATGCAGCCGAAAACATGGTGCATCCTTTATCATCACTAAAGCAATTAGAGGTAAATATAGCTTACTTTTTTTTACACGTAGGATGATACAGTAACAGACCATTTCCTTCTAGGTTCGTTTTAACTGCACTATTTAAGGTTTAAATCCCTGAACCTTCTGAAACATGGTAAATGTGGAGCCTTATAATAATAGTAAGTCACATGTATATTTCTGGAATTTCATTTATCTATATAAATTTCTACAAACACATTTTTAATGCACCTTAAAGTGTGGGCTGGGTTTAACCATTATGGATGTGTTTTCTACAAGGAATGAAAATTAAATTCAATATAAATCTCAAAAAGCCTACAGACATTGAAGGTAAAATGATAAAGGGCCGTTTTAAGTGGTTTACATGATATTTTAGATACATCTGATCAGAGGAATTCTTATGGAAAAAGGCAAATTAAGAAGGGCCTTTTTTTTAAACTTCTGATGAGTACTAGCATTTAAAAACGACAGCGCCATTGAGCTGGTGCTGGGAGGGCACTGTTAATTAATAATGTTGTTGTTGTTATGTGCCATCGAGTCGGTTCCGACCCATAGCGATATTTTTTATTAGTATTAATTAATTGAATCCTTTTACCAGATCAGAAAGATGTTGTTAAGTGCTGTTGTGTTGGTTCTGACTCATAGTGACCATGTACAACAGGGGTGGGGAAATCATTTGATCTGACCCTGCTAGGCTACCGGAGTTCCAGCTATCACATTGTTATTACAGTTGTTAAGTCCTGTTGAATCAGCTCCAACTTATAGTGACCCTATAAAGAGTTTCTGAATGAGCTTTGGAAGTGTAGTGGTAAGGAGTTGTACTGCTGACCTCAATGTCAGCACTTTGAAACTACCAGCCGTTCCGAAGGAGAAAGATGAGACTTTCTGCTCCTGTAAAGATTTATAGCCTCGGAACCCCTTTATAGGGTTGCTATGAGTTGGAACTGACTCCATGGCACATAACCACCACCATACGGTTTCTGAGGTGGGCTTGATCCGTGGACCTTGTTGTTCACAGTCCAGTGCTTATCCTACTGTGCTCACTAGGAGGCCATAATCAGAGAGATAAGTTCTGTTACTGCTTCATGTTTTTAGATGAGGGAACTTGCCCCAAGGTCGTTTAAAATTTGACTATAGGTCTTTCTGGTTTGAAAACCCATCTTTGTATCAGTGAATTTGAGCTACTTATAAAGAGAATTTATGAGACTCCATAGCACTTAACAATGACAGCAACAATAGAAAGAGAACATTCAGTTTCAAAGGACTAGTGTGCTTTAGATTAGCTCTAATTTTATGTTATGATACAGGAAGTCCTCACATACTCATTTTTTATGATCACAAAATGCTTTGAAATTTTGAAACTTTAGAAGGTATACAAAAGTAGTAATTAATTCCAGAAAGTTTAGAGAGTATGTTGTTGTTGTTGTTGTTAAGGGCCATCAAGTTGCTTCTAACTCATAGTAACCCTGTATAGGATTTCCTAGAAGCTGCTGGTGAGCTTGAACTGCCAAACCTTGCGCTTCAAACTGACCTTGTGTCCTAGTGTTTATCTTACAGCACCACATCAGAACTCCTTAGAAAATATTGTTGTTGTTGTTAAGTGCCATCGAGTCGGTTCCTACCCATAGCAACCCTGTATAGGGTTTCTGAGGAGCAGCTGGTGAGCTTGAACTGCCAACGTTGCAGTTCAAATGGCTTTGCAGTCTGGCACATTAACCTACAGTGCCACACTAAGATTCCTTAGAAAATATAGATAACCTAAAATTACAAAGAAAAAAATTACACTTTATATCACTGTTTAGAGATAATCACTGACACGCTTCCGTACCTTTTTCCATTGATACATACCTAACAACGTACACATGCACACATGTCCACATAAATTTTAGGAGATCATATAGCACATTATTTTGTAGCATTGTGTTACAGATTTTGTTTCCCATAGACATCCTCTTCTTAGGTATTATTAGTATTTTAAGTAAATGGTTGTTGTTGTAAGTGCTGTTGAGTTGGTTCCAACTCATCCTGACCCTGTATTGGGTTTCTGAGGAGCAGCTGGTGAGCTTGAACCGCAGACCTTGAGGTTCATATTGACTTTGCAGTCCAGTGCATTAACCCATAGCGCTACACCAGGACTTGAAGTAAATGGTGTCCTGTTTTAATAATTTTTGCACAGGTACTTTGGCTTTAAAGGATGATTACTATCTCTTCTAATCCAAGGTTTTATTAAAGGTTCTTAAATTTAACATCTCAAGTCACTTGTACTTTTTGTACTGTTGAGATACTTTGATTTTTTAAAATAAGAAACAAAATTAGAAGATAATATAAGTAAACATATGGCTTTATAAAGTTATATGGGTTGTTGTTGTTATATGCTGTGGATTTGGTTCCGACTCATAGTGACCCTATACAGAGTATCCGAGGCTGTAAATCTTTACAGGAGCAGAAAGCCTCATCTTTCTCCTGGAGAATAGCTGGTAGTTTTGAACTACTGACCCTGAGGTTCACAGCCTGATTCATAACCCCTATGCTACCAGAGCTCCTTAGTTATAGTGGGTACTAGGGTAATACTTATTTCTCATATTTTAAGTGTTTTTTTCCTCCATGGTTTCTTTTCTAATGCCTCAGTCTACAGCATATGTTAAATTTATCATCAATAAACCTAATTTGAAAATAATATCTTAAAGCAACTGATATATTTGGCTTTGCTTTTTTTTTTTTTTTTTTTATTACAGATCGTTTATTATTTTTACGCCAATACATCTGGTACAGGTGAGTCCAGTTCTTCAGAGAAACAGTATGAGCAAGTACAAAAGAATATTATATTTATCATTTAAATTTTCATAGCTGAATCCTAGTTCATGGTATAGATTCTGACATGCAGGTGAACCCAGGTTATAAAATAGATACTTAAAACTTTGGCAGAACCTGACAGTGATCTCAGTAAGTTTAGGGTAATTTTTGTTCCTTTTATCATGATTAAGAATATATATAACGTCTGCTTACATCTGTTTATAACTTCTACTTTCTTTAGTGTGTGTCCTCCACTTGTCTAGAGGGCGCACCTGATGGATCTGAACCTTGCATAGCTTTTTGAAAACAGTTTTGTTCTTATATTACATCAGGTCTGTTGTGTCAATATTCAGTTGGCATATGAATACAAAGGTTTTCTTAGGTTTCAAGTCTTGGGTACTTGTAAGTTTTGTTAGTATTCATTATATTTTCAGGCGTGGTACAATTTTTCAGCCTTAAAAAGAGTAAGAAAATAATTATTCTAATTCTGCTTTTAGATACATGTATAGGAATTGTTTTATAGAATTATCACAGATTGCTTTTTATTTAAGAATATCTAATCATAAAAGATACTACAATTTATAACAAAGACCTTTGGTTCTTCCCTATGACTAAGTCCATTTGTTTCCTCCTTTGACTCTTATGTGTATGTATACATGTTGTTGGTGGTGTTAAGTGCCACTGAGTCAGTTCCGACTCATATTGACCATGTATAGGGTTTCTGAGGCGCATCTGGTGAGTTTGATCAGCTGACCTTGCTGTTTAAACCTACCTTGAGGTAGTTTGCTTATCTTATGGCACCACACCAAATGTGTACATAAAACCCAAACCAAACCCCTGCCATCGAATTGATTGACTCATAGATACCATATAAGACAGCAAAGAAATGCCCCATAGGGTTTCCAAGGTCAAATCTTCTTGAAAGTAGACTGCCACATCTTTTTCCTGAATAGTGGCAGGTGAGTTTGAATTGCTGACCTTTGTAGTTAGCAGCCCAGTGTTTATATATGCAATTTTTTACTTAGTATTTTGGTGAAAGTGCTGTCTCTGAGTCAGGAGGGAGAGTGATGGAAGGCAGAGAAGGGGATTATAAGAGGTAGGCTGCTTTTCATGAGCTCACTGAGTGTAGTGACTGGAGCTGGCTAGTCTGTCTGTTCAGTTGCTGCTTGAAAGTCAGTCCTTTCTGTTATCTCTGTGGAAGAAGGACTCCAAAAGAATTAATTCTGATACAAGCCTTATCCTATATGTAAGTGCCGTAAGATCGCATGTCAGTTAGTATCTTTCCATCTCCCTTTCTCCTGAGACATGTATTTCATTGAATTGACGACCATGTTCATCATTGTACAGATCGAGAATGTACCATGAGTTGATTATCTAATCTTCCTTATGATTTGTTAATTTAAAAAAGATTTGTAGTTCTGTTTTTAACTCTTGAGTTTATGGTAATTAAACATCTAACTGTTTTCAGTCCACTGGTGATAGTGTACCCTTGAGTTGTTTCTGATGCATAGTAAGCCTGTATAGGATTTCCAAGGCTGTAAATCTTTACTGGAGCAGAAAGCCTCATCTTTTTTCCTGAGGAGTGACTGGTAGATTTGAACTGCTGACCTTGTGCTTAGCAGTCCAACTTGTAACCCACTACACTACCAGGGCTTTGGGCTTTTCCATACCAATATTTGTTTCAAAACTTTATGTTTTTTTTAACTTATAAAATGTACACTTCCGGAAAAATAAAAGACCAAAATGTACGTCAGAATAGACTCTTAAAACTTGCTCTCCACTGTAGAGATGCTAAAATGCCTAGAAGAAGTGAGGAAGTAAATGAACTGATTAGAAAATTCCAAAGGACAACTTGAGACGACAAAGTATTACAATGAAATGTGCAAAGACCTGGAGTTACCAAACAAATAGAGATTATTTTATTTCTTTTCTAATCTGGATACATTTTATTTGTTTTTCTTGTCGCTATGGCTAGGACTTCTAATACAATATTGAATAGAAGTGAAGAGTATGGGAACGCTTGTCTTGTCCCTTATTTCAAGTGGAAAGCTCTTAATATTTCTCCATTAAGTATAATAGATTGGCACAGTGGCAGTAGCAGTGGGCTCAGACTTCACAATGAGTGTGAGGATGGTGCAGGACTGGACACTGTTTTGTTGTGTTGTGCATAAGATCACTGTAATTTGGAACAACTCAACAGTGCCTGACAACAGCAACAAGTATAATGTTGGCTGCTGACTTTTCATATATGCCCAGAATCATATTGGGGAATTTCCGTCTATTCCTACCTTCTTGAGGGTTTTATCAAGAAAGGGTGTTAGATTTTAGAATAGTTCTTTTTCTGCATCAATCTGATGTCCTGGTGGGGCGCTGTAAGATTAGTAATCAACTGCGAACCAACCACAAGATCAGTGGTTTAAACCCACCAGCTGCTCCTTTGAATCAGTTCAATGACAATTAATGATAGCAACAACATAGAGATGATCATGCGGTTCTTTTTCTTTGTTCTATTGATATGGTATAGTATGTTGATTGATTTTCTTTTACTGAACAATCCCTGCATTCCTGGAATGCTACTTAGTCATGTGGTATGACTCCTAACTGTTGGATTCTATTTACTAGTGTTTTGTTGAGGATTTTTGCATCTGTGTTTATAAGGAATATTGGTCTGTAGTTTTTCTTTTCTCTGTTATTATCTCTTGATTATTTGCCTTTTAAAAATGAGCATAAATACACTGAATATATGTTACTGCTGTACTTTTTCGTCCTTTGTTATATTTTCTAATTTTCTTTTCTTTTCTTTCTTCCTGTTTTTTCTTCTTTGAAATTGTTTTATTTCTTCTTTTTCATCTCTTCATGATGTTGTTGTTGTTAAATGACGTCTAGTTAGTTCCGACTCATAACTGTCCTTTATAGGGTTTCTGAGGAGCAGCTGGTGAGTTTGAACCACCAACCTTACAGTTCAAACTGACCTTGCTGTTGAATGCTTATCGTACAGCTCCACACCAGGATTCATGTTAGTCCTTACTGTATTATGTCTAGTAGTTCTCGCTTTAGGTGGATTTTGTATGCTCAAGTCTTTTGTAAATGGTTTAATTTCAATCTTAAGCTTGGGAATTCATGGACTGCATGAGTAAACTACAGTTGCAATCTAGTCTTGTACATATTGCAGACCTGGGATTTTGATTTTTTTAAATAAATTTCATTTCCATCCACCATAGACAAGAGCCCCAGACTGAATGAGGCTGCTCAAAATCTCTCTGGCCTCATTCTGATGTTTGTCTTACCCTCTTTCACTGATGGCGCAGTCATTTGAGAATCCTGACTTCTGTTTCCAACCTCTGTCCTATATGGCTCAAGTATCCTTTCTTATCTCTGTGTCTGGGTCTTATCCTTCTCTCCTTTTATATTCTACTCTAGTGTTGAATTCCTTTGTTATTCCTGATATGTAGGGATTTCTTTTTTTGTAAGCTTAACTGTATGCTTGCTTGTTGTTGCTAAGTGCTGCCCAGTCGGTTCGGATTCATAGTGACTGTTGGGGGTTTCCTAGAGTGGCTGGTGGGTTTGAACTGCTGCCCTTACAGTTAGCAGTCCAATGCTGATCCTATAGCCCCACATCAGGCTTTCTTTTTTTGTCTGTGAGCTTGGCTGTATACCATTGTTGTCAAGTACTATTGAGTCCTCTATAGGGTTTCCAAGGAGTGGCTGGGGGGTTTGAACTGCCAGCCTTTTGGTAAGCAGTCCAGTGCTTATTCCACAGTGCCATGCCAGGACTCTGGCGGTATACTGTTGTTGTTACGTGTTGTTGAGTTGGTTCTGACACATTGTGACCCTGTATAGGATTTTCAAGGAACAGCTGGTGGGTTTGAACTACCAATTTGGTGCTCAAACTGAAAAAGTTTATAGAATAATTTTGTTTTCCATGAACTTTTTGAAGCTCCCTTGTATTAGAATTTGTTTTTGTTATAATTGAGTCAGAATTTGTAGGTGTTTATAGAAGGAAGGGTTTGATATAAGTTCATTATGCCATGTTATTGACACCATGGATATCGTTTTCTTGGAAAGGAACATGCAATTTATGTTTTTGAGCCTACTACCATGCTTTTTTGAAACTAGAAAAATGAATGTGATCAAATTTCAAATTCCATATATTGGTAAATTTTGGTTTTGAGTTTGTCTGTATTCAGGTTTTGTAATCTAATAGAAAAAAATCCTTTGATAAATCCTGTTTTATTATTTACCTACTTATATGGGTTTTTGATCATTGGCTATTAATGTGTTGTACTTTCAGTCCTGCACCATTTTTGCTCCCTGATGGACTGGTTCGCTTGGTTAATAAACAGATAAACTGGCATTTGGTACTTGCAAGGTAAGTATGGGTAAAATTTATATACTGTTTCTCTACCTGGGTTAGCATTTAAATTTCATAATGGAAATTAATTTTGGGATCCTTTTAGCTTACAGTCTTGATGTTTGTGTATGTGTGTTTGCTTATAAAGACCAGTCAAATCATATGCAGTACTTCTTTCTATGACCCTAACCATCGGAGCTAAGTCAGATCTCACAAGTTCAAGGGCTCAGGTTTCAGACTGCCAGTCCGTCCAGGGCCAACCATAAACTTGAAAGTCTTTGTAACACTCATTTGTGAAATGCCTGGTACAAATTTGGGGTTTCATCCATACCTCTTCAGGATGCCAGCCATAAGCTTGGAGGTACAAAGGGCCCCCTTATTTTTGACCTGTTGGCTCTTACTGCTCCCTTAGTTTCAGTAATTTGCTAGAATAACTCACAGAATTTAGTAAAGTGCTAAACAGCACTATATGTTGGTGGTGGTTGTATGTCATGGAGACAGTTCCGACTCATAGCAACCTGTATAGGGTTTCTGAGGATATAAATATTTATGGGAGCAGAAAGCCTCATCTTTCTCCCATGGAACCACTGGTGATTTTGAACTGCTGACCTTTCGGTTAGTAGCCCATCTTGTAATCCACTGTGCTACCAGGGCTCCTTATACAGTACTGTATAATACTGTTTTATTATAGCCAAAATAATGCAAATGAAAAGACATAGGGTGAGATCTGGCATGGTTCTGAATGGGAAGCTTTTTTGTCTTAAAAGGGGACATGCTACCATCTCATATTATTGTTGTTTAAGTGCTGTTGAGTTGGTTCTGACACATAGGGTTTCCAAGGAGCAGCTGGTGGGTTTGAACCTACTGATTTTGTGGTTCAAACCAACTTTGCGGTCCAGTGCTTATCCTCTAGTGCCACACCAGGGCCCTTAAATACATGATGTTTATCATCAACTGGGAAATCCAAGGAATTACTATGTTCAGATCCTTCATTGAGGTCTCAGGTAGTATAAATTGATTGAATTTTGTCCCTTTCTCCTGAGATGGGCAGATACCACATTTTGGGTCTCTCTGGCATGTACGTACACATGCTCATTAGCATAACCTATGAAGTCTGGAAGGAGCCCTAGTGGTCCAGTTGTTAAATGCTTGACTGCTAGCTGAAAGTTGGTGATTATAACCCACCAACTGCTCCATAGGCCAATAGGCCTGGTGATCTGCCCCTGTAAAGATTGTTGGTTCATTGAGTGGGTTCTGACTCACAGTGACCTTATATAGGGTTTCTGAGGACTAGCTGGTGTGTCTGAACTGTTGATCAGCAAGCAGTTCAGGACCTCTGACCCTGTAAAGATGACAGCTTTGGCCATCCTCTGTCAAACATAGTTGCCATGGATTGGATTGACTTGATTGGCATAACAAGAATAATATCTGGTCTGGATCCCTCTTTGATAAGACAGAGCAGGGAATTTCCAAGGTTTTTGAGGTTTCCTGTTAGGAATCAAGGACAAAGACTAAACTCTTTTGGGTAGATATGTTTGTAAATCACACAGTACTCTTTGTCACATATGATTAGCATTTTAAAACATATAATTTAAGCTGTATTGAATCATTTTCATGCTTTTGTACCTATTGTTCTTGTAGTTGTTAAGTGCTGTGGAGTCAGTTCTGACTCATAGTGACTCTGTATGGGTTGCCTAAGAGTCTATAGTGGATTTGAATTACCAATCTGTGGCTAGCAGTCCAGTGTTTATCACCTGGTCACAAGCAGGACTCTTTTGTATCTAAATCCTCATCTAATTATAAGGTCAAAAGATGGATAATTAAAGCATGTGAAAAAATATAAAAGATAATTTTAACTTTAAAAATTTGTGTTGATGATTGTTACAAACATTAATAGTGTAATCCTCCCCTTTTCTTTTTTTTTTGAAAGCAACGGAAAACTTTTAGCTGCTGTTCAAGATCAGTGTGTGGAAATCAGGTAATTGTTCATATTATTCATGTTCAGGATTTCATTTGAGAAAAATTTGATTAGCTAAATGGTGTTATGGATTGAATTACCACCGTCCACTGTCGTTAAGTTAGTTCCAACTCATAATGACCCTTTTAGGAGTAGAATGGCTACATTAGGACTTCCAAGACTGTAAATCTACAGGAGCAGACAGGCTTACTGTTTTCTGGCAGAGTGGCTGGTGGGCATGAACCTCCAACCTTGTGGTTAACAGCCCAACCTTAACTGAGCCACCATGGTTCCTTATAAATTAATTTATATGTCCTCCCCAAATGTGTGTTGTAAATCTTAATCTCTGTGTGTGAGGTTATAGTCCCATTTGGGAAACATTTGTCTTTATTAATGAAATACAATTAGTATAGGTGGTATCTTGAGTCAATCACTTTTTTGTTTTTTTATTTAAGGTTTTTATTGTGGATTGAGTGAAAGTTTACAGGGTACATCATCAGTTTCACATTCAACAATTCATATAACTTGTTTCATTGCATTGATTATAATCTCCTCCATATACCATCAGTTAAAAGTATTTCTCTTTATCCACTT
>NW_006408534.1:32976310-32982422 GCF_000296735.1 Chrysochloris asiatica
ATGCTTTCTGAATGCCTCCAGGTAGATGTGATCAGGAAATGGGCTTCCCTTTTCACTCTTCTTCCTGAGAAGTTTCAAGATACCACTGTTGTTCGTTTTGATGTAACTTAGGATTTAATTTTCTGCCTATTTCCTCTTTTGTCTGCTTGTCCCTCTCCACAGTCCCCGTTCAGGACTTGTTTCTAGTTGGAAACAGTTCAGGGCCGGCTGTTGCCGTTTGGTTTTAATTGGAAACTGTCTCTTTAAATATCGAGGAGATCTGTGCCACATGCGTGGTAGAACCATCCGAGGGTGGGGCTGGGCTGCCCACTAGCCAGGCACCCCTATAGTCACCAGAATGGAGGTACGTAGACAGTAAGGGACCAATGAACAGCTACCAAAAGAGAAAAATGTCCACACCTTTATCTCAGCGGTCTGCCAGCCGTCTGTGGCCGCTCCGATCCTTCCCCCACGTGGTCTCACCCAAGATGGCGGCTCCTGGAGCAGCCGAGCGTCCCGGACTAGAAAGCAATAGATTTCTTGCTTCTGCCACAAATTCCCCCCGTTGTGAGCTTTCTAATCTTCTAAGTATTCCTTTATATGTGGTTCAGAGTTCTGGGACCATCCCCTGAGCCTGCTTGGTCGGGTATTCTGTGTTGTTGTTGGTGGATCTCTCTGCTATACATCCACCCAATCCGCCATCTTGTTTGTTCTCCACCGAGTCAGTCACTTTTGAGAGGAGGGATGGGATAAGATAAATGCCAAACCACATTGAAGATCTCTAAGGAACCAGGAAGCAAAAGGTAAAAAGACAAGGATCTTCTTCTAGAGGTGACAGAGAGAGAACTGTCTTCCCTAGAGTCAGCACCCTGAATTTGGACTTTTAGTCTCCTAAACTGTGAAAAAGGAGCTCTGGTAACGTAGTGATTATGAATTGGGCTGTGAACCCGAAGGTCAGCAGTTTGAAACTACAAGCTGTTCCGTGTGAGAAAGATGAGACTTTCTGCTCCCATAAAGATTTACAGCCTTGGAAACCCTGTACAGGGTCACTATGAGTTGGAATCGACTCCATGGCACATAACCACCACCAACAACCTGTGAGAAAATAATTTTCTGTGTTCTAAAGCCACCCATTTGGGGAATTTCTGTTGTAGCAGCACTAGTAATTAAGGCAAATGGGAACGAAGATTTTTTAGGAGAGAGTATTTAAGGAGTTTTTAATATTAACTCAATTTTGCCAAGCGTCAAGCACTAACTCATGTCAGTTAAAGGATGAAGGATGTTATATTTTCGCAGAGCAGCACATTTATCTCTTTCCTTATATCACTCTGCTGACTCCTGAGAAATTTTGCTTCTCAGTAGAAGAGGTTTATCTTCCAGAACTCTAGAAATCACTCTTCTTTGATTTAGTTGGTCAATCAGATGCTCAGAAAGCTGTAAATGCTTTGTTGTTTTAAAGCTGTAGATTGAATATGTGTCTGCAAAAGACCAAGGTTATTCATTAAGACCAGCAATGTTCTCTTTCATGTCAGAGACTTTGAATGGTACCACATGCACTTTTAGTGATATTTGCAAAAACCATGCGAAGCCACGTCTGACTTCTTTGGCTTCACAAGGGAAAAAGAGAATCAAATTCAAAATCAGCCCAAGACCGATTCCTGTCAAGTGAAAGTCAGACATGCCTCCACCCTACAACCTTCTTTTACCCTATTCTGACACAAGGTATCTTTCCCACAGCGCTCTCTGCTTCACATCTATGTCTGATAATCCATTGCAATGGCCACACAGAACTCATAACAATACTCACGATTATGGTGTTTATTAGGGAAGTGAACAAATTACAATTCAGGATCAATACCAACTCAAGATGCAGCAGTTTTCCAGTCAGAAATGCCTCGTATCTGTCGTACTGCTTCACTCTTATCTTTGGCTCTTCATCCATGTGGCCCCTTTGCCTCTGTCCTGCTCAGGCAAATGTTACAAAGCTCTTTTAACCGGTCTGTGCAGGCACAAAGGGCATATTCTCCAAGCCAGTGTCCTGCCCACAGGCACTCAGCTTTATTCAGCCCATGGACCTGAAGCAACCCGAAGCTGCTCTGTCTTGCTGTCACCACTTTTCTAGGTAGGGATCTCATGCTCCACTCATGCTGTTCCTTCTCGATGGTCCTGGGATCTCCTTTTAAAACTAGCTGGATGGTAATATTCACCAATCCAAGACTCAGAGTTCTGTACACCTTATTTGTATGGCCTCTTTCCCCACCCACCCTCCATCACTTGGTGGGAATTGAGATGTTGGATAGGAAAGCCATATCAAGTAAATTCAAGGTGCCACAGTATTCCATGTATTCTATTTTCTAGTGATTGATCAGTTGTTAAAGAAAAGCAAGCAATAGTCATAACTAACTCAGTAAGCTAGTTTCTTCTTTGGAAAATTACCAACAACAGATGAAAATTAGAAACAAAATAACAAAATCAGGTTTTATTGAGTCAGATCAGCTTCAAATGGAGACACTTTCTTAACCCTCTTTCAACTTTTCCAGGTAGAAATGATTGACAGTAATGAAAACCATTTAAAATTGCATCACTTAATTTGACAATACTGTGAAAAGCAGGTTCTCTTGTTTATTAAACAGCAGCATTAAGTTTGGTCAAGTTTTGAACTTCTTTTGTTGTTAAGAACAATATTCTATTTGTTGAAGAATATAAAATGCATCTTTTTGAGAAATTTGCTCATGGTGGGACTTATAAATAGTAGTTAATACTCAAAATTTATTTTCATCATTTTCCAGCAAAAATGGAAACATTAATAAAATGATTTTATGTGGTAATGGCAGGGTATGCATGTGGGATGGCATTGATAATCAGGCTCAGGAAAGAATTTGATTAATGATTTCACAGAACTTGTTAATGAAATTTTTGTTTACATATACTTTTATATATTTGGTTGTTGTTGAGAAAACATGCAGCAAATCATAAACCATTTCAGCAGTTTCTACATGTACTATGTAGTGACATTGACTACATTATGTGAGTTGTGTAACCATCCTCACCTTCCTTTTTTGAGTTGTTTTTTCCCTTAGGTTCCTATCTGGTCTTTTATGTTGCTTCTCCCTTTCTCCATGTCCCCATCTCTGCCTCCATCGCTTGTATTACTGCTTCTCTGGATAAGGTCTCGTATTCCACTTTTGCCCGTCTTCCTTGATGGTTTTAGGGCCCTTTTTTTCTGGACTGTAAGATTAACTACTACCCTATTTTTGTTACAAAACTTCTACCTTTACAATTGTGACAGTTTCAATTAGTCATGATAACAGTTATTCACTATTGAATCATAAGAATCTTATCCTCGTTTCTTTTAACCACATCCATCTAGACAAGATGAAAACTTTCAGTGAGGACTCTTTTGCCCCCACACACTATTAAACTAAGTTCTCCCTTGAAATTTTATAAGCCAGTCACTTCGTACCTTTATTGCCCCCTCATTTTAGGTAGCCCATGCCTATCTACCCTGTGTACCGAGAGGATAGCATTTATATGTGATGTGAAGACTCCTTCACTCTCTGTTGGTGGTATTTAGAGTTACTGCCTCCATGAGTATAGGTCAAGTTCATCAGCTTGTAGCAGTTTACCCTCATTTCCTTTTTCAAAAATTGTTTTGTCCTTTTTTTTTTTTTTAATTCTTCTAGTCGAGTTCTAATTATCAATCCATTGATGCTAAGTCAAATGGGTACTATCTGCTAGAACATTACTGACTTTGGGTTTTCTTGTGCTGCTTCTCACACTTCATATCAGCTGGATGCTTCATTCTCAGCTCTAGCCTTCTGTGGCTATGTCTTTGTCAATAGACTCAGGTGTCCCCAGGTCTCACCACACTTTGGACCAACCAGCCCTCCTTCTTTCTCTCTTCTCCAGGTCAATGGGAGCCTATGGAACATGGTTAAACTCAGCCCTAATTGCTGCCTTTCCCCCTCTTCCACTCACCAGTAGACCAATGTGGTCGCTAGTAAGCGTACATACTTGTTCATGTGTTCCCTTTGAGTTTCAGACTTAGAAGGGAGTTTGTCTTGAACTAACTTGATTGCTTGCCTTTTGATGGCTTCCTGGCAAACATCTTGCTTATTATTGTAGTAGTCAGTTGGACTTCCATTATTGTTTTTGATTTTTCTTGCTGGTCTTTCTTTCAAGAAATAGTTTCTGTTCTTCTAGCCGCTCCAGGCTGGTTGGCTTGTCCTTTCAAGTAGAGGTTTCCCACCTCAAAAGATTCTGGATGGGGTTCAGGAGTCCACCTATGGTTTTATGCAATGCGAAGGCTCCACAGGAAGCCTCCTTCACTGGGAAAGTTCTAGCCCCGTTTTAGGTATTCCAATAAATTATAGGCTGAAGACGGATTTAACAGTCTTTCCATGCTGTTGTTTCTAGCTTATCCTTTCTTTCCCCCTCAAGTGTCTATTTTTCAATGGTAGGCAAGGGAAACCAAGTTTCAAAATACAGCCAAGCATCTTAACATTATTTACCCTCTTTTACCCATTCAAACCATGCCTCAATCCCTATATCCTAGAGCCCTGTTGTTCCAAGTTTGTGCATACATCATTATTTACCTCTGTCCCACTTAGTTCATGCAAACCTGCCTAACTGTTCTCCCATCAGCCTTGTTCTCCCATTCCTCTCCCCCCTCTTGTGCATTATCACCCTTCCCAACACCCAAGCTATCCTGTGTCTATTCCATATCCCCGGGGCTCCATCTTCCCTTCCCTTCCATCAACCCACCCCATACATCCCAGTAACCAGCAAAAAAATAAAAAATTTCCCCCTTTTAGTGTGGGTTCTTTTTCTTAATCTTTTACAGTAATGGTCCTATGCAGTATTTCTCCTTTTGTGACTAATTTCAGCATAATGTCCTCAAGGTTCTTCTATATTATGCGGTGGCTTTAAGCATCCTTGTTGTTTTTCGAGGTGGCATAGTATCCTATTGTGTGTATGTGTCACAGTTTTTGTATCCATTCTTCAATTGATGGGCATTTAGGCTGTCTCCATCTTTTTGCTATTGTAAATAGTGCTGCTGTGAACATTGGTGTACATATAGCTACTCGTGTTACAGCTTGTATTTCTTGTGGATAAATACTGAGTAGAGGAATTTCTGGATCATAAGGTATTTCTGTTTCCAACCTTTTGAGGAAATGCCATATTGCTTTCCAGAAGGATGGACAATTTTGCAATTCCACCAACAATGTAGAAGGGTCCCAGTCTCTCCACATCCTCGCCAGCATTTATTGTCCTCTACTTTTTTGATCTTTGCTGTTATTGCTGGTATGAGATGATATTTCATTGTTGTTTGGATTTGTATCTCTCTTGATGGCTAGTGATCGTGAACATTTCTTCATATGTTTGTTGGCTGCCCAGATCTCCGCCTTGGTGAAGTCTCTGTTCATGTCCTGTGCCCATTTATTTAATCGGGTTATTTGTCTTTTTCTTGTAGAGGTGTTGTAGTTTCCTATATATTTTAGACAAGAGTCCCTTGTCCGATATATCATTGCAAAAGATGTATTCCCATTCTGTGAGTTCCCTTTTTACTCTTCTGGTGAAGTCTTTTGATGCACATAAGTTTTTAATTTTTAGTATGTCCCACTCATCTATTTTGTCTACTTTTGTTTGTGTGATTTTAAAAATGCTTGGTAGTCTTTGTTTGCCCTGTATTAGAGCCCTCATATTTGTCCCTATTTTTTCCTTGATGTCCTTTATAATTCTAGGATTCATATTTAGGTCTTTAATCTATGCTGAGTTGGTTTTTGTATAATGTGTGTGGTAAAGTCCTTGTTTCCATTTTTTGCATATCGCTTTCCAGGTCTGCCATCTGTTAAAGAGACTATCTCTTCCCCATGCTATATATGTAGGCACTTTGTTGAAAATCAGTTGGCTATACATGGATGGGTTAATTTCTGGATTCTTGATTCTGTTCCATTGATCAGTATATCTTTCATTGTACCAGTACTAGGCTGTTTTGACCACTGTAGCTGTGTAGTAGATTTTGAAATCAGAGAGTGAGAGGCTTCCAACCTTATTCTTCTTGAGCAGTGCTTTGCTTATCCTGGGTCTCCTTTCTTTCCATATAAAGTTTGTAATTGTCTTTTTCATCTCT
>NW_006408534.1:33010782-33018915 GCF_000296735.1 Chrysochloris asiatica
TGGCCCAGGATCGGACATTGTTTCATTCTGCTGTGCATGGGGTCGCTATGAGTCGGTTCCGACTCGATGGCACCTGACAACAACAACATATTCTTTCATTATACTTTTTGTTCTGTTTAAACCAAATAGAACAGGGGACACTGAATGGTTTAAAATTAGGAAAGAATGTGGCACACATCTTTCCAAATTTTAAACCATTCAGTGTCCCTTGTTCTGTTTGACCAATTGCCTCTTGGTCTGTGTACAGATAGATTCCTCACGAGCACAATTAAGTTTTTCAGAATACTTATTTTCCTCAGTGTTGTCCATACTTTGTCATCATCCACATAGTCGAAAGTCTTTGCATAGTCAATAAAACATAGGTAAACATCTTTTTGGTATTATTCACCTTCAGACAAGATCCGTCTGATGTCAGCAATGATACGGACTATGAAAATGTAATATTTTATAATGTGCTTCCTTCGCTGTGTATCATCAGTAAATGAGGGTCCTGAAAGCTGTGCTCCATCCATGTCATTAACGTCAACTCTACTTTGAGGAGGCAAATCTTTCTCACTTCCATTTGAGTGCCTTCCAATCTACGATTCTGTCTTCTGGCACTATGTCAGAGAGTATTTCACTGCTGTTCAAAAAAACTGTAGTTTCTGTTAATCAGTCAGGTTAAAGTTTGATCAATTTATTAATATTTTATGATATGAAACTTTACATTACATGCATTTTTTCCCCATTTGTTGTCTTTGCTTTTTTCTTTTTCTTTATGTTTCCCTTCCTTATGCCTACTGAGTTTAATTTGTTATTTTTGCCTGTCTTCTAAAGATAGAATATTGAGGCTTAGATAAGCATTTGAAACTGTTGTATTGTGGTCAGAGGATGTTTTACGACATGAGATTAACTTTTTAAAATTTACTGATGCTTGATTTATGGTAAGTGTATGGTCTGCCTTTATCAAGGCTTTATTTAGCAAAACCACAAAAAATTCCCCACTGCCGCTGGATAGGTTCCGATTCATAATGACTTTGTGGGACAGAGTAGAACTCATCTGGTGCTTGAGGCTGTGAATCTGCACAGTAGATGACTGCTCATCTTTCTTCCCAGCACGCTGGTGTATTCACATCTCTGACCTTTAGATTAGCAGCCTAATACTTACCTCACTGGCCCACCAGGATTTTTAGACAAAAATAATGTGAGCAAGTTGGTTTTTAATTATACCTTAGTTATTAATGATAGTGTTTTTATAATCTTCAGTTAGGCTGAATTAGTGATAGAGGTATTCAGGTTTTCTATATCCTTACTAATGTTCTTTCTAAATGTTCTGTAGATTGCTGAGGAAAGACATTGGAATTCCTAACTATACTTGTGTATATGTTTATTTTCATATTGATTTCTGTGAGTTTTCACTTTTAAAAAGCTCTAGTTTTTAGAGCCATACAAATACAGGATTTCCTTTTTTATTTTCTTAATGCTATAGTTCCTTCATCAGGATATAATGTCCATTTTACTAGTTGTTGTTGTTGTTAGGCGCCATCAAGTCAGTACTGACCCATAGCGACCTTATGCACAGCAGAACGAAACAGTGCCCGATCCTGAGCCAACCTCACTACTGTTGCCACACTTGAAGTGTGGAAGAGCAAAGATGTCAGCTTGAGGACTAAGGTGCGCCTGACCCGAGCCATGGTATTTTCAATAACCTCATATGCATGCGAAAGCTGGACAGTGAGTAAGGAAGACCATGGAAGAATTGATTTTACTAGTAATGACTTCTTATCCTGAAGTCTATTTTGTCTAATAAAACCACTCAAGCTTTCTTACATTTAGCATTTGAATTGTTTGGCTTTTTTTCCCCCTGTCCTTTTGAATTTAATCTGTTTACTTATATTTCGTATACAGGTCTAGTAGAAAATATATAATTAAGTATTGCTTGTTTTCTAGTCTGATAATTTTTTAAAACACTTTTTATTGTGAATTAAGTGAAGGTTTACAGAACAGATCATCAGTCCCACATTCAGCAAATTGTACACATCATGTCATTAAAATGATTGTAATCCACTCCACATACCATCAGTTCACAGTATTTACCTCTGTTGACATTATTGTTTTCCCCTCCACCACCCTCCACCCTCCCAGTAGCCATTATAGAACGTTTCTTTCAGCAAGAAGTCTTTTCTTAACTTTTTACAACAGTGATCTCATGCGGTAATAATGGCTTCCAAGTTCATCCATATTGTGAAGTGTTTTGCATTCTTTGCAATTCTTTAACGTTGTGTAATATTCCATTGTGTGTATGTATCAAAGTTTGTTCAACCATTTTTCTGTTGATGAACATTTGGACTGTCTCCATCTTTTTGCTGTTGTAAATAATGCAGCAGTGAGCATGGATGTGCACTTACCTAATAGTGTCACGGTTCTTATTTCTTGAGGATACATAATAAGTAGAGGGATTATTGGGTCACACAGTATGTCCAGTTCCAACTTTTTTAGGAAGTGCCTTGCCATGCCATTTTCCTTAGTGGTTGTACCACTTTACAGTGTCATTGCCACCAGCAATGCAAGAGGATCCCAGTTGCTCCACACCATTGCCAGTTTTTGTTGTTTTCTGGAACTTTGTTATTGATGCTGGAGTAAGATGATTCTCATTGTTGTTTTGAGTTGCATCTCTGTAATGGCTAATGTGGACTCCTGGTGTGGTACTGTGGGTTATTTTGCTGGGCTGCAAATGCGTTTGAACTGCAAGGTCGTTGGTTCAAGCTCACCAGCTGCTCCTCAGAAACCCTATACAAGGTCGCTATGGGTTGGAACTCCACGGCATTTAACAACAGTGGCTAATGAGTCTTGGTGTGGCGCTGTAGGATAAGCACAAGATTGAAAGGTCAGTTTGAACTGCACAGTAGCAATTCAAACCCACCAGCCACTCCTCAGAGACCCTTATACAGGGTCACTTTGAGTCAGAGACAACTTGATGGCACGTAACAATAACAGTGGCTACTGATCATGAGCATTTCTTCATATTTTTGTTGGCTGCCTGTATTTGGTAAGGTTTCTGTTCATGTACTCTGTCCGTTTTTTAATTGGATTGTTGGTCTTCTTGTTTAGGTGTTGAAGTGTTCTACAAATTTGAGAGTGTAGTTCTTTGACTGCTATCTCATTGACAAACATTTTTTTCCTGGTCTTTGTGTTCTCTTTTTGCTCTTTTGGTAAAATCCTTTGATGATGTAGGTGTCTTCAGAAACTCTACACATGGTCTTGTGTATTGGACCAGCTCAATGACACTTAACAACAACAACAACTTAGCTCTATCTACCTGCTTTTGTATTTTAGTATTTTCTCTAGGATTTACAAAGTTATAGGAATTGCATTAACAGTTAAATGGTTGATTTCTAACTGAAAGGTTGGTGGTTGGTGCCAAGAGTCTCCCTGGAAGAAAGGCTTAATGATCTGCTTCTGTAAAGATTATAGCCAGAACAACCCTGGTGGAGCAGTTCTACTGTGTAACACATGAGGTTGCCAGGAGTTGTCATCGTCTCTGTGGCAACACGTTTTAGTTTTCGTGTTACTTTATGTTTGATTGGTGGCAGTGGTACTGTGCCGTGAAGTCAGTTCTGACTCATAGAGACCTTGTATAGGGTTTCTGAGGCTATAAATCTTTATGGGAGCAGAAAGCCTTATCTTTTTCCCATAGAACAGCTGGTAGTTTGGAACTGCTGACCTTGAGATTAGCAGCCCAATTTGTAACCACTACACTACCAGAGCTTCTTTATGTTTGATTAGCTGTACTTTTTATTATTTTCAAGTTTTTATTGTGCATTGATAGATAGTTTACATGGGAGAACATCAGCTTTACATTCATCCTGTTGTATTTTGTTTCATTGCAATGATTACAGTCTCTTCCATGCATCATCATTCAACAGCATTTGCTTCCATTCCTGCTGTTTTTTTGGATGTACACTGAAGCACCGAGGAATATATAACCATTCAAACAACCAAAGGCATACCCTGCAAGCCTGCCCGTCGGCCATCAGCACACATACCCTCTCCCTCCCTGAGTCCAGAGTCCCCAGCCGCTCCATATCTCCATGTCATTGTCTCTGCCTCTGACTCTGGCATCACTGTTTCTCTGGATAGGATTCTGTACTTCGCTCTTCTCCCTTTGATGATCCCAGGGTCCTCTGCTCCTGCACTGCAAGATCAACCACTCCCCTCCTTTTGTTACAAAACGTCTACCTTTACATTTCCAACCCTCACAGTCAGTCCTGATAGCAGTTATTCACTGTTGAACCACAAGAGTCTTATCCCCATCTCCTTTTACCAGCCTGGTCCAGACAGGCTGGAAACCACTCAGTGAAGATTCTACCTTCCCCCATACTCTCTGAAACTAGACTCCCTCTTGAAAGCTTGTAAGCCAGTCACTTCGTGCCTTTGTTGTTGTTGTTAGGTGCCATCGAGTCAGTACCAACTCATAGCGACCCTATGCACACCAGAATGAAACACTGCCCGATCCTGGAACAGCCTCATCACTGTAGCCATGCTTGAGTCCATTGATGCTGCCACTTGGCCAATCCATCTCAATGGGGGTCTTCCTTTTTTTCTTTGACCCTCTACCTCACCAAACATGATACCCTTCTCCAGTGACTGGTCCCTCCTGACAGTATGTCCGAAGTATGAGAGATGAAGTTTGGCCATCTTGGCCTCCAAGGAGGACTTTGGCTGCACTTCTTCCAATATGTATCTGTTGGTTCTTATGGCAGCCCATGGCACTTTCAATATAGTATCCCCCCCCCCCTTCATTTTGGGTAGCCAATGTCTGAGTTGCCCATCCCTGTCAACCCTGTGTACCGAGGGGGTGGGAATGATCCTCAATGTAAAGATTTGTTCCCTCTTTTGAGCTACTACATCCATAAGTATAAGTTAAGTTCATCAAAATGTAGTGGATTACTCTTTTTTCTTCTTTCTTCCTCTAGTCGAGTTCTGATCATCCAGCCATTGAAGCCAGGTCAAATGGGTACTATCTGCAAGTATGGGTGCTCTTGTGCATCTCCCCTTACTTCATATTTGCTGGATGCTTCATTCTCTGCCCTAGTCGTCTGTGGCCATGTCCCTGTCCCTGGGCCCAGGAGTCCCCAGGTCTTGCCAAACTGCTAGCCAACTAGGTCTCAATTCAGGTTGACAGGAGTCTATTGAATGTGGTTGGACTTAGCTCACAACTTCATTGCTGTTTTTGCTCCACTTCCCCATATCAGTAGACCAATGTGGTCATCAGCAAGACCACATGCCTGCTTGTGTATTCCTCTTAAATCTCAGTAGCCCTACTTTTAAGTTGAGGCCTTTCTAGTGTCTCTTCTGAATGCGCAGATTGTTCTGTGAAATCTCTCCATTTTATCTGGGTGGAACTGAAATATTTCAAATTTTCTCCAACCTCTGGTAGTTGTATTTTCCTTGAAACTTATTCTCTCATTGGCCTGTGTCCACATTTCCATATGTGCAGTTTTGTGTTTTGCCAAAGACCCAAAGGCTCTTTTATAAAGATTCTCAAGCTTCTTTCTTGCTTTGTTCTGTTCTGTCTGGAATGCTGACTTAAAAAGTTTAGTTAATTTAGTAGTTCCAAAATCCCTAGTTCATTGAGACTACCATGCCCTTTTTGGGGTTCCTCTCTGTGCTGTGTGTTCCACATAGTGTTGCTTGGCAGAAGATTAGGGTGATTGCGGGGTGTACCTCATTTGTTTCTCTTGTCTTGATCATAGATGTGTGCAGCCCTGCCTGCAGTCCAGTGTTTGAAAACAGTTCTTTTATGAATTTTATAAATGTTGGGAGGCCTAACTTTTTTTTTTTTGGTTGTTGTTAACATATATAATTCCAAACTCAATACATATTTGTAACAAATTCAAACAATACATAAATAGAACAGTAATAAAAAAATAGTCCTTTTCTCTTTATTTGAATTTTCCATAGGTGTTTCTATTAGTGATTTAATCATTCTACGGTTGTCATGGATTCCTGATGTGGCCCTGGACTGCAAGGTCGGTTTGAACCACAAGGTTGGCAGTTCAAACTCACCCTATACCAGGTTGCTTTGAGTCAGAAACTACTCAAAGGCACTTAGCAGCAAAAATGGGGTTGCTGTGGAGTCCTGGTGTGGCACTGTAGGTAGTAGACTGCTAACTGCAGGGTTCAAACCCAACAGCTGCTCCCAGAAACCCTATCCAGGTTTGCTGTGAGTCAAAACTGACTCAATGGCACTTAACAACAATAGCAGCAGGGGTGCTGTGAGCAGAAATTGACTTGATGGCATTGGGTTTTGAATTGTGGTTTATGCTTGTGTGAAATTGTGTATATATTTTCCTTTTTATTATTTGTTTAACAAAGCAGGATCCTACAGCTTGTTGCCCCTTACCCTACTGATGATATCTTCCCAAATAGTTTCTGTGGATGTATTGCTTTTTTAAAATAGGCACAGTATTCTAGTATAAAAATGTATACCATGTTTATCTGTTCCCCTCTTGATATAAATTTCGATTGTGTATGGTGGTTTGTTTTCTTCTCTTTCATTCTTGTCTTTGTCCTGTTGTAACCTCTAACAGCATTGGAAAAAGGATCCTATTTGTATGGGTGTAGAATTTAAAATGTAATAGCTACTGCTATAATTCATTGTTGTTGTTATGTGCCGTTGAGTCAATTTCAGTTCATAACAACCCTATAGGACAGAGTAGAACTGTCCCAAAGACTTCACAGTAGTCTCTAATCTGTAGGAACGATTGCAGGTGTTTTCCCAGGAAGCCCTGTGTGGTTTCAAACCAGCAGCCTTTGTGTTACCACATGAGGACTGAACTGTTGCACCACCAAGTGTATGTTGTTGTTGTTGAGTGCCGTTTAGTCAGTACCTTCTCATAGCAGCCCTGTAGAGGGTTTCTGAGGCTGTAAATCTTTGCAGATGTAGAAAGTCTCACCTTTCTCCTGCAGAGCAGCTGGTGGCCTTGAATCAATGATTTTGTGGTTTGTAGTCTAGTGCTTATCCTACAAAACCACTGTGTTCTCCTACATATAGAAATCACATATTTGGTACTAGAAACCCAATGTTGACTATAATTCTGGATTTCAGTTCAGTATTTTTTCACCATGTAAATGGAATTTTTGAGTTAGGTATCTGCTTGGATTACAACACATGGAGATTCATATATGTGACCTTTCAGAAGTGTTTATTTTCAGGAAACTCATGGTTGGAATTTGAAATGTCAGGAATTAGGCAGTGATAAAAACCATCTATTCCCTGCTTCTCACTACTCATGGCACATAATACTGCCCTCCTTTCATAATATTCGTTAAGTATTTTTTTCTTCATATTTTATGCCCAAATCCTGGAGTGAGTTTGTTTAAAACTGGCTAAGCAGCATCACAGGGAATTGTGGTCCTTTGTATCCTTTATCCCTAGGAGATGTAGGCCAGTTAACGCTGCTCAAATCAGAGGCTGCAAATCACTTACATAGAGAAGCCTAGCATTGCTGTCTTGAACATGGGATTTCCCACTAGACTAGAAGCCTGTAAACACAGGCACTTTTATGACCTGCTGAACATTATTTATAGCAGTGGGATGAGCTGAAACCCAGCAGAGTTGAGAAAAGTACAGTTGTTGAAATTTTGAATTGTGTTGGATAAGACCAGGGGATAACATGAGTAGCCTCTGTTCACATACCTTTCAACAACTAGAATGTAATTGGCAGATGTTAAGTGTTAGTAAGTCAGTTCCAACTCATAATGACCCTGTATTGGGTTCTTCAGCAGCTGGTACAGATATTGTTATGAATAAAAGATCTCTATATGTAAATCTTGCTTAGACATAGCATGCTTAGACATTTTTTAATTTTTTTTAAATTTGTTCCCACAAGTCATCTTCTAGTGATACTGTTGTTTTAAACATTTAGGTATTTAGCTTCTCTGCATGTCTTCCTAGCCCTACAGATTCTTGCTGTAAGGACTTGTTCCCTCTTTTGAGTTACTGCTTCCATAGGTGTAGGTCAAGTTCATCAAATTGTATGAGAATACGTTTTTATCCTCTTCTTTTTACTTCTGGTTGAGCTCTGATCATCCAGTCACTGAAGCCAGGATAAGTGGGTATTATCTGCAAGTGTGGGTGTTCTTATGCAT
>NW_006408534.1:33019162-33020160 GCF_000296735.1 Chrysochloris asiatica
GTCTTGGAAGGGGGTTTGCACTGAGGGGACCCGACCACTTGCCTTGATGTTTCCTGGGCAAGCAAGTTGCTTGTTCTTGTAGTAACAGTTGGTGTGCCTATATTGTTTTATGTTTTTCCTCTAAGTCTTTCTTTCAAGAAGTAGCTTCTATTCTTCTAGCCACTCCAGGTTGGTCTGCTTGTCCTTTCAAGTGGGAATTTCCCATACAGATTAACACTTAGACTCTGATTCTTGATTTAAGAGTCAAAAATGCATGTGAGAGATTATTTATTGAACCTTTCATTTTACAGATGAAGAAACTGAGGCTTTATTTTCTCAAGGTTATAAACTCAGTTATTTTTTGGCAGCACTGAGAATAGAATCCAGTATTCTTTTTTTGTTTATTTGTTTTTAATCCCTGCCTATTTCTATTTCTAATTTGGATAAATGAGCAATGGAGATGCCTCCTCCTTCAACACTGAGTGAGTTAAATCCCACCACCGTACTCATATACCACTCGTGTCAGTTTGCCGTATTATGGTGGCTTTTATGTGGCTGTGATGCTGGATGCTGTGCCACTGGTATTTTAAATATCAGCAGGGTATTCAGTCTCAGAAGGAGAGCCGGACTACTTCAGATGTTGAGCCACTGAAAGTGAATAGCAGTGGAACACTGTTAGATAGTACCAGAACATTGAATATTGAAACATTATGAATACCAACAGAGTATTGTCAGATAAGTGTTGTCAAGGAATTCATTCTTCTTGGATCAACCATCAACACTCATGGAAGCAGCAGACAAGAAATCAAATGAAGAATTGTATTAGGCATATCTGCTGCACACAACCTTTTTAAAGTGTTGAAAAACAAAGATATCAGCTTGAGGAATAAGGTGTGCCTGACCCAAGCCATGGTATTTTCAGTTACCTCATATGCATATGAAAGCTGGACAGTGAATAAGGAAGACTGTAGAAGAATTAATGCATATGAGTTATGGTGTTGAAGGAGAATATTGAAAGT
>NW_006408535.1:0-3126 GCF_000296735.1 Chrysochloris asiatica
CTCGATGGCACTTAACAACAACAACAACAAGGGCTTAGCTTGCAGCTTCATTAGCTGCTTTTCCCCACTTCCCCTTGTCGGTGATGAACATGGTTACCAATCTGAGCATGTATTTCCATTGGTTTTAAGTCTTAGAAGGAGGTTTGCCCGGAGGGGACCCAACTACTTGCCTTGATGTCTCCTGGGTGAGCCACTTGTTTATTTGTTTTCAATTTTTATCACTCTTCTTTGCACCACATGAGGAGACAACAATAATTGCACCTATGATGGCTGCTCATGAGTGTTTAAGGTCCAATTGTTGTTGTTAAGTGCCATTAAGTCAGTTCCATCCCATAGTGACTCTGTATAGGGTTTCTGAGGAGTGGCTGGTGAACTTGAACCACCATTCTTGCAGTTCAAACCAATTTTATAGTCTAGCGCATTTACCCACAGTGCCACATCAGGAATCCAAGATCCCAGTAGCTACTCACAAAAGTAGGATGTAGACCATTGCCTTTGTTGAGGGTGTTATGTCAGTTGACCGTGCTGTCCCCCAAGACTGTTGTCCTGAGTTCCCAGACACAGTAACTCATTAACTCAAGATGTCTGGCAATGTCTAAGAAGTTTTCATAACTTTGTCACCAGTATGATCCACCACTTTCATAGATAACGTTTTCAGCAAATATAAATACCCTTTATCAGACCTTTATATATTTCTGGGAATCCTCCAGCTCTCCTTCCTGTACCCATTCAGCCTGTATATCTGTCCATGTATCTACTTGTAAATCACTATTGTTGCAGTGTTGTTTATATAACAATATTTAGCTTACTTCCCTTGAACCCTTTCTCTCTTCCCTGTGTCTTGTTTCATCACTTTTCTGTCAACCTCCCTCTTGTTGTGTATTGCCTTTCCTGTCAGCCAAGTTAACATGTGTCCACCCTCTATTCAATGAATTTCTCTCCTTCTCTTCTCACCTCTGGTAACTATCAAAGAATGTTTCTTTTAGTATGAAGACTTCTTCTTGACTTTTTGCAATAGTGATCTCACAAAATAGTTGTCTTATTTTTGATTGACTAATTTTACTCAACATAATTTCATCCAGATTCATGCATGTTATAAGGTTTTTCACAGATAAGTTTTTCTTCAGCATTGCCTAATGTACCACTGAGTGTGTGTACCAAACCGGTTTTCATCCATTTTTCCATTGATGGGCATCTTTTTGCTATTGTGAATAGTGCTGAGATGATCATGGATGTACATGTATGTACTCTTATTTTTTAAGGATATATACCAAGTAAAGGGATTTCTGCATCATACATTATTTCTATTTTCAACTTTTTGAGGAAGCACCATATTGTTTTTAAAAATCGTTGCACTATTTTACAGTCCCACCAGAAGTGTTAGCAGGTCTCAGACTCTCCACACCCTTGCCAACATTTGTTGTTTTCTGTGTTTTTTTTTTTGAACTTCGTTATTAATACTAGGGTAAGATGATAGCTCATTATTATTTTTGATTTGTATCTCTCATACAGGGTCCCCATGATTCAAAACTGACTCCACAACACTTAACAGCAATAACAATAACTAATTATTGAAAGAATTTCTTCACATGTTTGTTGGCCATCTGAATGTGTCTTTAGTCAAATGTATATTCATGTCCTCTGCCCATTTTTAAATTCGATTGTTTGTCTTCTTGTTGTTGAAATACTGAAGTTTTTAAACAAATATTAGAAATTAGTTCCTTGTGTTGTTTGCCATGGATTTTGGACTTTAGTTCCTCTGTGTGTTTGTTGAGTTTCTTTGGAGTTCTGTCCTGCATCGAAAGTGGTGTATTAAAATCTGCTATTTCCATAAAGTTTTGTATTTCTTACTTCAGTTCTATTGGAATTTGATTTATGTATTTTGAGACTCTTTCACTGGGACCATATATATTTATTATGGTTAAGTCTTCTTGTCAATTGGCCTTCTAACCATGATATAGTATCCTTCTTTGTCTCTTATGCTATTTTTTCTCTCAAAGTCTGTTTTAATAAAAATTAATGTCACTGTGTTAATTTTTTATTACTATTAGCTTAATGTATTTATTTCCATCCTTTGATTATTAGTCTATTTTTGTCTTTGTGTGTAAGGTATGTCTCTTGCAGGCAGAGCCCTGTCTTCTCATCCTTCCTACTATTCTTTGTCTCTTGACTAGTGTATTTAATCCATTTATATCCATTGTAATTATTGATAGATATAAATTGATTACTGTAATTTTGCTGTGTGTTTGTTTCTGTTGCTCCTAGTTTCTTTGTTCCACATAATTTTCTGTGCTGACTTTATTTTTTGTGTGTGTTTTCTTGTTATTTTATTCATTGCTATTGTTTTAATATTTACTAACTCTTTATGATTTTCCTCTATATGGTTTTGCTGTGAAGGTGTATTAATTTTCTTTGAGGTCGTCCTGTAATGTATATTTTATTTCACAGCATAAAACAGTACATTTTATTTTGAAATCCACTTGATTTCATCACTATTTGGAAGGTCTGTAGCTACATTATTGTCACTTTTTGCTTTGTAGTTATCGTCCTTCTAAATTGATATCTCTGATTCCCTATTTCTTGTAGATTTGTCTTACTTTGGATACTTTTGCACCTAGATTGAGTTCTAGGTGGTGTAGCCATGTATGTTAATCCTAGCTTGCTGTCTGCTGGTGTTTGTTCTCAGTCCAAACAGCTACCCTTAGCATTTTTTGGAAGATTATGTGGTTATTACAAGGTCCTTTAATCCATTTTCCAGAAAATGGCCTAAAATCACTGTTACATTTGAAAGACAGTTTTTCTGGTTATATTATTTTTGGACAACAGTCCATTTCTTTGGAAGTTTTGTATATGTCAACCCATTGTATTCTTGCTTGCCTGGTTTCAGTTGAAAAATTAGAACCGAATCTTATTGGTTCTCCTTTGTAGATATGTGTATATATATGAAGGAGCTCTGGTAGCATAGTGGTTACGAATCAGGCTGCTAACCTCACAGTCAACAGTTCGAAACTACCAGGTGTTCCGCGTGAGAAAGATGAGACATTCTGCTCCCGTAAAGATTTACAGCCTCGGAAACCCTGTACAGGGTCGCTATGGGTCGGAACCGACTCAACAGCACTTAACAAC
>NW_006408535.1:3226-23036 GCF_000296735.1 Chrysochloris asiatica
CTGCACTGTTCTCAGGATTCTTTCTTTGTCTTGATTTTGGAAAGTAGTTTGATTATGGTATGTCTTGGTGATTTTCTTTTGTGGTCTGTACTATTCGGAGTTCATTAAGCTTTTTAATGCTTATCTTCTCATCTTTGATTGGTTAGGGCAGTTTTCCTCCATCATCTCTTTGTTTTCTTTGTGCTTTTTATTTTCTTGTTCCGAAATTCTGATCATCTATAAGGTATTGCTCTTAATGGTTCCCACATAAATAATAGGCTTTCTTTGAATTTTTTCTTTCTTTTTTTGTGATTGTTCTCCTAGTATTGAAAGATTTATCTTTGGGCTCACATATTGTGGCTTCCATTGATTCAAATCTACTCTTTGCTCCTTCAGTGAATTGTCCGTTTCTGAAATCATAGTATTAATTTTTAAATTTCTATTTGCATGTTTGGAAAATTTTCATTTTTTTGCCCATTTTTCCTTATAATGTTTTCCTGAATTCTACTGAAGTTTTTCTGTGTTCTCTTTGTTTCCTTAAAATTTTCTCTCAATCCACTGAAGGTATCTATATATCATTCCTTTGAATTCTTTCTCAGATAATTCCAATCCCATTTCTTCCTCAGAAACACATTATAGCTCTGTATATTTATTTGTCAGAGCCACAAGAGATCTGTATCTTGTTCATTTGTCTCATTTCTTCGTGTGTAAAATTATCTGTTGTCTTTGAGACATTATATTGTCTTTGTATTGATATTTAATTGATGATGGCACATTGATCAGTTCTTAGGTGCTCATTAACTGCCTCCTGGTGGGTGTTATTAGAGATTGGAAGTGTGTGTATACAGTTCTCTGTTCACCATCCATGCAGCTCAGATTAGGGTAGGTTTGGCTGCTGTCCATCATTGCTATAGGAGCTTGTACTGAGTCTTTTCTGGTGAGTGACTCTGCAGAGGATACAGTGGTGGTTGGGCTGTATGGGCATGGTTTCTGTTTCCTGTTCAGTGGGGCAAAAAGAGAAAACACACAAATACACATAAAAAACTAACAAAGCAAGCAATAGTAAAAAAGAAAAGAATAATGGGAAATACAGGCAGCAGTTTTAAAAAATAGAATATAATAACTAAAGAGAAAAAAGAGAAAAGAAAGATGCAAAAGAGAAAAATAAGAGAGAGAGAATAAACAAACATAACTAGGGAGGGAGAAGATGAGAAAATAAAGACTACAGAGTAGATAAGAAAAATCAAGAGTAAAAATAAAGAAGAGGAGAGAAAAGAGAAACAGAAGAAAGATAGAATGAAAGCAGAGATAGAAAGGATTTTTTTAAATGAGAATATTGTCACACAGAATTGTCATCTCTATGTGTGTTTTTTAGTCTCCTGCATCTTTGCTATAGAGGGTCTGTGTAACAGGTCTTGCTAATGTGCTATCTTGCCAAAAGTCCTGTTCATAGATTTTTAATGTACTAGGAAAGTGATTTAGAAAGCATATTCTCTGTATTTCAGATCATTTTTATATTTAAAATAATTTTAGCCTATATTACAGAATCTGTGTCAAAAAAGAATTCAAGCAGAATTTTGATTACAAAAACAAGCAAATGTCATATTTAAGACATCAAATTAACTTTCTGTAAGTAAAATGATGGTGATATTTCCATTACCACTTGACATCAAATCTGCAGACTTTAACTCACAGCAACTTCTTAGTTGCTGAGCTGAAAGTTGGTGTTAGGAGACAAAAAAATAGAACACTCAACCAGCCAACAACAGCAAACAAATAAACAAGAAATCTATTGTTATTAGAAGAATATAACTAAGAACCAATTATAAAAATGGATCTAAAGTTACCACAGCGAAAAATTTTCACAAGTCTTATGAACTGTTAGACAAAACTCAATTAATTAAAATGCTAAGAGATGTATTTTTCTGCATTTTATTAGCTCATTATTAGCTCAATAATCATAGAGGAGGTCTTCGCACAAAGTTAAACTTGCACTTACTGCATCATTACTTTTGCATTTCTGGAACAGGCAATCCGCTCCTTCATACTGCATTGGAATTTTGAGTATAATTACCTAGCTTTTCATTATGAAACATCATAAGGAAAAGTAGAGGAAGAATATTTAGACTAATAAGTTGTGGAAAATAATTATATTAGTTAGAAAATAAACATATCTTAAAGTGTTAATAGACAACATAAACATCATAGGCACAATGATAAAGGAACTCAAACACAAGTAGCTTCTATTCATATTTTTGTTCTACTGTATTTCACTGAATGATGACATATGTTATAAAATATAGAATACAAAGTACTGACTTGACCAGGAAGGCTATCAGTCTCAAAGATCCTTTTATTAATTAATTGAAGGAATCCTGATAACTTAGTGGGTTACATGTTGGGCTGCTAGCCATAAGGTCAAAAGTTTAAATCAAGAAGCTTCTTCACTGGAAAAAGATGAGGCTTTCTGCTCTTAGAAAGATTTACAGCCTCGAAAACTCAATATAGGGTAGTTAGCAGTCTGAATATCATGGAGATGGATATCATGTTTGGTAAGGTAGAGGGTCAGAGAAAAAGAGGAAGACCCCCAGCAAGATGGATTGGTAAACTGGCAGCATCAGTGGGCTCAAGTGTGACAATGACAGTGAGGTTGGCCCAGGATCGGGCAGTGTTTCATTCTGCTGTACATAAGGTCGCTATGAGTCAGTACCAACTCGATGGCATCTAACAACAATAACAAGGAGTCTGAAACAACTCCATGGCACACACCATCACCATATTTAATTAATTAATTCCCTCTAGTCTTCATTTTTATCATTAATTGTACATTTAAGTCTTAAGATTCTAAATTCCCTCATTTCCCCTATTTTATCTTTTACCAAACATATTATAAAAATTATGTTGTTATTGTCATCATATGATGAGTCATATCACCTTATAGCAACCCAGCAAAGGGTTTCCAAGGTGCAACTGGAGAGTTTAAACCATTGACCTTGCAATGTACAGTCCAGTACTAATCCTACAATACCACACCAGGGTTCTTATTAAAATTATAGTCATATAAAATTATTTTAGGTGTCTGTGATAAGATAATATCTAAAACCTACGAGGAAAACCAGTTAGTACCACTATTACTCCAAATAAGTGACAACCACTAAAACCAGTGAAGATGACACTGACAAATTCTAGGAACTTATTCAGTCTAAAATTGATCAGACATGCAATCAAGATGTATTGATAATTATTGTTACTGTTGACTGGAATACAAAGAGGAAGGATCAGTAGTTGGGAAATATGACCTTGGTGATAGAAACTATGCTGGAGATTACATGATAGAATTTTGCAAGACCAATGACATCTTCATTGAAAATGCTTTTTTTAAGCAACAGAAAAGATGATTGTATACATGGACCTCACCAGAAGGAAAACACAGAAATTAAACTGACTATATCTGTGGAAAAGCTCTCCATACCATCAGCTAAAAGAAGACCCGGGACAGACTGTGTAACAGACCATCAATTGCTCATATTCAAATTCAGGCTAATATTGAAGAAAATTAAAACAAGTCCATGAAAGCCAAAATATGACGTTGAATATATCCCACCTGAATTTAGAGGTCATCTGAGAAACAGATTTGATAAATTAGACATTTAATACTAAAGGCCAGATGAGTTGTAGGATGACATCAAGAACATCATACAGGAAGAAAGCAAAAGGTCACTAAGAAGACAAGAAAGAAGGAAAAGACCAAGATGGATGTTAGAAGAGACTCTTTAACTTGCTCTCCAGTATAGAGATGCTAAAGCAAATGGAAGAAATTAGGAGGTACAGAGCTGACCAGAAAATTTCAAAAGGCAGCTTGAGAAGACAAAGTCAAATAGTATAACAAAACATGCAAACACTTGGAGTTAGAAAACTAAAAAAGAAGAACACATTCAGCATTTCTCAAGCTGAGGTAACTGAAGAAAAAAAATCAAGGCTTGACTTGTGGTATTGAAAGGTTCTATGTGCAAAATATTGGATGAAGCAGAAAGCATCAAAAGAAGAAGGAAGGAATACAGAGAATCACTGTACAAAAAGAAATGGTCTGAGTTCATCCATTTCTAGAGGTAGCATATGATCAAGAGCCAGTGATCCTAAAGGAAGAAGTACAGGGTGCACTGAAGACATTGGCAAAGAACAAGGCACCAGGAATAGATGGAGTACAAATTGAAACCTGTCAACAAACTGATGTGGCACTGGAGGCACTCACTCATCTATGCCAAGAAATTTGGAAGACAACTATATGGCTAAGTGACTGGAAAAGATTGTATTTGTGCCCATTCCAAAGGAAGGTGACCCAATGGAATGCAGAAATTATCAGACAATATCATTATATCCCATGCGAGTAAAGTTTTATTAAAGATAATGCAAAAAACGGCTTCAACAATATTGGCAGAGAACTTTCAGAGGTTCAAGACAGAGGACAAGGAATGAGAGATATCATTGCTGATATCAGATGGATCTTGACTGCAAGCAGAGAATACCAGAAAGATGTTTACCTGTGCTTTATTGTCTACACAGAGGCCTTTGATTATGTGAATCATGACAAGCTATGGACAACATTGGGAAGAATGAGTATTATGGAACACTTAATTGTGCTCATGAGGAAGCTGTGCAAGACAAAGTGGCAGTTGTTCAAAGGAACAAAGGATGACTGAATGGTTTAAAATTAGGAAAGGTGTGTTCCAGGGTTGTATTCTTTCACCATACTTATTAAATCTCTATGCTGAGCAAATAATCTGAGAAGCTGGATTCTAGAAGAAAATGTGACATTAGGATTAGAGGAAGGCTCATTAACAACCTGTGTTATGCAGATGGTAATCCTTGCTTGCTTATCAAGTGAAGAGATAAAAATTAAAGACCAAAGCACATCAGTGTAAAGAAAACAAAAATCCTTACAACTGGACGAATAAATACCATCATGATAAATGGAGAAAAGATTGGGGTTGTCGAAGACTACAGTTTGTTTGGATACCTTATCAAACTGATGCAAGCAACTGTCATGAAGTCAAGCAACATGTTGCATTAGGCAGATCTGCCTCACAAGACCTCTTTAAAGTGTTCAAAAGCAAAGATGTCACTTTGAGGACTAAAGTGCACTTGACTGTAGCCATGGTATATCAAATAGCCTCATACATATGAAAATTGGACAATGAAAATAAAACACCATAGAAGAATTGACATATTTCAGTTATGGTATTGGAGAAAAATATTAAAAGGACTATGGACTGCCAGAAGGAGCTCTGGTAGTGTAGTGGTTACAAATCGGGCTGTGAACCTCAAGGTCAGCAGTTCGAAACTACCAGCTGCTCTGCAGGAGAAAGATGAGGCTTTCTGCTCCTGTAAAGATTTATAGCCTTGGAAACCCTGTTCAGGGTCGCTATGGGTCGGAACCGACTTGACCACACTTAACAACAACAACAACATGGACTGCCAGAAGAAGAAACAAATCTGTGTTTGAAGTGCAATCAGAATGCTCCATAGGAGTCAAGATTGTGATACTTCATCTCTTATATTTCGTACAGGAGGAACCAGTCCTTGGAAGGGGACATAATTCTTGATAAAATGGATGGTCATTGCCAAAAAGGATGGACAGGCACTGTGTCAGCAACAGAGAGCTCAAAGTTAACAATGATTGTGACAATGACACAACCCTGGGCAGTGTTTCCTTCTGTTGTGCTTAGGAATCTAACTACAACCACAACAATGATTAATGCACTCTTTCCCCAAAAATTACAGTATGGTAAAAAAAAAATGCAAGAAAGTTATAAATTAGAGCAAACTAATGGGCTTACCACTGTGATTAAAACAAACATACATAATTTTAATTCAATTAGTCTTTGAATTTTAAATATGACTCTTTCTTAGCTTGTTGCAATAGAAATTAGAATGAATTCAGAATCCTTTCTTTTTCTCAGGAGGAGGGAAGTTGATAGTGAAAATGCATGTAGTTTTCAGTGATTTATTTAAGACAAAATCTATACAAGAAATTTAAATTAATATTACAGCCACTTACAAAAACTTTCAGAGAAGGAAATTAAATTGCAAAGCATAGAGGTACTTTATCAGAGTAGGTACTGGCAAGAACAAAAGATCCCTAGGGGATTGTGAGTTTGGGAGCATCCTAACTTTGGTTTTTAACAAGAAATGTTAAAACACAACTGGAACAATCTGAAATAAATGCTCTCAGAATTTAAATATGCTTACTTTAAGGAAAATAGAAGAACTAAGAAGAATGCAGCATCTTAACATTTAAAAAATGAAGAATGTAAACTTTTTTTTAAATTCAGGAATTCCCTTAAATCTCCTTGAAACCAAACAATTTAGCCTAATTAGTACAGAGTATTTACTTTGAGCATTATGGTGTTTTTTGTTTCCACATTTAAAAATTATTATTTTGAAATAATTTTAGGCTTACAGAAAAACCGTGAAAATAGTACAACAAATTGCATACCCCCTTTTCCCATAATTACCAAATGTTAACATTTTTACCACTTGTTTTATCACTTTCTCTGCAAAAATATAATTAGATTTTTTTCTTACTGAACTATTTGTTAGGATGCAGTAGATATTTTGTCCCTTTACCCATAAATGAAAAGGTATTCTTTTAAATAACTATAGTACAAGTAGCAAGATCTAGAAATTAGTACAGATATAATATTAACACGAATCTATAGGTCTTTGTCATAATTTTCCATTTGACCCACTGAAGAACATCTGTTAAATTTAAGCATATTGGCATTTATTCTTTTCCCTGAAAGGATTGCCTTTATTCTAACGGTAATCTCTTTATTTCTAATGTTAAATATGTATTTTTATTGACTGCAGAATAGTAGTATTGATTGCAGGTGTTTTATAATGCTAATTTGGAAAAATTAAAAGGTGTCATCTTATACAATTTTCCCTAATTTTTATTGATTCATGTAGACTCCAAGTATTAAACCACTGGCAAAATTTAACTAGTATCCTATTCACAGAGAGTTAAATTGTTTGTAATTTTTAAAATTCAAACATGACTATAATAAAAGAAAAATTTTTAAAAAGAAATTATAAATAAATAAAATTTAAATGAAAAGACTATCAACATGTTAAAAAGAAAGAAAAAGCAACTACACTTAAATATTTATCTTCATCAATATGTGATTCTTCTTTTCTTTTTATTATTAATTGGTTGAAAGCTTATAGAGCAAATCATTTTCCATTCAAAAATTCATACACGTTTTGTTTCATGTCATTGACTAAAATGCCTACAATGTAACATCACTTATCCCATTTTCAGCATTTCAGTTTCCTTTCCTCTCTCTTTCCTAACCCTTCTCTACTTTGTCCTTAGTCAAATGTTGCCCTTTTGATCTTGCATAGTTGATTATGTAAGATAAAAAGAGCAACACTATCTCTCAAGTGTGATTTTTCCCTTTGTAGACCTATATGTTGTTTGACTGACAATTGAGCTATAGGGTGAGTTCAGATCCAGACTTGAAGGGTGTCTAAGGGCCATAGTCTTAGTTACTGGAGAATCAATTCTGACTCAAGGCAATCCCATGTGTTTTAGAGCAGGACTGAAGTCCATAAGATTTTCAATGATTGTGTTTTTAGAAAGTAAGTTACTTTAAAAAAATTTTTTAAATTGTGAATTGTGTGATAGTTTACATGGAAGAAAATCAGTCTTACACTTAGCCTATCGTATTTCTTTTCACTGCAATGATTACAATCCCCTCCCTTTGTGCATCATCATTCAATAGTATTTGCTTCTATTCCCTCTGAGGTTTTTTTTTGGATGTACACAGAAACACTCAGAAATATAAAATAATGTAAACAACCAAAAAGCACAATCTTCTATCCTGCCTCCTGCCACCAGCACACAGCCTTTCTCTTTTCATGAGTCTAGAGTCCTCAGCTACTCTCCGTGTCATCATCTCTGCCTCAATCTCTGGTTTCACTGCTTCTCAGGATAGGGTCCCACCTTCCACTCACGCTCCATTAATGATCCTAGGGTCCTCTGTTCCTGGAATGTAAGATTAAGTACTACCCCCTTTTTGTTATAAAACTTATACCTTTACAGTTGTGACAGTTGTAATTAATCATGATAACAGTTATTCATTATGGAACCATAAGAATCTTATCCCCATCTCCTTTCACCAGACACATCTAGACAAGATGAAAACTATTTAGTAGGGATTCTACCTTCCCCCATACACTCTAAAACTAAACTTCCTCTTTGAAAACTTGTAAGCCAGTCATTTTGTGCCTTTATTGCCTCCCCACTCACCCATTTTAGGTAGCCAATGTCTAAGTTGCCCATCCTATAAACCCTCTGTACAGAAGGGATAGGAACGATCTTTGATGTGCAGATTCCTTCAGTTTCAATTGGTATTTTGAGCTACTGCATCCATAAGAATAGGTCAAGTTCATCAAATTGTATCAGTTTACACTTGTTTCCTTTATCAAAATTTTTTTATCTTCATCTAGTCAAGTTCTGACCATCAAGCCATCGAAGCTAGGTCAAATGGGTACTATCTGCAAGTTTGGGCATTCTCGTGCGTCTCCCTCACTTCATATCAGTAGTAAGTTACTTTTGGAAGTAAATAGATTGTAAGGTTTTTTTTATTTGAGATGCGTCTGGGTATATTTGAACCTCTAACCTTTTGGTTAGTAGCTGAGCACTTAATTGTACCACCCAGAGATTTTATATGAGGTCTAAAATTGTGGAGGGTTTTTAAAAATCATAGTGCAATGGGTTAATTATTGTCCAATGGTATGACAGTATTAGCTAACTGTTTGCTTGTTACCACTATGGCATTCTTAAGGAAAAATGCAGTCATTTTGTTCAAAGGACCCTAAGATGACTGTTTATGCTTTCTGAGACCACAATGCAGTATGGGGCAAGTACTCCCTGGAAATCCTCCATGGGTCATACCAAATTCAATAACTTTGTCAGGAGAATTTACATGAATCAATCCTCTGAGAAAATATTGCACATTCTTTAAAGGGAGCCAAATGACCTTCTGACTCCCTTTGGTTTTTAATTGTTTTATTGCAAGTTTTTGTTTAAATGGGTCTCCTGATGTGACACTGTAGTATCAGCAGTGGACTGTGAACCATCTCACATACTTCAGACATGTTATCACCAGGAACCTCTATGTTTTCTATATTACTTAGGAAATTCTTCTATATTGTGAGGAGAAATAATTCTGTGTTCTTGGTATTTCAAAGATATTTTTTAGTTCTTCCCTTATGACTGTTTATTCTTTTAAAAAATTTGTTTTGATTAGTAATTTTATTTCTTTAATAGAAATAAAATGGTCCTTCTACTCACTCTTCAGAGACAAATATATGACTTTCATTAGTAATCCTTAGTTTTCAGTTTATTCACTGAATTATCTTTAAAAATTAAGTGATTTAATTTTACTTTTAAAGAATATTATTGTGTGAATTTTATTAACTTCAATGTTGTAATATTTTATATTTAAATTTTATTTCTTCCACTGGGTCTAAATTGATGGCATGTTTCTAATATGGTTACATTGATTCTTCCAAATACCAGGTATTTTGATGTAAATGACTTTCCCAGTGGGAGTATATAAAGCAGTGCTTAGTATAAATTCATTTTTACTTAAAATGTTTTTTATCTTTAAGAAGATAAAAGGATTTTTTCTAAAGTCTGATCTATTTCAGTGCACAGTATTTTAAAATTATAATAATCAAGTACCATGTAGCCATATACACCTTGTAGCCATGTACACTTAAAAATAAGTCCTATTCATCATGCAGGCTCTGGTGTGGCACTGTGGGATCAGCACTGTACTGTGAACCACAAGGTCGGCAGCTCAATCCCATCAGTTGCTCCTTAGAAACCCTATAAAGGGTCGCTATGGGTTGGAACCGACTTGACGGCACTTAGCAACGACCACTCACACAAAGTTGATAAGTGACATGAATCTCAACTGATATTAAACAATGTTCTTATAATAAATAAATAAGATGTAATTTATAAATAAATTGAAGATTACCATTTGCCTGGTACATAGTAAAAATAACAAAAAGCGGTAACTATTTTTATAACTAGTAATAGTAATTTCTCTTTCCATAGGTAGTGGTATGTTGAGTAAAGAGAGATCTTTCAAATCTTCTTGGTCAGTCTTCAGTAACTACCTCAGAGTACCGTTAATATCTAATTGCACTCTTTAATATTAATCATTCCTGCAGTCACGGCAACTTTTATAAGAGTCTGGTCCACACATTGCTTAAATTCATCTGAAGTAAATGTCCACCCATTGTCAATAAAACTGCTTTTGGTAATCTGTATTCTATATATACTTAGACTGGAGCTATGTTTGTTAAGAAACTTGGATAACTTGAAGTATTTGAAAATATTTTCTCATAACAATAGCAGAAAAGATTTGACTGACATTAGACTAATTGTGTAAATGCATTTATACTTTCATTTCACAGTATTCATATATATAGAGAGAGTTCCATCTTAGCACTTGACTGAGATTCAGGAAACTCAGTCTAACCAATAAAATGAGTCAGTGCTGTGAGTACTATCACCAGGTATATGGCAAACCCACTTGTATACATTCTCTAACTTTTTTTTTTTTTTTTTACAGAACAAAAAAGTAATTTTTCTCATTTTAAAATGAAAAGGTTTTATCTTGATTAGATCTATATTAAATAATATTGTGACATATTAAAATAGCTTCTAACATCTGAGAGTAAGTTATAGAATATTGCTACAAAATCAAAGAAAATTATTTCTTGACATAGTCTCCATCTAGGTCTGTACACTCTCAAAGACAGTATTTCCTTTTGGAATAAAGCATAGGACCACAAGGTCGGTTTGAATTACAAGGTGAGTGGTTCAAACTCACCAATTGCTTCTTGGAAACCCTATACAGGGTCGCAATGAGTCAGAACTGATTCAACAGCTCTTAACAACAATAGACCTCACCCAAAGAATTCCTTGCTTTTCAATTTACAACACATTTACAAAATGTGTTAAAGAATTCTGCACACTTTGATTTTGCATTCTCAAGGGAATAAAGGTGTTCCTTTTCAATATTCTTTGAGTTTGGGAATAAAACTAAGTCTGAAGGGACAAGATCAGGGCTGTAAGTTGGGTGGGGCCAGACAATACTGTAATTATCTTTATTATGGCCATTTTGCTACAGAGGGTTTGCTTATTTGCTAAAGGTCACAGAGCTAACAAATCCTGGACAGCCAGGATTCACATCCATTTACATGGCCATATGCATAGGAGCCTTGGTGGTACAGTGTGTTGAGCGTTATGCTGCTAACTAAAAGGTTGGTGGTTCAAACCCACTTTCTGAGGAAGAAAGATGAGGTAGTCTGCTTCTATAAATATTGTTATTATTCTTAAGTGTCATCAAATCAGTTCTGACTCATAGCAACCCTGTATAGAGCTTCCAAGGAGCAACTGGTGGGTTTGAACCATCAAATTTGTGGTTCACAGTACAGTGTTTATTTTCTTTTAGGAAAAAATAAAGTATATTTTTTCTAAAATTTATCATCACATTGTACTTCAGAAATTCAGTATGATCCACAGTTTCAAGCTCATTTTAGTTTGCTATTGTTATCTCAGTAATTCTAAAGTTGTGGCCTGAAACCCTGGGTTTAAAACTAAATCATCCCCTTTTTGAGTTTTCTAGTGAATATCATCATATCTTCTAAATGTCAGTTATGTTAACCTTTATTGTTGCATGCTGATAAAATAAACTGCAGATAAATTGTTACATGAATCTTAGTTCTAAGAGAACTAAGATAAATTACAAAGACCTATAAAAATATTAGGTAGAGGAATCCTTCTGTAAAGATTGGTGGTGGTGGTGGTCTGCCAGGGACTTGGTTCTGACTCATAGCCACTCTGTATATGGTTTCCGAGGCAGTACAGGAGCAGAAAGCCTCATCTTTCTCTTGTGGAATGACTGGTAGTTTCAAACTGCTGACACTGAGGCTAGCAGCCCAATTTATAACCCCTATATTACCAGATCTCCTTTCTATAATCTATAAAGATTAGTCTTAGCTAGCCTATAAAGCAGTTATACTCTTTCTATAGGGTCACTACGTGTCAGAATTGACTCAATGTCCCTGGGTTTGTGTGTATGTTTGTTATGTATGGATACAATCAATAAATTAATAACTTAATGAGAATTTATCACATAGCAATTGTATACTATACACACTTTTACACCTTAAGGAAAAAACAGGCAATTCTCTGCTCTCCAGGAACTTACATTTAAATTGTTAAGGTAGATATTAAACAGAAGAACCCAGTATAGCCTGTTGCACTCCTGGTCCATCAGAAATTTTCCATTCATGTAGATATGTAGAAGGTTACCATTCAAGGCACTGAGAAGAGCAAGTCCACTTGCTTTATGTAGCATGTTTGCATATGAATGGAAAATAACAAAATGCCAATAGTGGTTTGCAATAAGTTAGGAGTTGTAGGAGGTTCCAAAATGATGTCTGAGAGTAATTTAGGAACCAGGTGGTATATTTCAAGGAAAAAACTTGATATTTTATGCTAAGAGTAAAGAAAAACAGTAAGAAGATTAAAACAAAATCATGGCTCAATCCAATTTCTGTTTTCTAAGGAAGGCTTTGGGTTCTGTGTAGAGGATATCTTGTATGTCCAGAAGTGTATTTATGGAAAATGTTGTCGTTAGGTGTCCTTGTGTCAGTTCTGATTCATAGAAACCTTATGCACAACAAAAGGAAACACAGCCCTATCCTGTACCATCTTCACAGTTGTCATACTTTAGTCACTTTGGAAAACAGCACCTATGAAATTAGTTTTAAGTTGCAGAATGATCTCTCACAGCTGGTGATGGAAACTGATTGTGAATAGAAACTCCTCATTGTCCTCCCACCCCAACAGGCTAAAACTGTGCTCTTTCTACATTATTCTTGGAGAGATGACAGGGTTGCAGGGAAAGTATGTGGTGGATATGGTGGAAATCATTCTGGAAATATCAGATTGAATGGATATTTGATTAATAAACTGAAAGTGCCCCCCATTTCTTTTGTAAGAGTTGCAGTTATACAAGTTTACTACCATTCAAGTTTTATTTTTTCTAAGGTGGAATGCTGCTCTCCTTTGAACAGAAGAAACAACTCAGTAAATGCTAGTTGAATAAATGAATGACAGAAATATATCTCTTTTCTATCTTAAAGGTCTGTTTTCACATGCAGTGTTGAATAATTTATCATCACATTGTACTCAAGTAAATTCAGTATGATCCACAGTTTCAAGGTCGTTTTAGTTTGCTGTTGTTATCTCAGTAATTCTAAAGTGTGGCCTGGAACACTGGGTTTAAAACTAAACCATCCCTTTTTGAATTTTCTAGTGATTACCATCATATCTTCTAAATGTCAGTCATGTTAACTTTCATTGTTGCATGTTGATAAAAAGAACTGAAGATAAATTGTTACATGAATCTTAAGTCTGAGAGAACTAAGACAAATTACAAAGACCTATAAAAATATTAAATGGAAAGAAAATATTTCTAATGCTGTTCTAAATTTTACCATTACATATTTTAATAGAATAAATAACTAATAACCTCATTTTTAATATATACATAGGCAATGAATGAAGAGAACTAAGAACATAAGTTTTCATAAATTACTATTAAATTGACTCTGAAAACTGCTGAATGTCAGGTTTTAGCTGACATTTTTGTTTTTCTAAGAACTGTTTTCTTTCTGAGTCATACAAGCCATAAGGTATAGAGACAGAGAGTTGTTGTTGAATACACATTCTGCCATGTTGTAATAGCTGACCTACAGTGAAAGGAAGATTAGAGAAGACACACATGGGATGGCAGTGGGGTAGGAGTCAGAGGCAAGAGACAAAAAAGAGGCCTGACCCGGTTTTAAGCCCAGCTAACCTTGTCTTGGGGTTCTACTTGACACTGCAAGTATCAAATCCTTACTTAGTAAGAGTTGGATTTGAAACAGACTAAAATAATGCTCAACTGTTTCAAAGACAAGTTTAAAAATACTTGAATAAGCGTATGATTCCCCAGGGTGATACTTTACAAGCACATTTAAAATATAAGTTTCTATAGTTCTGTTTAAGATAAAATCTCTTTGTTATCTAGTGCTGTTTTAAAGAATAGAAATTTCTTTTCTCATAGTAAGGAGGCTAGAAATCTATTTCAGATTCTTCTTATTGGTAGGAGCTAGAGAATTGGTTCTAACTCATTGCAACCCTAGGCATACAAAATGAATCATTGTCTGGTTCTGTGCCGTCCTCACAATTGTTGTTAGGTTTGACCCTATTGCTGCTGCCACTGTGTCAATTCATTTCATTACGAGACTTCATCGTCTTTGATGACCCGCGACTTTACCAAGTATTAGGTCCTTTTCCAGAGACTGTTCTTCCTGATAATGTATCTGAAGTATGAGAGAAGATGTCTGCCCAGCCTTACTTCTAAAGAACATTTTGGTTGCACTTCTTTTAGCACAAGTATGTTTACTCTTCTGAAAGTCCATGCATTTTTAATATTCTTCTCTAGTATCAAAACTTAAACGCATTGATTCTTCTACTGTCTTACTTATTCATTGTCCAACTTTACATGCTATCAAAAATACCATGGCTTGGGTCAGGCACACCTTAGTCCTCAAACTGACACCTTTGCCTTTTAATACTTTAAAGAGTTCTTTTTGAAGCTGATTTACCAATGCAATATGTCACTTGATTTCTTGACTTCTTCTTCCATGAGTTTTGATTGCAGATCCAAGTAAATGAAGTCTTTGACAACTTCAATCATTTCTCCATTTATCATGATGTTATTTATTGATCCAGTTGTTTTCTTTATTTTAAGGTGTAATCTATACTGAAAGCTGTGGTCTTTGATCTTCATCAGTATTTCAAGTCCTTTTCCTTTCAGCAATTTCCTTTCCTATCATCTTCATATTATAGGTTGTTAATGAGTCTTCCTCCAATCTATGCCACATTCTTCTTCAGATAATCCAAATTCTTGTATTATTTGTTCAGCATGCAGACTGAATAAATATAGTGAAAGAATATCACCCTGCCCATTTTGTTTGAATGATTGCATTTTTGTCAATGTACAGGTTTCTCATGAGTATAATTAAGTGTTCTGAAATACTCATTCTTTGTAATTTTATCTGTAGTATGTTAGGATCCACACAGTTGAAGCCATTGCATAGTCATCTTCTGGCACTGTATCTGACAATGTTCTGCTGCTATTCCCAAGGTTTTCAGTGTCTTATCATTCAGAACTTGTCCGCCTCTCCTTCTTCCTAGTCTGTCTTAGTATGCAAGCTCCACTGAAACCATGAGTGACTCTTCTTTTATTTAAAATATTATTGGTATAGCTTATAGCACTATAACAACAAAAAAGTCACCACTGTACAAAAAACTGACAGACCAGTGGTGGTTTATTTCGGATTCTAAGAGCCAACAATCTTTTGAGTTCCTGGGTTTGTGCATTCATCTATCTTCCTCCATCATTGTCAGATAGCGTCTGTCTTTCCTTGTGTTTATGTGTATGTCTCTGTGTCTATGCTGTGCTTTACATGCTCTTTAACATAATTATGTTTAAGATTTACACTACACAGATATGATCTCAACTGATACATTACATTATATCACAGTAGGTATTAGTATCCCAACATATATTTTAGAAGGACCTAATGCAATCCACAATAGAAATTGATATCCTTTCTCTATGTTCAGTCCATAATTCATAAAATACTTCTTTATTGAGAATCTCAGATATCTCAAAACACTAGAAATTAGCAGGTCACACCATTAAGAATGCTATCAAGTCATATATATAAAGTTACATATACATTTATAAGTCATCACATAAATGCAATTTATATGTGATGACTTACAAATTTATTTCTCCAGGTTGGACTTTTACAACTCAGTTTATACTCATGTAAATAATATACTCATCCCCAACAGTTGCACTTAATTTTCTAATGAACATTTGAATTTAATATGTATTTTTATTACTGAACACGTAAAATTCATCTTCAAATCCTGTTGACTTGATCATAAAAGTTGCCCCTGATTTGAGTACTCCTCATCACTACCATTGAGACAATAAAGAATCACAACATCATTCATAAAAACTATGCTGGTACCAACTGTAGAGCAAACCATCAACTGTTCATATCCAAGTTCATATGGAAGCTGAAAAAAGTTAAATCAAATCCCTAAGAGCCAAAATATGGCATTGAGTTTATTCCATGTGCATTTAGAGACAATCTCAAAGACAGATTTGATGCATTGAAAATAATGACAGAAGATCAAGGGAGTTGTGGGATGACATCAAGAACATCATACATGAATAAAGGTCATTGAAAAGATAGGAAAATCTTTTTAAGAGGCAATTATTCAAACAGAACAAGAGGACACTGAATGTTTTAAAATTAGGAATGGTGTGTGCCAGGATTGTGTTTTTTCACTGTATTTACTTAATCTGAATGCTGAACAAATAATCCAAGAAGCTGAATTATATGAGGAACATGGCATCAAGACTGGAGGAAGACTCATTAACAACTTGTAATATGCAAATGATACAACCTTGGTTGTTGAAAGCAAAGTGGACTTAAAATATTTTCATGAAAATCAAAGATCACAGTTTTTGGTGTGGGTTATATGTCATTGCAAAGAAAATAAAAATCCTCACCACTGGACCTATAAGTAACATCTAGATAAATGGAGAGAAAATTCAAGTTGCCAAGGTCTTCATTTTGCTTGGATCAACCATCAACTCTCATGGAAGCAGCAGTCAAGAAATCAAAATATATATTGCATTAGGCAAATCTGCTACACAAGACCTCTTTAAAGTGTACAAGGTCAAAGATGTTAATTTGAGGACCACAGTTCTCCTGACCCAAGCCATGGTATTTTCAGTAGTTTCATGTGCATGTGAAAGTTGGAGAGTGCATTTATGCATTTATGGTCTTCTTTAGAAGACCATAGAAAAGTTGATGCATTTAAGTTATATTAGAGAACAATATCAAAAGTACCATAGATTGCCGGAAGAACAAACCAATATATATTGGAAGAAGTATATCCAGAATGCTCCCTAGAAGCCATGATGGCCAGACTTTATCTCTCATACTTCAGGCATATTATCAGTTCTTGGAGAAGGACATCATGCTTAGTAAAGTGAAGAGTCGTTGAAAAAGAGGAAGACCCCCAACAAGATGAATTGGCACAATGGCAGCAACAATGGGCTCAAGTGTAACACTGATTGTGAGGTTGGCATAGAACCAGGCAGTGTTTCATTCTGTTGTGCATAGGGTTGCTATGAGTCAGTACCAACTTGATGACACTTAACAACAACAATATGCTCTTTGCAGCAGTATTCACAATAGTAAAATGATGGAGACAGCGTAAATGCCCATCAACAAAAGAATGGTTAAACAAACGTTAATACATACACACAGTGGAATAGTATGCAACATTGACTATTAATGATGAATGTGTGAACCATTCTGTATCACAAATGAACCTGAGTGAAATTAGTCAATCACAGGACCAATGTTGTTTGAGAACACTTTTGTCGAAAGTCAATAAAAAGGTTTTCATGTTAAAAGTAACATTTTATGATTGTTACCAGGAGTGGGAGGAAAGGGAAAGATAGTCATTGGCTAGAGGACAGACATGTGTTAACTTGAAAGAAGGCAATAATAAAAATTTTTTAAAGATATTTGTGATGAAGTAAGGGCCTGGTCAGTTTGTATTTTGGCTCCTGGTCATAGCTTGATTTCTGGTATGTACAATGTTTTAATGAAAATCCTTCATATTGAATAAAAGGGAAAGTGGGTTTTTCCCCACTATCAAAGATAGGAAAAATCTTTGAATGTTAGGAAAGACTCTGAAACTTGCTCCTGAATGTAGAGTAGCTAAAATGATGGAAGAAGTAATGAAGTGAAAGAACTGAACAGAAAATATCAAAGGGCAGCTCAAGAACACAAAGTAAAGTATTAATTACAATGAAATGTGCGAAGACCTGGTGGTAGAAAAGTAAAACCGAAAAACATATTCAGCATTTTTCAAGCTGAAAAAACTGAAGAGAAAATTCAAGCCTTGAGTTGGAATATTTAAGAATTCTATGGGCAAAATATTAAATGATGAAGTTTTTGTTGTTGTTAAGTACCACCGATTGGTTCCGATTCATAGCAACCCTGTATAAGTCTTCCAAGGAGCAGCTGGTGTGTTATATCACAGTGCCACACCAGGACTCAGAATGATGCAGGGAGCATCAAAATAAAATGGAAAGAAAACACAGAGTTACTGTGCCAAAAAGAATTGGTTCAGTCATGATAAAAAATCAGCAGCATTGATGAAATATGTCCAAATTACGTTGCTGGAGCAAGGCATTAGGAATTGATGGAGTGCCAATTGAAATGTTTCATCAAACTGAGTAGGACTGAAATATTCATTAGTCTATGACAGAAACTTGGAAGACTGTTACCTGGCCAATTGATTGGAAGAGATCCATATTTGTGGCCATCACAAAGAAAGGTGACCCTATAATATGTAAAAATTATAGAAAATATGATTAAGGTCATATACAATGAACATTGTGTTGAAGATAATTAAGAAATAGTTGCAGAAGCACAGCTTTCTTGCTGAAAGTCAAGAGGAATTGAAGCACTTACTGATGAAGATCAATGAATGAAGCCTTCAGTTTCACAATTCATTGTAAAGAAAGCAAAAATCCCCACAACTTGACCAATAAACCACACACTTGTAAACAAAGAAAAAAAATGAGGTTATCAAGAGTTTTATTTTACTTGGCTTCACAGTCAATGATTTTGGATGCAGTAATGAAGATATCAAATGATGAATTGTATTGAGCAATCTGGTACAAAAATCCTCTTTAAAATGTTAAAGAGCAAAGATATTGTTTGAGGACTAAGTTGAGTTTGAGTGGAGCCATAGAATTATTCAATATTGTATATCTAGGCTTGAATTTTTCTTCAGTTCTTTCAGCTTGAGAAATGCAGAGTGTGTCCTTCCCTTTTTGCTTTTATAACTCTAGGTCTTTGCACATTTCATTATAATACTTCACGTTGTATTCTCAAGCTGTCCTATGAAAATTTCTGTTAAATTCTTTTACTTCCAGTCCCTTTGGCTTCTCTCCCTTCAAGAGCAAGTTTGAGTCTCTTCTTATGTCTATTTTGGTCTTTTTATTCTTTCTTGTCTTTTAAATGACCTTTTGGTTTCTTAATGTATACATTATAAAGTACTTTAAAATATTACACAAAATCACATTCATTGAAAATTCTATAGAATTAGTTAGATGGAGGAAAATGAAGCATTTCAGGAAGCAGGCTCACTGACAACAAAAAGCTATTGTGCAATCTAATAATTAAAATAACTAAAAAAAGAAAGGATAAAGGCTGAGTCTAATAGTATAGGTTCCACTAGAGTATGGATGAGTGAAGACCTTCAACAGTCCTTAAAGCATGGCTGTATTACTGCTCCCTACAAAAAATGATAATCTCAGGCCTCACTGCTTATCTGGGTGGGGTCCCGCTCTCCGCTCTTCTCCATTGATGGTCCCAGGGCCCTCCGCTCCTAGACTGAAAGGTTATTCTCTCCCCTCCTTGCTACAAAATATCCACCTTTACATTTCCAGACTTCACAATCAGTCCTGGTAACAATTATTCACCATTGAATCACATGAGACTCATCTGGATTTCTTTTCATCAGTCCTTCCTAGACAGGTTGGGTACTATTCACTGGAGACTCTACTATCCTCCCTGCCCT
>NW_006408535.1:23408-24613 GCF_000296735.1 Chrysochloris asiatica
GGACTTGAGATCCAGAGAGGGAAAGGGGCTGTGTGCTGAGGACCGTGGGGTGGGGGGGGGGGGGGGCGGCACAGGGTATACCCTTTGTTTGGGGAATGATGCATTGATGGGATGGTAACCATGGCAATGAAATGATGTATGATAGAATGAATGTAAAACTAATGTTTTCCCATGTAAACTATCACACAATACACAATGATACATTCATTTTAATAATTAAAAAAAAAGATAATCATGGTGATGACCTTAAAACATCAAAAAAGATACACATATTAAAACATAGTACAAAATAAAATATGTTAAGCATTTTAAAAATAAAAGTTAAAAAAGAACAGTCAATGCATTTGTTAAAACTTTCCCCTGAAAGTTGTAAAGCTAAATAACATCTTCATGCTTAAAGGTTTAAACTTTTTTTCTAGAAATATCTTTTATAGGAAATATGCTTGATGTTAAATAAATGAAATTGTTTTCTGTGTGTGTTGTATAGATATTGGACATTTAAAGTATGATAAAGTATGTTAGAAAAAATGTGATTTTTAGTCAGAGAGCACAATTTTAAAGCATGTCACAAGTTGTTTGGCATCAGGCAACTTAATAAACTGTCTTGAAATTGTGATTCTTAAAAAATTTATAGGTTTATTTCAAAGAATAAATGAAATAACATTGATCTTTTAAATTACCTAGCAGAGTATCTAGCACATAGGGAATGTAGCTTTAAGTCTTTTAAAATGCAGTTAAATATATCTATGTACAATTGAGTGAATATATAAATTACAGAATTATATTTGGTTAATATAATACAATATCTAGAAGTAGATTGTTTGAAATACAATGTACAGTAACTCTCTAAAACTCTATTTATAATAGCTAGTAAAATCAAAATCGAATAATTCTGTATGTCACCCTCCAGAAATGTTATTAAGCATGTTTTCAAAATTTATGATAACAGAATATTTTCAATTAAATTATATATAAAGTTAAATAACTATTTGCAATGAAAATAGTCATAATGTCAGATGAAAGTTCTCACTTATTTTTTTCTTTAATATTTATAAACTAATAGTGAATTTCAGTCTGAAATCAATCAAACATGCAATCAAGATGTATTGCTCATTACTGGTGACTGGAATGCAAAAGTTGGGAGCAAAGAGGAGGGACCAGTAGTTGGAAAATTTGGACTTGGTGATAGAAATGATGCTGGAGAA
>NW_006408535.1:26855-37783 GCF_000296735.1 Chrysochloris asiatica
ACTCAAGTGTGGCAGCGGTAGTGAGGTTGGCCCAGGATCGAACATTGTTTCTTTCTGCTGTGCATGGGGTCGCTGTGAGTCGGTTCCGACTCGATGGCACCTGACAACAACAACAACAATAGTGAATTTGTATCTTTTCTTTGATTTTTCCTCCCCCAAATTTCTGACCCAAGCTTGATTTAAAAAGGAAAACCAACCACTCTTTACAACTCATGATGGCCATTTCTACATAATTACCTAGAACACAACAGATCAGATGATAACGTGTTACTCTTTAAAGGTATGCAGTTCAATGGCCCACTTGTTTTTCCCAAACATGTGCATAAGAAATGGAGATGCAATTTTCATATATGACATTAGGATTGTTTTTTTTCATTAAGTGTTAACTACATTTCCACTGTATCTGATTTTATTGTTTGCAATTCTATTACCTCAAAGTGTGAAATGTGTTATAAGTACCAATTTCCATGGCATATACTTGAATGCCATTGATTTGTGGGCTGATGTAATGAAAAGTGTTTGTACCTAAGAAAACTTTTACTCTGCTACTAAAATTTACTCACAAAGGTGCCTCAAGATACTGACTAAGGTGAAATAAATAACATGGGTGATGTGACAACTGAAGTGATATTTTTCCGAACAGTAAATCTAAATAGAGCATTAATGAATAATTTCTTTCTTTCGTTACTTTACAGTTTACAATGCTATATGCTAAAAGGAAATGTGAGAAATTGAATAGATACTGATACATGCACCTGTGTACTTTTTTTTCTGATATATGCATATGGAGTCCTGGTATGATGCTATAGGTTAAACAATGGACTGCAAACTGCAGGTAGGCAGTTCAAACCCACCAGCCATTCCTTGGAAATTCTATATAGGGTTTTCATGATTGAGAACCAACTCAATGGCATGTAACTACAACAACAACACATAAACATAAACACACATTTTTGTGCAGTCATAATTGTTCATTTATTTATTCAATGAGATTATTGAGTTTTTCCTGTTTAAAGACATTGTGCATTGTGCGAAACCCAAAAGGAAAGAAGTTTTATTTTATTACTTCTGTCAGTTATGATGGAATCCTGGTGTTGCACTGTGGGTTAATGCTCAGACTGAAAAGTCAATTTGAACCACAAGGTCATTGTGCAAGCCCACCAGCTCTTCCTTGGAAACTCTATACAGAGTCACTATGGGTTGGAACCGACTTGAGGGCAATTAACAACAACATTACTTATGACATGCTAAAACAAAACCAATTGCCTTCAAGTTGGTTCTAACTCATGCTAAGCTCATGTGTTACAGATTAGAACAGCTCCATGGGGTTTACTGGACTGATTGCCAGGCTTTGCTTTTACAGTGCCTCTAGGTGAATTTGAGATGCTAACCTTAAGTTAGTAGTTGATCACAAACTGTTCTGCCCAGAGATATTAGATACACCATATGTAACTGTACTCCCTACCTGTTTGTCCTGCTCCACTCAAGTGTTATCAATAATAATATGTTTCGGCAGTCCTTTCTGACTCCTCAACTAGAGGACCAGGCCTGGAAGAATGTTAAAAGTTTGGTATATTCACGAAAGAAAGCAGAAATATTATGTTGATGGTTGGGTTGTACCTGAATTTGTGATGTTTGGGTTTCCACCTCCTTTTCTCCGGGGACAGGCCCAGTGCCAAGTTTCCTAGTTTGGATGTTTTACTGCCATGTGATGTTCTTTTTTGAATTTTAACTTTTCACTTGCCTACACAGTGACATAATGGAACATGATATATGCATCTGCAAGCAAAATTTGCCATGTAGAGATTTAATTTATTTTAGTATGTGGTGCTTTGGGTTAATGTACTAGATAGCAAAGTTGGTTTGAATTACAAGGTCGGTGGTTCAAGCTCATCAACAGCTCCTCAGAAATCCTGTACATGGTCACTATGGGTCGGAACCAACTCAACAGCATTTAACAATAATAACAACACATATAAAGCAAGGGGCATCATGAAGCCTCATAGATACAAGAATATTATTTTTCTGAGAAAAGGAAGTCAGTGGACACTAAGAATATGGGCCACTCAGTTCTTGGAATTTTCATGTACTTTGCATGTCCTGCTTACGAGCAAACTGCTTCCTCATTAATGTCATAAATTTTAGATAGATGTTATGAGTAAACTGATTGTGTCATTTCATAACTTGGGAAAGCTAGTTGGTTTTGGCAACAGAAGTAAGAAGAGGAAGAAATATTGTTAGCATAATCACAGAAAGTTACTACATACCTTTAATTGTTAGGAGTCATTCTATTTTTCAGTTCTTGGAATCCACATACCCTTTATATTGTCCTATGTGGCGCCGTGGGCTAATGTGTCAGATTGCAAAGTCATTTGAACTGCAAGGTCAGGGTTCAAAATCGCCAGCTTTTCCTTAGAAGCCCTATACAGGGTTGCTATGGGTCAGAATTGACTCGAAGGTTCTTAAAAACAACAGCAACATAGCAGAGGACACAGGAACCCCCAAATTATTTCCCTTAATGGACACCTCTTTATGTGTGATTATTTAATTATTTGTATTCTCTCTGCTGCCAAATTTCATTCCATACATAATACTAGAATTTTCTCCCTTCTGACATAATAAAGACCAGTTTAGCATTCATAGTCCCTGTATTTCCCAGAGAAAATCCTGTCTGTAGTCAGTGCTGATGCTTGCAAACAACAGATAAATAACTCAACAAAAAATATTTTATTTGAGTATTTTGCATAGCTCCAAAAATTGATAAGAAGGCTGGAAAACTATATTTTGAAAATAGCCTAGGACCAATGGTAATAGGTAATAAAAACAGTCTGGTCACAACACCACTGTGAACAAAGACTCTCCCTAAACAAGTGATGCCAGTAGAATGAGTTTGCCACTGTATGCAGAAATATATTGTTATTGCTCTCCTAATCAAACTTCTTTTCTTTGTGATATTTCATCATGAATCAAATTTCTAGATCTAATTGACTGAATCTGGGTCATCTGTCTTCACCATGGCACGCAGAATGTGGGTAGAGAGACGCTCTTCTCTTAGGCTGTCAGGGTAGATAGATGGCTGGCTAACCCAGACATACATTCTGAATAATTTCTTTTAAAATAGGAAAAGGTTTTCCTGATAGGAAGTTGGAAAATGCTTGCAATCTTCTTAGCTCCTTGGTGATTCTTGCCTTCCCACTGTCTCCTGATGAATTCTATGTGGCAAACATACATAGAAAGCATGGTAGTGTCTTCACAAGTTTTCTTTGTATTCCTGTTGGATAGGTGACAAGTCAGCCTTTCCTTCTCTGGGTTCCCGTTAAATGCTAGATGTTATTGTAGAATTTACTATACAATTAGCAAAACTCTTCCCTGTCTGCCTACTTGGAATACACGCTGATGAGTGGACTTTTCAAGAGGCAGAAAAGCTGTTAGTGCAAGAGGTCCCAGGCTGTGTCTTGGGAAATGCTGTTTGGAAAGATGGAGGGTCGGGTTTAGCAAGTGAAGACTGAGCTTTATTTTAGAATACTCTTTTTTTTTTTTTAAGTTTTTATTGTGAATAATGTGATAGTTAACATGGGAGAGCTTTAGCTTTACATTCATCCTATCTTATTTAATTTCATTGCAATGATTACAATCTCCTGCATCAAACAACCAAAGGGTACATACCCCGCAAGCCTGCTCCCTGGCCTTCAGTATGTAACCCCTCTCCCTCCCTGAGTCTAAAGTCCCCAACTGTTCCATCCCTCTAAGACATCATCTTTACCTCCATCTCTGGCTTCCCTGCTTCCCTGGATAGGGTCATGCACTTTGCTTTTCTCCCTTGATGGTTCTGGGGACCTCCACTCCTGTACTGCAAAATCAACCACTCCCTTCCTTTTGTTACTAAATGTCTACCTTTACCTTTCCAACACTCAGTCAATCCTGATAATAATAATTTACTATTGTACTACAAGAGTCTTACCCCATCTCCTTTCATCAGTCCCGTCCAAACTGGTTGGAAAACACACAGTGGAGATTCTAACTTTCTTGTAAGCCTTTGTAGCCCACCCCCCAACCCCCATTTTGGGTAGCCAATGTCTAAGTTTCCCATCCTTGTCAACCCTGTGTAACAACGGAATGGGAATGATCCTCACTGTAAATATTTGTTCCTTCCTTTGACCTACTGCTTCAACAACCATAGGTCAAGTTCATCAAATTGTGGTGGATGACTCTTTTTTCCTCTTCTTTCTTCCTTTAGTCCAGTTCTGATTATCAAGCCACTGAAGCAAGGTCAAGTGGGTACTATCTGCAAGTATGGGTATTCTTGTGCATCTCCCTTACTTTATATAAGCTTGACGCTTCACACTCCGCTCTGATCCTCTGTGGCCATGTCTTTGTCCCTGGGTCCAGGAGTCCCCAGATCTCATCATACTTCTGGCCAACCAGATCTTAATCCAGGTTAACAGGAGTCTGTTGAGTGTGGTCGGAATTAGCTCACAACTTCATCTCTGCTTTTCCCCCACTTCCTCTTATCGGTGACCAACATGGTCAGCAGAAAGCCCACATGCCTGCTCCGTGTATTCCCCTTGAGTCTTGGAAGGGGGTTTGCCCTGAGGGGACCTGACCACATGCCTTGATGGCTCCTGGGGGAACAACTTGCTTGTTCTTGTAGTAGTCAATTAGACTGCCACTATTGGTTTTGATTTTTCCTGCTGGTCTTTCTTTCAAGAAGTATCTTCTGTTCTTCTAGCCACTCCATGCTGGTCTGCTGGTCCTTTCAAGTGGAAATTTCCCACCTCAAAAGATTCTGGATGAGAATCAGGATTCCACCTATGGTCTTATGCAATGCAATGCAGTCCTCCTCAGGAAGCCTCCTTCACTGAGCAAGTTCTAGTCCCAGTTTAGTTATTCCAATCAGTTATAGGCTGAAGATGGATTTACAAGCTTTCTATGGTGATGGTTCTGGCTGTTCCTTTCTCTCCCCCTCAAGTGTCTGTTTTATAATAGTAAGTAAGGGAAATCAAGATTCAGAAGACAGCTAAGCATCTTAACATTATTTCCCCACTTTTACTGATTCAAACCATGCCTCAATCCTTGTATCCCTGAGCCCTATTTTTCCAAGGTTGTGCTTACATTGTTATTTACCTCTGTCCTATTTAGCCCATGCAAACTTGTCTAACTATTCTCCCATCTGCCTTGTTCTTCCTTTCCACTCCCCCTTCTAGGGTATTGCCCCACCTCGCACCAAACTACCCTGTGTAAATTCCCTAGCCTGTGCTCCTCCTACCCCTCCCTCCCCTCACCCCACCCCGTAAACCCTGCTAACCAGCAAATAATTTTTCCCCCTTTTTGTGGGTACATTTTCTTAATCTTTTACAATAATGGTCCTATGCAGTATTTCTCCTTTTGTGACTGACTGATTTCACTCAGCATAATGTCCTCAAGGTGCATCCATGTTATGTGGTAGCTTGCAGTTTCCTTATTATTCTTCAAGGTAGCATAATATTCCATTGTGTATATGTACCAAAGTTTGTTTATCTATTCTTCCATTGATGGGTATTTTAGACTACTCCTGTAGAAGACAAAAACTATGTAAGTTGAAGAGAGTATAGAAACACAATAGAAGTGACCTCATAGAAATTCAGTTTATAAGAACTGGTGTGCAATCTAAATGGAAGAAAGAGTTAAAAGAAATGTACAGCATTTTAAAATGGATTGCTAGAAGACTAGTGATGCTTGTAGCAGAAAAGGAAGTCAGGAGGAGAAATTTATTGTAGCAGAGGGGATAAATGATAAACATGGTTTGGACTATTTTCAGTTTGATAGGCTGGAAAAATTCAGCTGTGGGACATTGACAATGCAAATCTGCTATGTACAATCGTTTATGATTTCTGTTAGTTGTTTTGATTTATTGTGATAGGTGATTCTAAATTGTCTATGGAATATCAGATGAGATTTTGAATGGCACTGAGCATATGAGTTAACGATCATAAACCAGCAATGGTATTGCTTACTGGTTTGATATATGATCTAGAAAACAGATTTCTGAAGTTTTAAAACCATATGCTGAATAATGAATTGGAAAGCTCAGAAAAATAATAGCTACAAGCATGTAATTTAGGAAGCTTCATAAACAACTCTAAAGCCTTTTGAAAAGTCTATACTTTAATATTAATATGAAAAAGTGCTTAAAAATTGATAGCTATATATATAAATGACCAATGCTCTAATAAAAATAGTATATCATAGTTTAATTTTTTTTAAATTTCTTAATATAAGGACAAAGTTGAGATAATTATTTTTTTAATTAAGCTTCAAATTTTTTAAAAATCGACTTTTAAGAAAAAGTATTTTTAGCAATTTTCTTAATAGTTTAATTATGACCAGTAATAGAAATTGATTAAGTTTTAAACAAAATTGTTACATAATAGAGGACCATTTATTTCTATCATCTTTATAAGCCTATTATCATATTTATAAATACGTTTGATTTTTTTTCTACTCTAGACCATACCCCTATAGCAAAACAAGTAAAAGTACCATTACATTCACACAAATTACTTTTAAAAAAATAAGTTTTTGATATTAAGGTAAAGAACCTTGGTGGTGCAGTGGTTTAGAACCCACCAGCCACTCCCTGGGGGAACATGTGGCAGTCTGTTTCCAGTAAGATTTACAATGTTGTAAACCTTATGTAGCAGTTATACTCCATCCTTTGGGATCACTACAAGTCGGAACTGGCTTGACAAGAATGTGTTTTGTATTGATATTGAAGTATTTCCATTTATATTCATAAAAATTAAATTTTGTATAATTTTACAAATAAATTCGAGTGAATTATTATACATGAACCTTGAAAATTAGGATGGTACAAGTAATGGCACTGTGTTTTTTCTAATATCGTTGCTATCCAGAAGGAGTACCATGAAATCATTTCATCTTATGTTATTTGATTTTTCATAACTTTGGATTTTTATGACTTTCAAATTATTATTTGAATTTCTTGTTCTTCTTATGTGGTAACCAGTAATTTACAAGATATTTAAGAAAAATACGTGTAGATCTTATCCTTTATTCATCTATGTATTGGATTCTATTAAATATCTTAAAGAAACTAAAGATAAAGATTCTTTATATTCTTTCCTTTAATGCACTTGCAATAAACATCTACTTTCAAATAAGTTTGATACAAGCTGTGCTTAATCAAGCCTCATATTAGGTAAATAAATTGTAAGCTTACACATCTTCAGCTACAAATATTATCTTATTAAAACACAAAATTAAATTATCTCTATTTTATGTATGTTGTTGTTGTTTTTAAGTGCCATAGAGTCGGTTCTGACCCATAGCGATCCTGTACAGGGTTTCCGAGGGTATAAATCTTTACGGGAGTAGAAAGCCTCATCTTTCTCCCGCGGAGCGGCTGGTAGTTTCGAACCTCTTTCCTTAAGGTTCGCAGCCCAATTCGTAACTACTAAAAAGGATAAATTTTGCAATGGATAAGCACTATATAATGGAGAAGCAAATTCAGGCTCTAATTACAAATCACAAATGTTATGTTGTTTTCACCATTAAACTATTAAATAAGATACTATTTTAAAATGTTTTTCCCCTTCTCTTGCTGAAAACTGGGGTTTAAAATATTGTTGTTGTTTTTAGATGCTATCAAGTCCGTTTTGACTTATAAGAACCCTACGTACAACAGAGCAAAACACTGTGTCATCCTCACAATTGCTGTTATATGTGAGCCCATTGTTTCTGCTATTGTGCCAACCCATCTTGTTAATATCTTCCTTTTTTGTTGACTCTACTTTTACAAGCATTATGACCTTCTTTCATCATATTCTCACTTCTAAAGAGCATTCTGGCTGTACTTCGTCTAAGATAGATTTGTTTTTTCTTTTGTCAATCCATGGTACTTTCAATATTCTTTACCAACACCATGATTCAAATGTATCTATTCTTCAATCTTCTTTATTCATTATCCAACTTTGACATATGTATGACGCAATTGAAAATCCCAGGACTTGTGGTAGGTGAACTTTAGTCTTTAAACTGACATATTTGCCTTCTAACACTTCAAAGAGGTCTTGTGCAGCAGATTTGCCTAATGCAATATGTCATTTGATTTACTAACTGCTGCTTCCCTAAACGCTGATTGTGAATCCAAGCAAAATGAAGTCTTTGACAACTTGAATCATTTCTCAGTTTATCATGATGTTACTTATTGGTCCAATGGTGAGGGTTTTCATTTTCTTTACATTGAAGTACAATACATACTGAAGACTTTTGTCTTTGATCTTCCATAAGTAAGCATTTCTAGTCCTCTTCACTTCCAGTAAGCAAGTTTGTGTCATCTGCAATGTTAGGTTTTTAATGAGTCTTTCTCCAATCCTGAGACCATGTTCTTCATATAATCCATTTTCTCACATTATGCACTCAATATATAGATTCAATAAATATGGGGAAATGATACAGCCCTGATGCATACCTTTCCTTATTTTAAATCATTCAGTATCCCCTTGTTCTAACAATTGTCTTTTTCTATGTTCAGTTTCGTCATGAGCACAATTAAGTGTTATGGAATAGTCCTTCTTCCCAATGTTACACATAGTTTGTTTCCAGAGTTGTGTCCGTTTGTTGAAACATTTCCATTTGTATTTCATCAATTCCTGGAGCTTTGTTTTTCACCATTGCCTTCAGTGATGCTTGGACTTCTTCCTTCAGCATGATTGATTCTTGAGATACCTCTGGAAATAATATAGGGTTTTTTGTTTGTTTGTTTGTTTTAATATAAAGGTACAAAACTAACTTCAATGCATTTGTTTATTCAAAAGACAAACTCTACTTCCGTATATACTTTTGTTGTTGTTGAGTGCCATGGAGTAGGTTCTAAACAATAGCAACCCTGTGTAGGTTTCCCAAGGAGTGGCTGGTGAGCTTGAACCATCAACCTGTGGTTAAAACTGACTTTGTAGTCCAGCACATTAACCCACAGTACCATACCAAGACTGTCTCTCTCTCCCTCCCTCTCTCTCTATATATGTATATTCCTGATGTGGTGCTGTAGGATAAGTACTGGGCTGGTAACTGAAAGATCTGCAGCTCAAACACACCAATTGCTCCTCAGAAACCCTCTACAGGTTCAGTATTAGTCAGAACCAACTTGACAGCAATGAACAACAACATATATGCATATATATATATATATATATATATATATATATATATATATATATATATGTGTATAGTCCTGGTATGGTGCTAAGGCTAATGCACTAGACTTCAAAGTCAGTTTGAACCACAGGTCATCAGTTCAAGGTCACCAGTCGCTCCTTGGAAACCCTACACAGGGTTACTATAGGTTGGAACTGACTCCATAGTATTTAACAATTATATATATACATATATATATATGTATATATTGTTGTTGTTGTTGTTATGTGCCGTGGAGTTGGTTCTGACTCATAAAAACCCTGTACAGGGTTTCCGAGGCTGTAAATCTTTACGGGAGCAGAAAGCCTCATCTTTCTCCCGCGGAACAGCTGGTCGTTTCGAATTGCTGACCTTGCAGTTCGCAGACAGCTTCGTAACCACTACACTACCAGAGCTCCTTATATATATTGCTGTGTGATAGGTGCTATAAGCAAAAAGTACAAGATAGGAAATAATGGAGAGTGTGGGAGGATTGGGGGTTGGGGTACAGTTATTTTAGAGACTATAGTCAGCCAGTCAGCAAGAGACAGAGTGGGGGAGACTCATGGAGTTATCTGAAAGACCAGTATTCCCAGAACTCAAATGGATAGGTTCAAACTTAGATGAATGGACACAGATAGTTAAATTAGCAAATAGATAAATTATCAGACATTTGAACTGACATATGCAGAAGAGGAAATGTATAAAATCAATAAACATTATTTTTACCATATTATTATTATTATTATTTTGCCTTCCCCTTCACTCAAGTTACTATGTTTTACCCTACAATTAGTACTTTCCTTTCCCTTCCCCTCCTAGTCCTGGTGGGATCAATAAACATTTGAACATATGTTCAAGCTTTATAAGCTGAGAAATTTAAATTAAATCTCCAAATAATTATTTTAAAACCTTAGATTATTTGTAAAAACTCTGATATGTTAGCTATCATAGTCTAAGAATAATGTAATATAACTGTAATTTATACATTATTGGAAGAATGCAAAACAGTACAAGTGATTTAAAAATAATTTGCATGTACCTTAGAGAAATGAACACATCTATCCAGTAGGAGATATACAAGAATGATCTTAGCAGTATTGTATATCACAGCAAAAAAGTTAAAACCAAATCAGATGCCCATTAGCAAGTAAGCAGCTAAGTAATTTTGGCTTACTCACACAGTGTAGAAAGAGGAGATTTCAAAAAGTTAATGAAAAATGGAATTAAAACATAATGAAATTTTTCCATCAGTTGTGTGAAGCCCTCTCCACTATACAGCAATTAAACTTGAAGACCTGCTGTTATAGTTAGACTGAGGATTAAAGGCTGAGAAAAATGTTATAGACTACACAAAATGTTATATATTCCCATCTGTGTAAAAGATTTATATGAATAAAATATATTGATGATGAACACATATGTGCTACAGCTATAAATAAAAACAAAGGACTGATAAAATAAAAACTCAAGAAAAAATTTTACCCTTAGGGAGAAGGAGAATAAATTAGGAAGAGGACACATTAGAATTCAAGAATACTGTAAATATCCTATTTTTTTTCTGTGTCATAGATACTCATGAGTGTTCTCTTATATTATATATGTTGTTGTGAAATGGCATCCAGTCAGTTTCAGGTCATAGGGTTTCTGAGAAGCAACTTGTGAAGTTAAACTACCAACATTTCAGTTCAAACTGACCTTGCAATCCAATGCGTTAACTGACAGTGACTGACAGTGCCACACCAGGACCCAGG
>NW_006408535.1:39724-47627 GCF_000296735.1 Chrysochloris asiatica
TCTCTGTCAATGTATGATTGTAGCCATTTCTGTATTACCTTTAGTAAAACTTTACTTGCATGGGATATCAAAGAGATTGTCCGATGAGTTCCACATTCCATTGGGTCACCTCTCTTTGGAATGAGCACAAATGTGGATCTCTTCCAATCAGTCTGCTAGATAGTTGTCTTCCAAATTTCTTGGCAGAGATAAGTGAGTGCCTTCTGTGCCACCTCACTTTTTTGAAAGATTTTAATTTTTATTCCATTAATTCCTGGTGCCTTTTTCTTTGCCAATTCTTTCAATGCACCTTGGACTTCCTCCTTCAGTATCATTGGCATTTGATCATATGCTACCTCTTGAATCGGTTGAACATGAACCATTTCCTTTTGGTACAGTGACTCTGGGTTGGAACCGACTTGACGGCACTTAACAACAACAACAACAGGGTGTCCGAGGTTATAAATCTTTACAGGAGCAGAAAGCCTCATCTTTCTCCCGCAGAGCAGCTGGTAGTTTCAAACTGCAGACCTTAAGGTTCGCAGACAGATTCATAACCACTACGCTATCAGAGCTCCATATATATCCTGATGTAATGCTGTGCGTTAATGCAGTGGAATACAAAGTCAGTTTGAATCACAAGGTCAGTGGTTCAAGCTTACTAGCCTTTCCTCAGAAATCCTATACAGGGTTTCTACAGGTCAGAATCAGCTCAACAACACTTAACAACAACAACAAATATATAATATCTATGAATATGTTCTTGATTAATGTTGTTGAATCAGTTCCCACTGATAGAGACCCTGTATAGCATTTCCAAGGGGTGGATGGTGAGTTTGAAACACCAACCCTGTGGCTCAAACTGACCTTGAGGTCCAGTGCTTATGCTACATCTGTTAGGAGTCTATGGATGGTACAGTTAGTCTACTGTTGGCAGTTTGATATGTATGTAGACACACACACATATAGGTGTATATACACCTATGTGTGTGTGTGTGTATATATATATATGTGTGTGTGTGTACATACATGTGTGTGTGTATATATATATATATATATATATGTATGTGTGTGTGTATGTGATGTTGTTAAGTGCCATAGAGTCGATTTTGACCCATAGCAACCCTATATAGTGTATGTCTATATGTAGACACACACACACATATAGGTGTATATACACCTATATGTGTATGTCTATATATATGTGTTTGTGTGTGTGTGTGTGTGTATGTGATGTTGTTAAGTGCCATAGAGTCGATTTTGACCCATAGTGACCCTATATAGTGTTTCCAAGGAGCAGCTGGTGAGCTTGAACCACCAACCTTGCAGTTCAAACAACTTTGCATTCTGATGCATTAGACCACAGCACCACACCAGGACTCCATGTATATATGATAGGTACAAATATATACGTATATATAGGTATAGATATATGTGGTGCCATGGGCAAATGCGTCAGACTTCAAAGCCATTTGAAAAATGATATTTGTACCTGAGTATTTACCTTTACTGCAAAAATATCCTTTTCCAAACTCATATATTTGTGATATGTATGTGTATATACACATGTGTGTGTATATTATATATGCATGTGTATATACATATCACAAATATATAAGAGTTTGAAAAAGGATATTTGTATCTGAGTATTGACCTTCACTGCAAACACAGCTATGAATGTGGTGGAGAATATGGAACATGCAGCGGACAAACTGTTGAAGACTTCCTATAGATTACTAAATGTGTTAAGGCAATGAGTTCATGGACCTGGGCTCTCAGGATCATAGTCTCAGGGGACACCACGGGCAATTTGCATAATGGAATACACAAAGACAATGTTCTACATACTGCTTGGGTGAGTAGTGTCTGGGATCTTGAAAGGTCATGAGCGACCATCTAAAGCACAGCTATTGGTCTCTGCATGGGTGGGAGAAAGAGGAATACACATATAGAAGAGTCATGGTGTGTCGCTGTGGGTTAATGCATCAGTGACTGCAAAGTTATTTGAACTGTGAGCTCGGTGCTTCAAGCACACCAGCCGCTCCTTGCAAACCCTATACTGGGTTGCTATGGGTTAAAATCGACTTGATGACACTTAACAACAACCACTAATCTATATATATTTGTGGTTGTTGTTAAGTGTCATCAAGTCGATTTTAACATATATATATAGTGGTAGTGATGTGCCGTGGAGTCAGTTCCAACTCATAGCGACCCTGTACAAGGTTTCTGAGACTGTAAATCTTCATGGGAGCAGAAAGCCTCATCTTTCTCCTCTGGAACAGCTGGTAGTTTCAAACTGCTGACCTTAAGGTTGCCGCCCAATTCATAAGCACTACACTATCAGACCTCCATATATATATACTATATCCCACTTCTTCCCTTATCCACTCAGTCTATGTCTCAATTTATTATCTATGAATAGAACATTGTTGTTTCAAGGTTCTGCATTAATCCCTATTTACCTCTATCTCCTTTAGCCCATGCATACATCACCTTGTCTTCAGCTAGCTTTGTTATTCCTCTGCTACCCTCCCTCTTCTGTGTATTACCTTCTCTGTCACCAGAGCTAACATGCATACTGTTACTTCAAAGTTAATTTAGCCTCATAAAAATTATATATTCTTAAGAAAGAAAAAAATAACATATATCAGACTTCTGACTTCATATACAAATCTTACATGACAATTTTAAAGACGTGAATGGCTGTATCATTTTTTGTATTTAGCATTTCTTCAAAACAAGGATAATGCTCAATAAATATTTAATTACATTTTTTCTAATATCTGTCTTTGTTAGGATAAAAGCTAAATGTGAAAAAAAAACAATCTTTGTTACTTTCACATTCATGTTCCTTTCATCATAACTAGAAAAGTAACAAGTTAAAATTTGACTTTCATTTATTGAATGCATAGTATAAACTCACTTCTGTATATAAAGGAATTTAGGTATCTAAATGTATCTGTAGCTTTGTCACCAAGGAGATGCAATGGAGGCATCATAAGAAATCAAAATTCCCCATAAACTCTCTAGTATGGTTGTCTAAGAAAAAGTATTTTTACATAGAGGAAAATCTATTTTAAGGTGTGTTGTTATGAGTCTTTGCGGGGATTGAAAAATATACATTTTCATGCTGCATTTGTACTAGATTGCCACATAATTCAAATGTGTTGTTGGGGTTTTTCGAAATAGATGGGTAAAAACTAGGTTATCAAGTAGTTTTTATTACTTTTAATTATGTTTGGCCTCTCCTATGGCAGATATCAGATTAACAAAACAAAGTCCTTGATTGACTAAAACCAAGAGCTGAGCCATAGAAAACTTTAGCCAAGTATCTATAATGGGCTTTTTAACAGGAATTAGGGAGCAATAGTCCTGTTTCCACCACTCATCTGTTAGTTTGTTATACTTTGATGGTTTGCATGTTGCTATGATGCTGGAAACTATGCTACTGGTATTTTAAATACCAGTAGGGTCCTGGTGTGGCACTGTGGGTTAATGTGCCAGACTGCAAAGCCGTTTGAACTGCAAGGTCAGTGGTTCAAGCTCACCAGTTGCTCCTCGGAAACCCTATACAGGGTCGCTGTGGGTTGGAACTGACTCAATGGCACTTAACAACAACAACAAAAGGGTTGCCAAAGAGATGTCGTGTGGTACTGTTGGCTAATGTGCTGGACTGCAAAGTTGGTTTGAACTATAAGGTCAGTGGTTCAGGCTCACCAACTTCTCGTGGAAACCCTATACTGGATCGCTATTGGTTGGAACAGACTCAACTACACCTAATAACAACAACAGGGTCACCAAAGGTGAACAGATTTCAGCTGAGTTTCCAGACTAAGACAGACTAGGAAAAAGGAGAGGCAGACTAATTGTGACTGTGTAGCCACTGAGAACCTTATGAATAGCAATGACACACTGTCAGCATCAAAATATTGAATATTGAAACATTATGAATAGCACCAGAATACTTTCAGATATAGTTTCCAAAGAGGAGCACCTCAGGTTAGAAGGTATTCAGAATACAACAGGGAAAGAGCTCCTTCCTCAAAGAAGAGTTGACCATGATGACATGAATGGAGTAAAGCTATTGGGACCTTTATTTTCCAATTGGCGCAACTCAAAATGAGGAGAAACAGCTGTAAACATCCATTAATAAGTGTTGCTGATGTTAAGTGCCTTCAAGTCAGTTCACAGTGACCCTGTATAGGGTTTCCAAGGAGTGAATGGTGAGTTTGAACTGCTGACATTATGGTTCAAACCGACCTTGTAGTCCAATGTTTTATCTCACAGCACCACAATAAGAAAATGTAATGTATGAAGCATGCTGTTGTGGTTGTTGTTAAGTGTCATTCAGTCAGTTCTGACTCATACTGAAACTATATGTGGTTTCCAAGAAGCAGCTGATGGTTTTGAACTGCTGAGCTTATGGTTAGCAGTCCAGTGGCTATCCTATGGTGCCATACCAGGACTCCATGGAAAATTGGAAGGTGCCAAAAAGGAAATGAAACACATAAAGATTGTTATTCTAGACATTGGTGAACAGAAATGGACCGGCATTAGCCATTTTGATTCTGACAATCAAATGATTTACTATTCCAGGAATCACAAATTGAGGAGGAATGGTGTCACCTTCATTATCAAGAAGAATATTTCAAGATTTATCTTGTATATTATCTGTGATAGGATAATATGCATATATCTTAAAGGATGACCAGTTAATACCACATTTATTCAAATATATACACTAACTACTAGAGTCAGTGATGATGAAATTTAAGATTTCTACCAACTTCTTCAGTCTGAAATTGATCAAACATGAAATCAAGATATATTGATAATTACTGGTGATTGGAACATAAAGATTGGCAATAAAGAGGTAGGATTAGTAGTTGGAAAATATGACCTTGGAGATGGTAAAGCAAATTGAAGATATGAATAGGTAAAAGAGCTGAACAGAAAAATTTAAAAGGCAGCTAGAGAAGACAAAGTCAAGTTTTATAATGAAATGTGCAAAGACCTGGAGTTAGAAAACCAAAAGGAAGCAACATATTCAGCATTTCTCAAGCTGAAAGAACTGAAGAAAAAATTCAAGCTTCAACTTGAATATTGGAAGATTCAATGGGCGAAATACTGAATAATACAGAAAGCAGGAAAAGATAATGGAAGGAATACACAGCTACTGTACCAATAAATGGTCAATCTACAACCATTTCATGAGGTAGCATATGATCAAGAGCCAATGATACTGAAAGAAGAAGTACAAGGTGCACAGAAGGCAAGGGCAAAGAACAAGACTTTTAGAATTGATGGGACACAAATTGAAATGTTTTAATTGGAGCTGCCTGGAGTCACTCACTCATTTATGCTAACAAATTTGGAAGCCAGCTACCTGGCCAGCTGATTGGAAGTTATCCAGATTACTGCCCAAAGAGAGATGACTGAACAGAATTCAGAAATCATTGGACAACATCATTCGTATTACATGCAAGTAAAATTTTGTTAAAGGTAATTTAAAAAATAAAATGGCAGCAACAATACATTGACAGGGAACTGTCAGAGGTTCAAGCCAGTTTCAGATAAGAACATGGAATGAGGGATATAATTGCAGGCATCAGATTAATTTTGGATGAAAGCAGAGACTACCAGAAAGATCTTTGCCTGTGCTTTATTGACTATGCAAAAGCTTTCCACTGTGTGGTCCATGACAAACTATGGATAATACTGAGAGAAAAACAGGTATTTCAAGAAAATTAATTGTGCTCATGAGGAGCATGTACATAGACAGTTGTTCAAACAGAACAAGGAGGCACTGCATGGTTTATAATCATGCAAGGCATATATCAGCATTGTATTATTTTACCCAATTTGTATGCTAAGCGAATTATCCATGAAGCTGGATTCTATGAAGAAAAACAGCATCAGAATTGAAGGAAGACTCATTAACCACCTATGATATGCAGATAATACAATATTGCTTGGTAAAAGGGAAAAGGACTTAAACTACTTACTTACGAACAAACTCCTTAGCCTTTAGTATGGGTTACACCTCAATGTAAAAAACAACAACAAAAAATCCTCATCATGAGACCAAAATAAATATCATTATGATAAATGGAGAAGAGATTGAAGTTGTCAAAGACTTCATTTTGATTAGATCTTTCATTAACAATCAAGGAGGCAGCAGTCAAGCAATCAAATAATTAGTTCAATCTGCTGCACAAGACTTCTTTAAAGTGTTCAAAAGCAAAGATGTTGAATTGAGGATTAAGTTGAGCCTGCCCCAAGCCAGGGTATTTTCAGTAGCCTTTGATACATGGGAAAGTTGAACAACGAGTAAGGAAGACTATAGAAAAATTGGTGCATTGAAGTTATGGTGTTAGAGAAGAATATAAAAAGTACCAGGAACTACCAGAAGAACAAACAAATCTGTACTGAAAAATAACAGCCAAAATGCTCCTTGAAAGTCAAGATGGTAAGACTTTGTCTCTCATATTTCAGATTTATTATTAGGAGGGACCAGTTCCTGTAGAAGGATGCCATGTTTTGTCAATTAGAGGGTTGGTGAAAAAGAGGAAGACCCTCAACAAAGGGATTGACACCGTGGCAGCAGAAATGGGTTCAAGTGTAATAGCAATTGTGAGGATGGTGCAAGACAGCACTGTGTTTCATACTGTTGTGCATAGGGTCTGTATGAGTCAAAACTGACCTGCAGGCACCTAACACCAGAAGTCCTGGTTTGGTGCTATCTTGCCATCTTGGCTTCCAAGGAGCATTCTGGCTGTGCTTCTTCCAACACACATATGTTTTTTCTTCTGACAGTCTATGATATTTTTAGTATTATTCTCTAACACCATGGGATAAGCACTGAATTGCAGACTACAAGGCTAGTTGTTCAAATCCACCAGCTGATATCAGAAATCCCATACAGGGTTGATATGAATCAGAGCTGACTCACTGTCACTTAAGAACAACAACAGCAACACTTTTGCACAAAAGAGATATAAATATGTGACTAAATTTAGAGTGAATGCTTCATTTCAAAGTAAAACAAATGCTCATGTATTATAGAATTGTGATCTGAACTTATCAGAAATAAACAGTGTACCATTCATTGTAGCACTGCCCATGAGTTAAGAAAGAACCTTGAACCTTACTAATCATTTTTATGATAATTATTATAAATAAAATATTTTGGATATGTAGTGATAGAAGGACTCTTCTAAAAATATTTTATGATTAATTTTTATTAAAAACGTATTTTAAATTTAATATTTCACCACAGGATATCATGTGGAATCATCCCATTCATTAGGTAATTATAACCATGTTAACTAGTGAAAAGTTTAATGTCTGTAGTCTATGATGTATTATTTTATTCTTTCCTATGTGTTCAATACATTTTCAGGTTATAAATATTACAGATTACACATATAGGTTGTTGTTGTTGTTAAGTACCGTCAAATAGGTTCCTAACCATAGCAACCCTGTATGGGGTTTCCGAGGAGCAGCTGGTGAGCTTGAAGTTCAAATGACTTTCCAGTTCAAATGACTTTGCAATCTGGCGCATTAACCCACAATTCCACACCAGGACTCCTATAAATTCATACATACATACATACATACATTAAAAAATTCTTGAGCTCCAAGAGACAGATTTTTAAGAAAATGATTATTGAGCAAGATAATTACCCATTTATAAAAAGCACTGTTTCTCTGAGAGTGGCCCATTGCCATGGATAATCTGTGAATTACCATGTTTTCCATTGGTGATTCAGTGGTTTCAGACATGCTGTTGTGAAGTACAGTTGAGTCAGTTCCCACACATAGTGACCCTGTATAGGGTTTCCGACACTTTAAATCTTCCCAGAAGCAGAAGTCTCATCTTTCTCCCGTGGAGCTGGAGGTTCGAACCATGGACCTCAAG
>NW_006408535.1:54462-79216 GCF_000296735.1 Chrysochloris asiatica
GAGAGAGGGAGCAGCTGAGGACTCTAGATTCATGGAATGAGAGGGACTGAGAGCTGGCGGCCAGTAGGCAGACTTGCAGAATATGCCCTTTGGTGGTGTAAATTATTATATAAGGAAAAAAAAGAGAGAGAGACATACAGAACATACAAGAAAGAAACCTTGAATTTAAAAAGTTGTTTTGCAATTTTGATCATAGATCAAATAAAAGAATCCTAATCAAAAGGGGGTTAATGCAGAATAGACTCTACATTCTAATAGACTCTAGGCATTTATAAGTCATGGAGGTTGGATGAACCCCTGAAATAATTGCCATTATCTTTAAACTTTGAACCAAAAGTATCCTCTGAAGTCTTTTTAAAATGAAAGAAAAGTTTAGTCTCTCTGGACTTGGCACTAGGTGGCGGTGAGATGGCTAACTGCACCAAGACGGTCAGAATCATCATTAAATACAGACCCAGTATGGAGCCTCCCTCAGGAAAATGGTGAAGAAAATTGAAATCAGCCAGCATGCCAAATACACTTGGTCCTTCTGTGGAAAAACCAAAATGAAGAGAAGAGCTATGGGAATCTGGCTCTGTGGTTCATGTATGAAAACAGTGGCTGGTGGTGCCTGGACCTACACACCACCTCCGCAGTCACAGTAAAGTCTACCATCAGAAAACTGAAGGAACTGAAAGACTAGTAGAAGCTCTACCACATGAAACGTTGCTAGCCTGTAATAAACTGGGCTAATATTTATATAATGGTTTAAAAAAAAGAAACAAAAGTTTAACTTGACCTGGTAAAAAATATCTGCCTTGAGGAATATGATCTTTAAAGAACTAAATGGAATAAAATTAACAACAGAAACTTATGAGGCATTGAGTTCATGTAAACGAATGAGGTCTAATTCAGAAAAGGAAGGTAAGAATAGTTGCACAACTTGAATCATGTAATAATGCAATCATTGCCACAGAATCGCATATGTAGAATCAGTTGAATTGATGCATAATTTGCAGTATATAATCATAACAACAACAACAAAATAAAATTTAACAAAAATTACAATGAAAATTATTTTTCAGCATGCAACACTTTTTAAATACATAAAATTGCAATAATCTAAAGTTTATAAATTATAAATAAAATATCAGGGTAAGTAGATATTAAGATATATTTAAAATTTTGTTGAAGTCAAAGAGGAAAGCAAGTGGGAAGTCAAAGTTTTCAGATAAAACAGTTGGGAAAACATTAATAAATTGCCTCAAAGAATACTAATACACCTGCACATCAAAATAAGAAAGAGGAAAACCGGAAAGATTTAGTAAACATTAATACAACAAAAATGAAAAAATGAAAAGAAATCCCACAAACAAAATAAACTCAGCGCAGAAAATTATGTGGAGCAAAGAAACCAGCAACACCACAAAGAAAACACACAGCAAATGATAAAAATCAATTCATACCTATCAATAATTACACAAATTTAAATGAATTAAATGCACCTTCAAGAGACAAAAAGAAGAGAATGGGTGAATGGATAAGAAAACAGGATTCTTCACTATGCTGTCTACAAGAAACACATAAAAACAAAACAAAACAGAGACAGGCTAAATGTCAATCGACAGAAGAATGGTTAAATTAACTTTGATACATACAAACAATGGAATATTATGCAATATTGAAGAATAAGGATGGATCTGCAAACCACCTCACAATATGGATGCACCTGGAGGACATTATGTTGAGTCAAATTAGTCAATCACAAAAGGACAAATATTGTATGAGACCAATGTTGTAGAAAGTTAAGAGGAGGTTTGTTAAAAGAAACAATGATGGTTACAGGGGGAGGGTGAAGGGAAAATCATTCATGGGCTAGAGGGTAAATTCCTAGTGTGGCACTGTAAGGATCAGCACTAGACTGCAAACCATAAGGTTGGCAGTTCAAACCCACCAGCTGCTCCTTGAAAATCCTTGACAGATTTGCTCTGAGTCAGAATTGGAACACTTAACAACAACAGCAGCACTTAACAGTAAAGAGTAGACACATGCTAACATGGGTGACAAGACAGGCAATATACAACAAGAGGCAGTTTATCAGCGGAAAGAGAAAGGTAGTGGGAGACACAGGGAGGAATGCAATCATTAAAGTGAATTGTAATAGTGACTACGTACTGTGGAGTCGGTTCTGACTGATAGTGACTCTGTGTAGAGTTACTGAGGCTGTAAATCTTTATGGGAGCAGAAAGCCTCATCTTTCTCCCCTGGAATGACTGGTAGATGTGAACTACTGAACTTGTGGTTGGAATCCCAACTCATAATCCACTATGCTACCAGGGCTCCTTAAAGTTAAAGTGAGTAGAGGTAAAGAATGCCAACTGTTGGTTCATGCAGGGGATTGCAGTCATTGTAATGAAGCACAGTATATGATTTGCTGAATGCAAAACTGATGATCTGCTCTGTAAAACTTCACTCAATTCGCAAAAAAGTTAATTTTTTTTTTAAAAGAATCAAAACAGAAGAAGGAAAGCCTTTCTCATTGCAATTCCAGGATAATTATTGCCATTCCCAGTGAAACAAGACCAGTGGAAGAACCAGGCTTACAAAAGTAATTTTCCTAATATGAGATCTTATGCTGGTTTAATCTACTGGAATATCACAGCTTAAATACATATTGTGTGATTATAATGAAATTTTTTCCTGAGTGTATGAAGCCCAGTTGGCAATTTGAACCCACCAGGTGCTCTCCAAGGGAAAGATACGCAATTCACTTCTATAGAGATGACAGCCTAGGAAACTCTGTGCTCCAGGGTAACTAACTGTGAGTCAGCATTGACTCAATGACCATGGGTTGATTTGGTTTACCCAGTGTACTTCTTTCAGGTATATATCTCTTTGATAATTACACATAATCCAACTGGCTATGTATGAATCAAAATTTACAGTGTATACTATATATTTGCAACTGTCTTTCAATCTACCATTAGAGAAATGCTATTTTAGTTGATGGATGTCTAAAGTATTAGAACATATCATTAAAAAGTACTGACATGTATAATAGGACCCTCAGATTTTTCCTAGAAAAAGTTTCCCGAATCCTTGGCTATTATGCCTTGAATAGCAGAGATACATAGAGCAAATCTAATATAATCAAACATTTAATTTGTAAAATGGAAAAGTAAATAATAGTCTGGACACTGCTGAGGAAAAATACATTTGTAGCACAGAATAAAGGGGAATGGAAAGAAGAAAAACATAAAATGTGCCTATTTCAAGTTTAGAGTTTGTGCTTTAACAATACACAGTTCAGCAATACACATATGATTTTAATATGAAATTCTGTATACAAGACTTTTTTACTGGAAAAATTCAGTTCAACATACTGATTTATACAGAGATTTATGTAAATGTAACATTAAGTTGAAAAATAAAAGGAACCCTAAATAATGTTATATTGCAGATATTTCTCTTTGGCAACAAGGTGTCCATAAATCAATACTGCTTCCTTCTATTCCAGGGGGCAATTAACTCAAGTAAGGTGAAGTGCAGCCATAATGCTCCTCATAAGCAAGGATAAGCAGACTTCATTTTGTATACTATGGACATGTTATTAGAGAAAGGACATCATGCTTGATAAAGCAGAGAATCAGCTGAAAAGAAGAAAATGCTCAAGAAGATGGTTTGACACAATGTGATTGCAGCAGTCGGTTCAAATAAAGTGTTTGTGAGGATGGCACAGGACTGGGAAATGTTTCATTCTACTCTACATAGGGGTGCTGTGAGTTGGAACTAACTCAATGGCATTTAACAACAACAACAACATGCTGTATTTGTGGCTAACAATGTTGGGCTCACAATAACAATCAAAGGGAAAAAATCTATCTTTCAATAAACATGGATGAATTTAAAGTTGAAGACACTATTGTTGTTGTTGTTGTTGGTTGCCATCGAATTGGTACCGACTCATAGCAACCTTATGCAGAGCAGAACAAAACACTGCCCAATCCTTTGCCAACCTCACTACCGTTGCCATGCTTGAGTCCGTCGATGCTGCCACTTGGCCAATCCATCTTGTTGGGGGTCTTCCTCTTTTTCTCTGACCCTCCACCATACCAAACATGATATCTTTCTCCAGCAACTAGTCCCTCCTGACAATGTGTCCAAAGTATGAGAGACAAAGTTTGGCCATCTTGGCTTCCAAGGAGCACTCTGGCTGTACTTCTTCCAAAACAAATCTATTGGTTCTTTTGGCAGCCCTTGGCACTTTCAATATTCCCCTCTAACACCGTAACTCAAAAGCACCAATTCTTCTACAGTCTTCCTTATTCACTGTCCAGCTTTTGCATGCATATGAGGTTATTGAAAATACCATGGCTTGGGTCAGGTGCACCTTAGTCCTAAAGCTGACATCTTTGCTCTTCAGCACTTTAAAAAGGTCTTGTACAGCAGATTTGCCTAATGCAATACGTCGTTTGATTTCTTGTTGCTGCTTCCGTGAGTGTTGATAGTTGATCCAAGAAGAAAGAAGTCCTCTAAAACTTCAATCTCTTCTCCGTTAATAAGAATGTTGTTTATTGGTCCAGTGGTGAGGATTTTTGTTTTCTTTACATTGACATGTAATCCATACCGAAGGCTGCTCTCTTTGATCTTCATCAGTAAATGTTTGAAATCTTCTTCACTTTCAGCAAGCAGGGTTGTGTCATCTGCATATCTTCCTCCAATTCTGATGCCACTATTGGGTGATACAAATATATTTTTCATTCAGTTGAAATGTCTAATAATAGTTCAGATGATTTTGTGAATCTTGTCTAAATGATGGCAGTTACATAGTCCATACATAGTTAAAAAGGAAATTTATCTTTATATTATATGTATTTTTATAACTTTTCCATTGAACTCATAAATTAATACAAAAGAAAAAGATTTCTGACTTTTAATAAATGTCAATTCATTTTTAAGTTAATGGGATGTAGAGTTTTACTATTTAGAAAGTAAAATAGTGAAAATATAATACTTGTGAACACTTAGAATCTTTATAAAAGACAAGATGAAAGTGTTATGTAAAAGCAAAAGTACAGTCCAATGATGGAAAGGGAAACTGCCATAAAAAGAAATAACCTTCCTTTCAACATGCTAGGTGACTTTGTGACAGCATTGAAACAGTTGTCTGAGGTGTTAAATGTGTGTGAAGAGATATATTTATAATTTTACCACCTCAGTAATCCTTTTTGTTCTGATGACAATGAAAACATTGAACATTTCTAAGAAAAATAAAATTGTTTTATAAGATGTATGACTGAAAATACTATTTTTATATACAGTTCTAGAAAATGAGATATTAAAATGATATATTTTAGTAAAAGACATTTTCACTTAACATTCACAAAGGGATCTTTGCAAGCTTTAAGCCTCATTGTTTTACATGATTCCGTTATCTATTCATCATATGTATTCATGTTCTCAGATATTTTAGTATTCATGCAATGGTTAAAGTAGTTTATGAGCATAAAATAGCCAGTTACTTCATCACAAATGAAAACAATGGTGGATTTTTGTTGTTGTTGTTGTTTTCAGAGATGCTGGAGAATAAAGAATTATAGCAAAACTAGTTCTATTTTTGAGCATTTATTTTGTACACTATACTCTTATACAGTTTATGTACATTAACGTAATATAATTTCATCCTCAAAGAAGTACCTTGATTTGGGAGGTTAGTTCTAATTTTACAGTTGAGGAAACTGAAGATTAGATAGAAAAACTGGCTTAAGGTCACATTCCTAGAAATAACAAAGATGTACATTCAGGTCTGTTGGTTTGTCATTCAGGATGACTTTTTAACCTTTAGGCTTTTCTGATGTAGGAATTACTGGGAACCAAAAAATGAAGTCTCAAGACTAATATACAGCAGATTATGAATGGAGCGTATGCTGTTGCTACTGGCACAGTGCCACATTAGCTTATGTCTATTTCAGTTCTTTTTAATTATAATTTTAGAAATATTATCGTATTTATACTTAGGAACACAAATCTGAGTAAATGACAGACATATTACTTATAAATCATCAAAGAATGATTATTCCGAGTAAGATTCCATTTCTCTCTTTCACCATCCACAAGCATTTGGCCCCAAATCTAGCCAAATCTCATAAAAATCTATTTTTAATGAATAAACTTCTCCCCTTTTCTCTGCCTACTTTGCTTGACTCATTGCACTTTGTTTTCCTCATTCTTTATTCCAAACATTTTTTTCCACTTTCTCCAAGATTATAGTTATAAAAGCAACGATGACAACAATAACAACAAACAAACACTAGACAAATCTAATAATGTATTTACTTGTTAAACTTTGTATTCATTTAATTGACAAGATAATTCTATTTACAGCCTTGCTCTTGCTCATCTATTCTCCCTTCCTTTCTCTTTATGGAGCTCAGTTCTCCTCTAAAACAAGGGATTGCCAAGGCAAATAGCTTGGCTATACAATTAAGATAATGTATTCCAACCAGAGTCTCCTCATGCCCCTTTGCAATCCCTTACCCTTTGTCCTCACTGATGCCTGCTATCACTGCCCCTGGTCTGATCTGATTTAATAAAATCTATAACCAGTGTATTCGTTAATTTTAACTCATGATGACCCCATTCTGTCAGAGTAGCACTCCGTAGGGTTTTTAATGACTGATTTTTTAGAAGTGTTTCACCAGTCTCTTCTTCCAAGTTGCCTCTGGGTAGACTCAAACTGCCAAGTGTTCAGTTAGCATTTCAATACATTAACAATTTGGATCATCTTGGAACTCCTTCAGCCACTGTGAGGTCTATGAAGTCATAATGTAGGTATCTTTTGGTAAATATTATTTAAATTAACATTTTAAAATCCTTACCATCTACATTACTTTTGTGATAAGGGGGTTTTGACCTATAATTTAGATTCTCAGATTTATTTTTGTAATGAGAATCTACATATGACACTCCATTTTGGCACTTCATTTTATGTAAATTAGTGCTTCCACCAAAATTGCAACTGTTGCTACATAGGTAAGTAAACAGTTAACAAAAGAGGATATATATATATATGACTGTAGTTGTTGTTGTTAGGTGACATCAAATCAGTTCTGACTTATAGAGACCTTATGCAAATAGAATGAAACACTTCCAGGCCTTGTGTTATCTTCACAATTGTTCTTAAGGTTGAGTTCATTGTTGCTGCCACTGTGCCAATCCATCTCATTGGGGATCTTCCTCTTTTTTTACTTATCTTCCAGTTTATGTCTTTCTCTAGGAATTGGTCCTTCCTAATAATATATTCAAAATATGAGAAATGAAATCTTGCCATTTTGGCTTCTAAGTAACATTCTAGCTGTACTTTCAACACAGATTTGTTTGTTCTTCTGTCAATCCATGGTATTTTTAATATTCTTCTGTAAAACCATAACTCAAACACATAAATTCTAAGGTCTTCCTTATTCATTGTTCTTATTTCACATGTATATGAATCCACTGAAAATACCATGGTTTGGGCTAGGCTCACCTTACTCGTCAAACTTTCGTTGTTCCTGAACACTTTAAAGAGATCTTGGGTGGTAGATTTGCCTAAAGCAATACTTTGATTTCCTGACTGCTGCTTCAATGAGTGTTGATAGTGGATCCAAACAAAATGAAAATTTTTGACAACTTTTATCCATTTATCATGATGTTATTTATTGGTTCACTGGTGATGTTTGTTTGTTTTTTTCTTTACTGAGTTGCAAACCATACTAGAGACCACAGTCTTTGACATTTATTAGTAAGTATTTTATTTTAAGTCCTCTTCACTTTCAGTAAGCAAGGTTGTATCATCTGCGTATCACTGGTTGTTAATGAGTTTTCCTCCTTTCCTGATGACTTGTTTTTCTTTATATAATCCAGCTTCTTGGATCATTTGCTCAGCATACAGGTTGAACAAGTATGGTGAATGAATATATCTCTGACATACATTTCCTGATTTTAAACCATTTAGTGACCCCCTTGTTCTGTTTGAATGACTGCCTCTTGTTCTATGTACAGGTTCCTCATGAGCAAAATTAAATGTACTGGAATACACATTCTCTATAGTGTTGTCTTGCCAAAAGAACCAATAGATCTGTTTTGGAGGAAGTGCAGCCAGAGTGCTCCTTGGAGGCCGGGATGGCTAAGCTTCGTCTCTCCTACTTTGGACATATTGTCCGGAGGAAACAATCATTGGAGAAGGATATCATGCTGGGTAGGGTGGAGGGTCAGAGAAAAAGAGGAAGACCCCCAACGAGATGGATCAGCCAGGTGGCATCATTGATGGACTCAAGTGTGGCAGCGGTAGTGAGGTTGGCCCAGGATCGGACATTGTTTCGTTCTGCTGTGCATGGGGTCGCTATGAGTCGGTTCCGACTCGATGGCACCTGACAACAACAACATAGTGTTGTCTCAGAAGCTCTGGCAGCGTAGGGATTACAAGTCAGGCTGCCAACCTCAAGGTCAGCAGTTAGAAACTACCAGCGGTTCCACGGGAGAAAGATGAGGCTTTCTGCTCCTTTAAAGATTTACAGCCTCGGAAACCCTGTGCATGGTCTCTATGAGTCAGAAGCGACTCCATTGTACTTAACAACAACAATAGTGTTGTCTATATAGCTTGTTATGATCCATATAGTCTAAGGCCTTTGCATAGTCAATGAAGCACTGGTAAGTATCTTTCTGGCATTCTCTACTTTCAGCCAAGATCCATCTGACTTCACCAACAACATCCCTTGCTCACATCCTCATCTGAATCTGACTTGAGTTTCTGCCAGTTTCCTGCCAATGTACTACTGCAGCCATTTAAAAAAATATCTTTAGCAAAATGTTATTTGCATGTGATATTAATGACACTGTTTGATGATTTCTGCATTCCACTGGGTCACCTCTCTTTGGAATGGGCAAAAATATTGATTTCTTCCAATCCATTAGCCATGTAGCTGTCTTCTAAATTTCTTGGCATAGATAAGTGAGTGCCTATAGTGCTGTATCAGTTTGTTGAAAGATTGCAGTTTGTATTCCATGAATCCCCAGGGCCTTGTTCTTTGCCATTGTTTTCAGTGCATCTTGGAATTCTTCCTTCAATATCATTTGCTCTTGATTATACGCTATCTCTTAAAATGGTTGATCATTGACTATTTCTTTTTGGTACTGTGACTCTGCATTTACCTTCCATCTTCTTTTGATGCATTCTGCATCATTCAATATTATATTCTTAGTTTCCTTCAAGATTGCAAGTTGAGGCTTGAATTTGTAATTTAGTTCTTTTACCTTGAGAAATGCTGAGTGTGTTCTTTTTTTAAATTTATTTAAAATGTTTTATTGTGAATTATGTGATAGTTTAATGGGAGAACATTAGTTTTACATTCATCCTATCATATATCGTTTCATTGCCATTGTTATAATTCTCTCCATGCATCATCAACCAACCAAAGGGTATACCCTACAAGCCTGCCCCCCAGTCATCAGCACACAGCCCCTCTCCCCCTCTCTGGGTCTAAAGTCCATAGTTATAATCCCCTCCCTGCATCATCCACCAACCACAGAGTATACCCCACAAGCCTGCCCTCCGGTCATCAGCACACAGCCCCTTTCCCTCTCCTGGGTCCAAAGTCCCCAGCCGGTCCATCTCTCCATGTCATCATCTCTGCCTCCATCTCTGGCATCACTGCTTCTCTGGGTAGGGTTCCATTCTCCGCTCTCCTCCCTTGATGGTCCCAGGGACCTCAGCTCCTAGATTGTAAAGTTAATCACGCCCCTCCCTTTGATACAAACGTTTACCTTTACATTTCCAGCCCTTACAATCAGTCCTGACAACAATTACTCACCATTGTATTGCAAGAGACCTATCCATATCTCCTTTCCTCAGCCCACCTAGACAGATTGGATACTATTCAGTGGAGATTCTACTTTGCTCCACGTCCTCTGGATCTAGGTTCTCTCTTGAAAGCTTGTAAGTCAGTCACTTCTTGCCTCTGTAGCATCCTCCCTCCCCTCCCCCCCATTCTGGGTACCCAGTGTCCAAATTACCCATCTCTGTCCTCTCCATGTGTGGAGAGGGTGGGAATGATCCTTGCTGCAAAGATTTGTTCCCTCTTTTGAGCTACTGCTTCCATAGGTGTAGGTCGAGTTCATCAAATTGTATCATATTATTATTTTTTCCCTCTTCTTTCTTCTTCTGGTTGAGCTCTGATCATCCAGTCACTGAAGCCAGGTCAAGTGGGTATTTTCTGCAAGTGTTGGATGCTTCACTCTCCACTCTAGTCCTCTGTGGCTATGTCACTGACTCTGGGCCCAGGAATCTCCAGGCCTTGCCATGCTACTGGCCATAAAGGTTTCCATCCGGGTTCACAGAAGTCTATTGAACGTTGTAGGGACTGAGTGTATTCTTACCTTTTGGTTTTCTAATTTCAAGTCTTTGCACTTTTCATTATGACCAATAAGTTGATGAAATAAGTTCAACTTCACTAGTAATCAAGGAATTGACAAATCTGCCACATGATACCAGTTCATTCAATGTAGTGAAAAAATATTTTCATGCTTGAAAATAACACATGTTAGATAAAATACAGAATAATTAAGCTGCCATATACAAACGGTAACAAAAAAAATGTAAAAAAGACCTTGGAAAGCCATTTGGAATTTTTTAAAAAGTCAAAAAGCATCACTGATGAGACACACATTCCATCTCAGTGGGTATCTATCTATCTATCTATCTATCTATCTATCTATCTATCTATCTATCATCTATCTATCTATCATCTATCTATCTATCTATCTATCTATCTATCTATCATCTATCTATCTATCTATCATCTATCTATCTATCATCTATCTATCTATCTATCAAGAGAGGAACTTCCTTTTATACTTACTAAGGTATTTATGGAGCATAATGAAAAAGAAGAAAAAATTTAAATAAAAATGAGAAACAATAAATAATTTATATCATGTTCATTCAAGTGAAATGTAAATACTAGTAGTTATCACTACATTCTTATTGCATGGTTGATCAATTTCAGACTAAAGAACTTGATAGAATTCTTCAATTTCATCATCAATGACTTTAGTGATTGATATGTAAATTTCTATAAATTTTACCAACACTGATAATACTGATAATTGGATTGTGAAGATTAGAAACAAAGAGGAGGAATCATTAGTGGAAAAATATTTTTTTGGTTATAGAACTGATGCTGGAGCTCGCATGATAGATTTTTGCACCATCAATGACATATTCATTGCAAATACCTTTTTAAAACAACATAAAAAGTGACTATTCAACTTAATCTCACTAGATGGAATAAACAGGAATCAGACTAACTACATCCATGAGAAGGGGAGGTAGAAAATCTCAATCTTTTTGACAATGAGTGCAATGCAATTCCTCTTGAAATTGTTGTCCCGGCCTAGTTAACAATGTGATTATTGGATTAAAAATGGCCATTACCATTCTATTTCAGATTACTAATGCCTAGGATAGCAATCTTTATGCCTTCCATTTCATTATACACAACTTCAAAAATTTCTAGATTCATATTTCCTACAATCCATGTTCTGATTATTAATGGATGTTTGCAGCTGTTTCTCCTAATTTTGAGTTGTTCCCTTCAGCATATGAATGTCTCAGAAGCTTTAGTCCATTCATATTGTTCTGGTCAACTCTCCTTTGAGAAGGCAGCTCATCCACATTATATTTCTCAGTGTCTTCCAATCTGAGGGGCTTATTTTCTGACACTTTATGTGACAATATTCTGATGCTTTTCATAATGTTTTCATCTTTTAATACTATATTTGACACTGTTTAGCTGTTTTCCTTAGAATTTTCAATTGCTAAATATTCAGAACTAGTCCACCTCTTCTTCTTCATGGTCTGTCTTTGATTGAATGCTTTGCTGAAACTTGTCCATCATGGTGTCCCTACTAGTATTTATAATACCCATGACACAGCTTTCAGCATCACACAAACATGAAAGCCACCACAGATGAATGGTGGCTGGAACTACATAATGATAAGGAAAGGGAAAGACACATAATTCCTTGGGTTTTATTATCAGTAGTAGCCACAATGACAAGGAAAAAGAATTTAAGAGCTCCATGTAGCACTGAAGAAAGCTTAAATTCATTTTGACTGGAGTTACAATTGTCTCAGACCCAATTTAGAATGGAAAAAGTATATTAGAACAACAGAAAGTACCCATATAACCACTGCCATCAAGAAAGTATTCCAAGAAGAGAATGGACAAAACCAAGAAGTAACTGAAACTAGGGAATATAATGCAAAGGGATTGCTTCAATTTGTAGATTAGTATCATCAGCTTCCTGATAACCTATTATTAAAATGGATTGTGAGAGCAACTAATTTAGAGGCAGTGTCTTTAGTTTTGAATGGTACAGAAAGGCTGAGTATGTTTGGGTTGATGCAGGACCCACAACTCACCTTGGAAGTGTCACAAATGGTAATACTAGATTCATTTACACAGAAGGTTAACCCAAAGAAGATGGTTGGCCTGGTGGACTGGATAAAATTTGTAGTGAGATCTGTTTACCCTGAGAATGTCAACTGCTCCTTTCCTTCTCTAAATATTTAATGGAGCGCTCCAGAGGATGTAGCAAATATGTACTGCTAATGGAATCAATGTTGGAATGGGTTTATTATGCCTTTACATGGGTCATGGCAGATATGATCATCAAGAATTTGAGAATGCTGTCCTAAGATGACCATTTTCTGGGCTGGAAAATTTCCAAATGCAGCAACATGGTACTCACCATTTGAAACACAATTACTCACCTGAGATGATAATTTAATTGAGACTGATTCAATGACAGAAGGACATTAAATCATCATGAGACCTGAGATACCTATAATGTCTTGGGTGATGTCTGAGAAACTCTTGAGTAATGATGGTGGTAGCCAAAAGTAGTTCCATAATTGGAAATGGTTTGTATTGAACAAGCTACAGGGAAACTTCAGTGAGGTATGAGGTACACACCTTGTCCACAAGCAGGTAGCCACTTTTCCTATAGGTTCTACTATGGAGCAACCTGAAAAACTTCCAGAACTCATTGCCACATAGATCATGCCCTATGAGCAACTGTCTGCTGATCAGCTGAAAACTTATTAGTTCACTAATGGTTACATGGACAAAACTTGATGTGAAAAGTGGGTGCATTAAGAACAGCTGGTGAAAAACCCCTGATTGAATAAGGTAAGGACTAGTCAGTTCAGTGGGCTTAACGGCATACTGTTTTCTGAGCTGGGAAGGAAGAATTGGATAATGGTGAGATGCCATATGTTTGGATTTTTTCTGATTCATGGGCAGTGGCCAATGGCCTGGCTATATGGTCAGGAAAATGGATAATGGAAAATTGGTCTATTAAAAGGACACCGGTGTGGGGCAAAGATCTATGGAAAACACTCTGGGAATTTAAAGGGTACATCAGAGTAGACATGTCTATGCCCATCAGAAGAATACTCCTGGATCATAAGGTGATTGGAATCAGCAAGTGCACTCCCTTGAGGTTGCTAGTTGGGTCCATGAAATGAATGGACTTGGGAGTGATGTAACACTAAAGAGATGGGCTGAATCTAGACATATCTCTGTTGTACTCACTGAGGCACAAAATGACAATACGGTTGGACAGATGTTACAGATGACTGTGGAGCACATTTCTTAAGGGGAAGGCCCTGCACGATGCTGGCAAGTGGATTATGTAAGACCAATGACACCAGTGGCACCAATGACTACAAATGGGTCCTCACAGGAATAGGTACTTACTTTGGACTAGACTTTGAATATCCTTTAATGGGTACAGATGCCAAAAACATTATTAGGGGATTAGAATAAAAGGTTCTGTACCAATATGGGTCACCAAGTTATATTTCCTCAGACCAAGGAACATACTTTACAATCCACAGAGTGCAACAGTAAACCAAGAAACAACATATTAAATAGACATACCTTGTTTCATATAATTCTCAGAGTAATGGTTTGATAGAGAATTGGCATGGGCAGATTCTAAAGTGGGGGTAGATAAAGGCTTCAAGAGTTAACTAACATGCCTTTGTGAGTGTGTACTCACACTCAGTATGAGTCACAGGGGGGATCATCACTAGATAGATTCCTATGTTTCTGGTGGGAGGGGGCTTGGAGACGAGGGGATGGGAGAAAGGAACTGGTGCTATGGAAGTACTTTCTACAATACCTTAATTTGCACCATAGTGCCAGGGATGCAGCTATGAGTGCCAGAAGCAAGGGTGATCCCTCAGCAAGAGACTATAAATATAGACCTGTAATCCAGAAGTCCCAAGGCCTTGGTGAGATGGATTGTACATTTCACCCATCTGAAAAAACTAAGGTTGACAGTGAATAGTACCATATTGTCTAGTGTCAAGATAACCCACATGCCTTGTACTTATGTAATCCTACACAAAATGAATGGGAGTGGACTGAGGGGGAAGCACTTGTTAGACTGGTCTTGCTACCATCAATCTGTACTGACACAGCAGTTGAATTGATATCTCCTCCCAAAGTGGAAATGCTTTGGTAAAAATAAATGACAGATGGAAGGGAGGTAAAATAATAGCTGAAGTAAAGGAAAGAATAAATGGGTTATGCAGCAAAGAAAATATAACATTATGCAAATATCCAAGAGATACTCAGAACAGGGATTAAGTAAAATTTGTTCAGGGCCAAGAGGATGAAGACAAGACAAACTTTAGAGAATCGGACCAGATCAGACAGTAACAAATAGCAGTATGATTTGTACCTGAGTAACTAACCAGCTGCTCCTTGGAAACTCTATACAGGGTCACTATGGGTCAGAATTGACTCTACAGCACTTAACAACAACAACAACCTCACCCTTAGGCTTCTTTGACAAACTAAGGGACTAATTGTTAATGACTTGTTTGGACTTGTAAAATGATTTGGAGGGGGAAATTAACCCTTCAATTATGAAAGGACCAATGGCTAGAAGAGCCAGGGGGTGAAATGCAGGCAGCTAATTATTTATTATGGCCATTCTAAACATATTTTTCCATTCTGTGACATATTGTAAATCTTAGCCTCTATGCTTGTGATTATGGACCCATTTTTAAGTGAGCTTTTAATGAGACAGGATTAAGGTGGTACCAAGGATCAAAGATGCTCCTACCATACTAGGAGGTACTGATGTGGCACTGTAGGAGAAACATTGAACTATTAACAAAATGGTTGGTGGTTTAACCCACGAGCTGCTCCTCAACCCTGTATAAGTTTGCTATTTGTCAGAACAGACTTGAGGGCATTTAACTACAAACAACAACAACTCCCTTACTCAAGTTGCCACCCTTAATTTTCCTTGGAGGCATATTTTGTGTTCAGTGTATAAGAATGCTTTGACAATGGTTGCTCTCTTGCTCTGAAACTTGTATTTAGCTCATTTTATCTGACTCCTGTTCTTGAGAATGCTGGCCTAATTCTTCAGCTCCCCAAATCTCATGTAACAGCAACCTGTTATCTGGCCTGATTATTTTGGTTTCTTAGCTTCTGAGTCAATGTGGGTGACTAGAAATATCCATACTGGCCTCTGAACCATGGATTTGGGACTTGCCAGCCTCCATACTATATGAGCCATATCTTTGACAGTTGTGAATTCTGTGAGATGTTGCGGAACTCTGGGAGGTAACGGAGGGGAGAGGTGGTGATTGATATCATGGATTATGGAGTAGTATAACATGTTGAAGGAGCTCTGGTAGTGTAGATGTTACATGTTGTTTCAATCTGCTAGCTGCTTCACCAGAGAAAGATGAGGCTTTCTGCTTCCATAAAGATTTACAGCCTTGGAAATCGTATACAGGGTCTCTATGAGTCAGAAGTGACTCTGTAGCATGCTACCACTACCACCATCACCACTACCATAACATGTTGGAAAAGTTGAACATTTAAATATCTGTAGTCTCCACCTCATAGGGACCAGCCTCATGTAGATCTTTCTAAAAGAAATTATTCATGCACCATGCATGTATTATCTGACTCAATCCTCACAACAGCCCTCTGAAATATGAGCACTTCTGCCAACTATATGAGGAGTTGGAGGCACAGCAGTCAGTTTAACTCGCCCAAATGACATACCCTTCTAGTGACAGAGATGGGATTAGAACCTGGGTAATATTTGTCAGAGTACAGAGAAATTTGTTAAGTGATGCTTTGCCCTTTTCTTCTACTGAAGAACATTTGAGAATTCCTGCAATTAATCCAAAAGTTGAGTTTGAATTTCCAACTGACTTTTTTTTTTTTTTTTTGGTATGTGAAAGACATCAAAACAATAATGCTTCAACCAGGAACCTGTTTTTCAAGATAATAGCTTTTCTATTTTTTTCTTTGTCTTTTGTTCTTTCTTTTTTGTTTCCTCTCCTACTGTGGAACTTGGTTGGAGAGAAAAAAAAATCTCTGTTCAGTAGTCTCCTCTCAAAAGAATATCTACCAAAGGCAAAGAGCTTTTAAAAGGATAAAATCTTTTGTTCCCTGTTGGACAAAATATAGAAATATGGTACAGTGAATCCCCTCACATGAATACTCGGCAAAGAGGGAAAAGAAATCTGTTAAAAAGTAATAGCTATTTGAATTTTTTCCAAGATAAACTAAGTACATTTAATTTAAAGTGGAACCCTGTTTCATGGGAGTTGTTGGAAGACAGGCTGAGCAATACTACAAGTAATAGAGACCTCCCTGCACTGTTTAGACAGTCCATTCAAACAAATAATTAATGAATCATTAACACATAATTAAATAATCATGAATCTGAGGATCTATGTACATGGTCAGTACAGTTTGTTCTTAAATAAAATAGTCAGAAAAAAAATAATTCAGAATTAAACATTATTTAAATAAAATATAGCTGATGCTTGTGAATACTTCGAAGAAAGCATTCGGAGAAAATAGAATCCTATAAACAAAGAATAAACATGAAAAAGAATTCTTAAATTTATTACTATATGTGATAACCACAACTACATCTACGTGTAAATACTTCTAACATTTTACTTTATATATATTGCACACATGGACATAAAGAATAAAATGAAGATATGTTAAGTTTAGTATTTGAGAATTCCATTTTCACCTGGCTGTTCATTGTTCAAAGCAATAAGTATTTTACCATACAGTGACTATTTAATAGCTAAATATTGTTTCCTTGCAATGAATACCTTAGTCTATGTAATGGATATGCTATTTTTGGCTATTCAACTTTCAAATTTACATGAATGTGAACAATCACAAATTAATGCTGCTACAGCTAAATGTGTTTGACCAGATTTGGTTACTATCAGCATATGTATAAGCATTTAAAAAATACCTCAAGACACTGATTGTAACAACAATGTATATCCATACCTTAAAGAGAACTCCGTGTGAAACACTGTAGGATAGCACTGGACTGCTAACCACAAAGTTGGTGTTTCAAACCTATCACCCACTCCTATTAGAGACTCTGAGTCAAACTGATCTGATGATACTTAACAACAAACAAAGCGTACCAAATGTATCAATAAGAAGTGACAGCAGACATTCAGCTATTTGGAAAGATTCAGTCTCAACAGACTTTAAAAGAATAGGCATGATTATATCCTCCTACTTTTTTTTTCATTTTGATTAATATTTTGCTGAAGTGCTTTTGTTATTATTGCAGAGATTTGCACTTTATTGCCACATACAAATTAGGACATAAACATGCATGTAAAACTGAACTCTGAGATAACCTAAACAGGACACAATGCAACTTCATTCATTCCTTCTTCCATTCATGACTTAGCAGCAACAAGATATATAGTATGTACAGGATATATTATATGTGTTGTTGTTAAGAGCTTTCAATTTGGTTCTGACTCATAGCAACCCTGTATAGGGTTTCCAAGGAGCAGCTGGTTAACTTGAACCACAGACCTTACAGTTCAAACCAACTTTGTGTTCTAATGCATTATCCCACAGTGCCTGACAGGCTATACTTAGTATCTACGTATATAGCATATCCTGGTGTGGCACTGTAGGGTAGCATTTGACTGCAAGGTTGGTTTAAACTACAAGGACAAAGGGTCAAATTCATCAGTCGATCTTCAGAAATCTTATATAGGGTCACTATAGGTCTGAATTGACTCACGGCACTTAGCACCAACAACATACAATGGAACAATTTTCAGACATAAAAAGTAATGAAGTACTGATGTGTGTTACAATGTGGATGAACTACAAAGCATCATACTAATGAAAATAAACCAGATAGAAAGCCACATATTTCATATAAATCTCATTTATAAGTTCAGGGCAGTTAATTATTTATTATGGCCTTTCAAATTTCTCCATTTTGTGGTATATCGTAAATCCTAGCCTTTATGCCTGTGATTATGGACCCATTTTGAAATGAGTTGCTAAAGAGTAAAGATTAAGGTGGGACTAAGGAGTAAAAGTTACAGAGGATGGAAGTATTAATAATGCCACCACCTTAATAGAGGGTGTGACTCAAGTGTACACCCTTAGCTTCCTTTGGGGCATGATCTGATTCCAATGGACTTGCATCTGGCTCATGAAGCCTGACCTCCAGTTTGTGGGCCTTTTGGCCCATCACCTGACCTGATTCACCAGCTGCCATAGACTTGTGCATCAACAGCCTTTCATCTGACCTGCCAATTTGGGTTCTTCCACTCCTGAGACTACATAGGTGATAAGATTCCTCCAGACTGATATCAGAAGTACAGATTTGCAACTTGCCAGTTTCCACAACTTAGTCAGCCATTTCTTTCAACAACTGTGAGTTTTGTGGAACGTTGCAGTGTGTTGCAGAACCCTGAGACTTGAGGGAAGGGAGGAGTGGTGATTGTTATCAAGGAGTATGGAGCAGCATAACGTGTTGGAAAAGTCAAACAGTTGGGATATCTTTAACCTCCAACTCATAAGGACCAGGCTTGTTGTTGGTTGCCAGGGCCTGACTGTTTTAGGGGTGCAGCGCTTTCTTTTGGAGTGACAAAATGTTTTGGAAACTAGACATGAGTGATAACTGTGCAACATAGATATGTTCAATATCACTGAATGATTTACTTTTAAATAGTTACTTTTTTGATATGTGAATTTCATGTTGTAACAATGGCGTTGGAGCAGTGTCTGACCTCCTCTGAATACACAAGGAGGAAGGAGAATCAAACTCCACATTAGCCCAAGGTTGAGTCTTATGGATGTCAGACATGTCTTCGCTCTCCAGCCTTCCTTACCAATTCTAACATCAAATGTCCCTCACCCACAGTATTGTTTCTCTACTGGGTTCTATAATTTATTGTAATATCCACACAGAACTTAGAGACAATATTCATGATTGTGGGGCCTCTGCTTTGTTCTGTTGTTGTTGTTAAGTGGTGTTGACTTGGTTTTGACCCATAGTGGCCCTATGTAGAGTTTCCAAGGAGCAGCTGATGGGTTTAAACCTTTAACCTTGTGATTCAAACTGACCTTGTAGTCCAGTACATTATCCTGCATCACCAGCAAGTGCTATAAAGCTCCTTTGGTGATGTTAGTAATGCCCAAAGGGCACCTCGTTCTGCAAGCCAGCCTCCTGTCCAAAGGCACTCAGCTTTGCTCAAACCATGGGCCAGGAAGTCCACTACTTTGTCTCAAGTTGTCAGTTCTGCCAACCTTGCCACTGCTACTTTTCAGCACAGGGATCTCAGAAGGACTTGCTGTGCTCAGAGTTCTCCTTACTTGATGGTTGTGTAATCCCCCATTGCTGCTCCTGAGATGGTTCATTTTAAACTTAGAGGGATGTGGCAAAATTAACCAATCCTACGTTAAAGTTTTATACACCTTATTTGTATGGTCTTACAAATCAGGCTACAAACCTCAGGGTCAGCAGTTCAAAACTACCAAATGTTCTGTGGGAGAAAAATGAGGTTTTCTGCTCCTGTAAAGATTTACAGCCTAGGAAACCCTGTTCAGGGTCGCTATGGGTCAGAACCAACTCCATGGTGCATAACCACCACCCAGTCATTTGGTGGCAGTTACAAAGATGATGGCTAGAAGACACACGTTAAATATTTCCTTGTACCACACACATAGATTTAAAAAATAAAGAAAATGAGGATTATGTAGAAATATTTTTTTGGGAAAGGTCTTTACAAAAGTTCATATTTCTGAGTTCTGAGGGATCAGTGAAAATAAGAAACTTTTCTAAATGTTTAATTTCACTTGATGAATGTTTCATTTATTATATTGATGGTTGAAAAGAGAAAAGCATTTTTCATATGTACTGTAATAGAACTTAGATTCTAAAGCACCTGGTTCTTGGAATGCTGTCATTTATTGTGTGAGCCCTAACTCCATTTGTAATCATTCTGAGTTCAGTCTCCAGTGAGTTTTTCTGACCATTAGCCAATAGTATGATAGATTTGCCCTTAGGCAGAGTTTGTTTGCAGGTAGATTACAACTCTCTTGACCATACCAGAGAGGTGCAGTCATGCCTAAAGGAAAATTATACTTAATGCTTCATAGATGCATGTCGTCTAAAACTTGGGATCTTGGTTGGTATCATCTAGGGCCACATGGACATGAGTCATACCCCAACCACCACATAGGCAGGTGTTTGAAGGGTCTCAGGACAAATCCTGTAAGCTTTTCTATCTGCAATTGTGTACATATTACAAATAAGGTCTTTTCCCCACTCTGGACTCCCACCTGTGATGGTGATAAATTGATCTGCTGCCAATAACAATTTAGTGATTATCGTCTTTGTTTTCTATTATCTTTAATTAGTCACAGAACCGTGAATTCTTTGGGCACCACTAAGGTCCCATGCTGATGGTTTCTTTCAGCTGAATTTTTTATCTTTGCCTTGTCTTTGTAAAGGCTAAATAAAAGAATCTCAATAAAATGTCTGAATTTGGGGTCTTTTTTCACTAAAATAATACCCATTGTAAAACAAAACATTAAGAAGGATGCCAAAAATAAATAAAAACAAAGACAGATATCTATCAGTCAATTAAATTGTATGTGGCGAGTAAAAAATTATCTGCACTCTGGAGGTAGAATTTATTTTACGCAACTTTTAGAAAAGATAAATACATCATTTTTTGGACATAATCTCCTTGCTTTTCAATACATTTTATCCATCTCTCAATAAGCTTTAATATTCCCTGAATTAAAAAGTGGTAGGCTGAGCCGAAAACCAAGTATGCACCACTGTCTTCACTTCGTCGTCTGAGGTGAAACTTCATCTTCAAAGGGCTGCTTTCAGGGGACCAAACAGGTGAAATTCTCATGAAGCAAGATCAGAACTACAGGGAGGATGCTATAATACCTCAAAACAAAGTTTTTACACATGTCAACTGTGGACAGAGGTGTGAGGACATGCATTGTAATGCAAGATCACAATGCCCTTGGACATCATTTCTTTGCGTTTAATCTAAAATTTATGCTTCAGCTCTTCAGTGAGCATCTCACTGTAATGAGCACTGATGATTGTTGAAACTCTTTCCTGTGTTCCATTACTTGCCCTTTAGGATTCCAGAAAACTGTAAGTATCAATTTTCCAGCTGATGGTTGACTTTTGAGCAACCAAGAAAAACTTGGTTGGCGATTGAGGATGTTTTATTCCGTACTCTGCCGTTTAGTCTTAGGCTCATAGTGATGAATCCATGTCTCTTCACCCGTAAAAGTTTTTTTTTTTTTAAAGAAACTTTTACTTTCCTTCTAGTATCAGCCCAAATTTTGTTTTGTTGCCCAAACACTTTGCTTATGCTCTTCTGTGAGTTACTTTGGTACCCATGTCAAACAAACTTTTTGAAATCCAAGTCTGTGGTGGATATTTCACAGACAGAGCCATGGCTGATTTGCAAATGATTTGCCACATAACCCACTGTCTCTGGTCTATTTGACAGAATCATTTCACGTGCACACTGAGTGTTGTCAGATGTGGATGTGATTGGGCGTTTTAATATAACTGGAGTATGGATAATTTTGACTCACCCTCATATATAATTCACTATTATAACAGTTTCCGAGGCTGTAAATCTTTATGGGAGCAGAAAGCCTCATCTTTCTCCCTAGAAGCGGCTGGTAGTTTCGAATCGCTGATCTTAAGGTTCGCAGCCCAATTCGTAACCACTATGCTACCAGAGCTCCTTTTTCCTGTACAGGGTCGCTATGGGTCGGAACTGACTCAACAGCACTTAACAACAACAACAATTATAACAGTGGGTTTGGAATAAACGTCTCCTTCCATGAAGTTATGCTTTGGGCTAAAATAAGTTTTGGAAATTTCAACTCAGTCCTTGGTATAGTCGACAAACGTCTAAGCAATACCGGGTTTCAGCTTTGAAGTTTAGTCTATTTTTGAAATATCAATACCTAAGAACACCTGGTACACTTTTTCTACAATATCTTGAAATTTTCTTTCTTTAGTGAAGGTACTAGATCTAGCTTGCGAGTCTTTTTAAGAAGATAAAAATCATATGCGGATGAGATTAAATGGATATTGTTAGTTTACTATTGCAACCAATAATAAAAGAAAGGAGAAACTAAAATTATTTTTTGGAATAAAATATTTCTTTAAAAATTGTTCATGGATTTCACATAGGCTTAGAACTTGCTGTGGACTGTGATTCCATTGCCAGATCTACTAGCCTTCCAATTTATCCTTCAAGTATGCAGTCTCTGACATTTATATAAATATTAGGAACTCATTAGCTACAGAAAATATTTTCGTTTAATCATTTTCTCCTGCCATTCCTACAGCGCTGTTGAGCCAATTAAAAATGTGGAACATACTACACAACCAGTTATGTTTTTATTATCTCTGTTTGTAAACAGTAAGTAATTAATTTATGTGATTATATTTGTGTTTGATAATTATGATTCAAAATTCAATACGTTCACTTCTTAGTTCTATTCACATATAATTCAAGTGCACGCTTCAGGGCTCTTTTGTTTATTTTTAAACAAAATTTTTTGTTTTGTTTTTGTTGTTAAGTGCTTTCAAGTTGGTTCTGTCTCATAGTGACCCTGTTTAGGGTTTCTGAGGCTATGCATCTGTGCCATAGCAAAGTCCTCATCTTTCTTTCTGAGAGTGGCTAACAGCCTCCAACAGACAACCTTGTGGTTCACAGTCTAGTGCTTATCCTACAGAGAGACTGTGTTCTCATGTTGTTGTTGCTGTTGTTAAGTGCCATCAGGTCAATTCTGACTCATAGTGACCCTGTTGGTTTTGAACCATTAACCTTGTGGTTAACAGTCCAGTACTTAACCTACAGTGTCACATCATGGTGCCTTTTGTTGTTACTTGCCATCGAATGCATTCCAGCTGACAGCAAATCTGCAAAGGGTTTTCAAGACTAAATCTTTGAGGAAACAGAAAACATTATTTTTTTCCCATGGAGCAGTTGATAGTCTCAAATCACCTATATGTCTAGCAATATAAAAATTAAGATGGATTAAAATGTATGTGTAAAAGCTAATATTAACACTAGATTACATTTAATAAACACTTAATAAGTTCTTTACTACCTTCTTTAATAATTATTTGGCATTTGTCCCAACCCCTTTTAAAAAATGTGATGAGTGAGGGTTTATACACAAGATCATCAGCTTTATATTCAACAAATCATATACTTTATTTCATATCAATTATTATATTCTCCTCCATACAACAGCCATTATCCTGCTTCCTCCCTTTGGTTCCTATTTGAATTCTGTCCACATTGTTTTTACTTCTCAGTTTGTCCTTAGGAAAATGTTGCCCTTTGGATTTTGAGTGATTAACTGTGCCATGATGAGCATATCTTACTAGTGTTGTTGACCCTCAACCCCCTTTTATTTCCTCCTTAACTGGGAATTGGGCCACAAGGATGAGTTCCTTCCAGAACAGAAGGGTAGTCTAGGTCTATAGTCTCATGTTCCTCCAATTTCTTTCTGACCAGTAAACCCTGTCTTTTTTTGTATATATTAAATAATTTAGACTTTTTCCTCTATATTTTCTCCCACTCTGTCTGGGTTCCTCTAATGTAATCCCTTTAAGAACATTTGGTAGTGGTTGCCAGGCACCATCTAGTTCTTCTGGTCTCAGAGTCATGGACTGGTGGTTTATGTTCCATAGTTTATTGGACTAATTGATTCCAAGCATCTTCAATTCTTATCATGCTTCCCTCTTCCACATATGGAGACCTCAGAAAGCCACTCATGAGCTTTCAGGATCTCAGACACTACTTACCCAAGCAAGATGTAGAATATTGTCTTTGTAGACTGTGTTATGCCAACTGATCATGGTACCCCTGAGACTATGGTCCTGAGTCCCTAGGTCTAGAACAGTAAACTCATATCCTTAGCTTGGTTATGTGACAATATTTAGAAAGTTTTCATCCTTTTACCTGCTGGTATTTTCAACAGCATTCATAGTTTGCAGCACAGATAAATACTCACGTACAAAATTGCTCTTTCAAACTCCTATACATGTGTGGATATATAAGTAGATAGATAGGTATAGATATAAAGCCCACTCTTTCTCCCTTACCCATTCAGCCTATGTCCCAATCCATGTATCTATGCACAGAATACTGTTGTTCCAAGGTTGTGTGTGTATACATATATCCCTATTTAACTTCATCCCCTTTGTTGTTGTTATTATGTGCTGTCGAGTCTGTTCCGACTCATAGTGACCCTGTACAGGGTTTCCGAGGCTGTAAATCTTTATGGGAGCAGAAAGCCTCATCTTTCTCCCACGGAACAGCTGGTAGTTT
>NW_006408535.1:80861-100024 GCF_000296735.1 Chrysochloris asiatica
ATTAATTGAGAAACCATTTTGGATAAAAACCTTTAGGTGACAACATACTAATGCCATTTGAAACATGTGTTCATTTAAAAGATATCGCTAGTTGCACGCAGGCTATTTTTTATTTCATAAGCAAAAAAAGAACCCTGAGGGTATACCCACATTAAATATATAATGGGACTTAATTTTGACATTTTTAAAGAGAGCATATGGATCTCCTTCCATGTTCTCAGTAATGGGGAGTCAGGGATTTGCTTATATAATTAGATAATCCATAAAACTCAAGCATGCTCAAATTTAATCAGAGTTAAGTGCAAAAGATCTCAGATTGAGTAAGCTTTGTATATGAAACATTGCTCTAATCACTAGTATTCAAAGATAAATAAAATGCAGTCTGTTATTTTAGGAGTTTAAATTCTGGAGAGGAGGAATATGTTTGAATATATGTATTCAGTAGCATGCTAACTGCTTTAATAGAAGAGAAGACAGCTTTGAAAGTCAGGGAGATAATCCAGGAGGAAAATAATTCTTGAACAGAATATTGAAAACATTGCAAAAATGTTAATTCAGAACATTCGATTATGTTCATGAGGACCCTGTACATAGGTTAAGAGGCAGACTTTCAAAGAGAACAAGGGGATGATGACTGGCTGAAAACCAGGAAAGTTGTGTGTCGAGGTTATATCTTTTCACCATATTTATTCAATCTGTGTACTCAGCAAATAATCCAAGAAGTTGGACTATACGAAAAAGAATGTATCAGGATTGGAGGAAGGCTTATCAACAACCTACAACATACAGATCATACAACCTTGGTGGTGAAAGTGAAAAGGACTTGAAACACTTACTAATGAAGATCAAAGATTGCAGTCTTCAGTATGCATTACATTTTAGCACTAAGTGGACCAATGCACAATATCCTTACAGCTAGAGAAAATATTAAATTTGTCAAGTATTTCATTTAACTTGGTTCCACAATCAAAATACAGTCAAGAAACCTAAAAATGCATTGTATTAGGAAATTTAGTGCAAAAGACCTCTTCATAGTATTCAATGCAAATATGTCACTTTGAAGACTAAATTGGACCTTACCCAAGTAATAGTATTTTCAGTTACCTCATATGCATGTGAAAGCTGGAAAATGAATAAGGAAGACCCTGATGAGGAATCAATATCTTTTTATCCTGAATGGTGTAGGCCAAAATAATGACTATACTTTGGAGTTCCAGAAGAATGAACAAATCTCTCTTGGAAGAAGTACATCTAAAACACATCTTAAAGGCAGGATGATGAGACTTCATCTCAGATACATTGGACATGTTTCCAGGAGGAATCAGTCCTTTGAAGACATCCTACTTGGTAAAATAGAGGGTCCGTGAAATACAGGAAGACTCCCAGTTAGATGGATTGATACAGCACCTACATCAATGGATTCAAACACAGCAATGATTGTGAGGATGGCACAGGGCCAGGCAGTGTTTCCTTCTGTTATGAAAGGATAAATGAAAAAAAAAAGTTCAGACATGCACAGATTTATTCCAAGCACATTTGGGCAAGTCTCTGACATCACATCGGGTGTGACAGCAGACAAATTCTCTCAGTAATGTATTTGCTTTCAAAAATGGGATACATTTTTTGCCATGAGGTCATGGCTAATGTAAAATTTTAATAAAACTGAAGTGGGCACCTTCCTAAATTATTGAATCTTTTCAATAAGCATATAGTCATGTTACTTCCAATAAAGCAATGGTTTTTAGATACATCAACAATCATTTCAAGGTGACTCAGAAAGACCTCAAATTTTAATCAATGTTTAAATAATTATATATTCCTGAGTATTTTTGTGTGCATACTCCGCCCCCCCCCCAACACACAAAAAGTAAAACAGAGAGAATCAAAACAAATACTGTTGAATGATGATGCGTGGATAAGACTGTAATCATTGCAATGAAACGATAGTGTAAAGCTGGTGTTCTCTCATGTAAACTAGTACTCAGTTCTCTTTTTAAAAAGAAATTAACCAAGAGGCAAGACTGTTGACATCAACGAATGAAGAAACTGTGGCAGAAGTGCAGAAACTGATGGAATAAGACAGTGGAATTATCATTGATGAGACAGTTGTTGAGGTTGTACTTTCCCATGGTTTAGCGTTTTCACTTTTAAATGAACATTTTGGCCTCAGCAAGCTTTTGGCTTGATGGGTGTCAAAAGTGTACAAAGATCAGTCAGCTCCAAGAGCTGACCTTTCCATCTGCTTTTTTAGCAATATCAAAGATAATGAAAGTCATTTTATGGAATGATTGGAAGCAAGGGTGGTGGTGTTGAGACAGATCCAACTCACAGGGACCCTGCATAGAGTTACCAAGGCTGTAAACCTTTACAGGAGCAGAAACTTTCATCTTTCTCCCCTAGAGCCACAGTTAGATTTGAACTGCTCACCTAGTCATTAACAGCCCAACACATAATCCATTATGCCACCAGAGCTCTTCAAAACAGAGAGTCAAATTTACTACAATGATCCAGAGAACAAGGTCCAATCAAAACAATGACTTGTAAGGAGATCTGTTGGATCAGTTAAATTGGAGGCAAAATGATGAGCACAGAAGGTTATGGTGATTGCTTTTTGGGAGTCCCTAGGAGTAGTCTTGGAGTCCTGGTGTGGCACTGTGAGTTAATACACTAGACCACAAAGTCAGTTTGAGTGGCAAGGTCAGTTATTAAAGCTCACCAGCCGTTCCTGGGAAACCCTATGCAGGGTCACTATGGGTCAGAGCTGACTGGTGGCACATAACAACAGTAAAAACAGGGGTTTGTCTTGATAGCTTTTTTTGGAGGAGTTTTAAGAAAACTGAAAACTGCATTTGTGAGAAAAAGGACAGGAAAGTAACATCAAGTTTGTTTCTTTTTTTTCCATCACAACAATGAACTTGTTTATTCTTGGAAGGTAGCAAACTGTGCTGTGCAACTTTCATTGCATTCATTCATCTTACCCCATCCACCCTTCTGCCTTGATGTTTTGGTTTCCAAAACTCAAACAACATTTAAAAGGAACAGAATTTGAGCCCCTCAATGATGCACAAACTGGTTTTAATGTGGTGAAAATTGAAGAGTACAGAATTCTTCAGGAGAAGTATTAGAGAGATGGAAATACTGCCTTCAGAAGTGAAGAGACTGAGACTGAGGATAAGCCAAGGAAACATAGCTTCACATTTTGATATTTTTGTTTAATAAAAGTTTCTATAATTTTATAGCAATATTTTTTACTTACCCTCGTATATAGGGTCTCTAAGAGCTGGAACCAACTTGATGGCAGCTAACAATAACAACAGCTGACTGGAAACAGTGTCGATGTTTATTCCAACATGTTGTAGTTCTTAACTGCAGTCAAATTGCTTGGAACTCATGGTCATCTTATGTGTGCAGAGTAGAGCTAACTGTTTCATAAGTGTTTCAAGGTGGTGATGTTTTGGAAGCAGCTTATCAGGTTTGTCTTCTGAAGTATGTCTAGGTAAATTTAAACCACCGTATTTCTGGTTTTCCACCCCAGGAGATGCTATTTTATCATATTGTGGTCCAAACTGACTGATGCCTATTTTTTGGTAGGTGAAAACTCCCTGATTTAAAAAAAAAAAAATTTACTATCATTGCTATTTTAAATTCTTTTATGCAAAATTTATTTTCATATAATTCATTTACTACATGACTAAGAGTCCTGGTATGGCACTGTGGGATAAGCGCTGGACTATAAACTGCAAGCTTAGTAGTTCACATATACCAGTCTCTTCTCAGAAACCCCAAACAGCGTCACTATGAGTCAGAACTGACATGACAGCACTAATAACAGCAATACAATATATATGTTTTGATAAATGAGTTAGTCATTATACTGGTATTTGGTGAACTATTTTTGTTTTACCATTTTCCTTCTGGTTGGCTCTTTTGTGTAAGTATGCACAAGTGGAGATTTATATCAAGGATACTATCCCTTCATTTTCCATGTTGTTGTTTTTCTTCTCAGATATTTTTCTTCATTTCTTTTTGAACTAGGGTTTTGCTTTGCCCTAATAAATAGTGATTTCTATACTATTTCTTTTTCTAGTTTTGATATTTTCCATGTTTTTCACTATCTCAAATTCATTTATGTAAAACCTTCTGTGTGTCAGACAAAGAAGCCCCAGTAATACAGTAGTTAAGTGCTTCGCTGCTTTGATCCCATTAGTTGCTCCTTAGGAAAAAGATGTGACAGTTTGTTTCCATGAAGATTATATCATTGGAAACCTGATCGGACTATTCTACTCAATAGGGTCACTGACCCTACAATAGGGTCACTGTGAGTCTGAATCTCCTTCATAGCAATAGATTATTCATAAAGAAGCTAGAGATAGGTTCTAAATATGGGCAGAGGTAGGCATTGTCTACACAGAGAAACTACATTTATTGACACTGTATACTGCTCTCATAAATTTTATTTAAAACAATTACCATACATGATTTTATACATAAAATTGGTTTAATAGTATTTTATAAAAGACAAATCAAAGTACTCTTCCACTTTTAGACATGTCAGTATAGCAAGTTGGCATTTTATATCAGCATGGTTTTGAAAGTTCAACTCATTTTTTTTTTTTTTTTTTTTGTAATTCCTCTGGAGTCCTGGTGTGGCACTGTGGGTTAATGCACTGGACTGCAAAGTCAGTTTGAACCTTAAGGTTGGTGGTTCAAGCTCACCAGCCGATCCTCAGACACCCTATACAGGGTCACTATGAGTCAGAATCGACTTGACATCACTTAGAAATAACAACAACAGTGTGACATAATCCAAATGACATCACACATGAGAAAGAATTTGGTTATACCTATCATTTATGATAGATGATGGGTATGTGTATGTATGTGTATGTTTGTTTATATTGACCAACTTTTCAGTAAAACCCTCTGAATCCTATAGGGTCTGATGTTTTTATGGTAATGGTGTTAATATTCTTGAGGAAAGGAAAAAAAAAACTGTACAATCAAAAACATTTTGGGGGAGTTGATATATTCTGACATGTAATAATTTTCAGGGAGAATATTAGGGAAATGGATTCATATGCAATAACTCTTAGTGCTCTAGGAATTGTGTCAGAAAGATTGCTTATTTCATCTTTAAACAAGGTTATTATGTCATTTTTTAATTGTAGAAAGTGTTTGTTGGAGAAGTTACATTATACAAGAGATCTTTATGAACATTGTAGAAAATTTCATTGTCTTTTAATTCCATTTTTCCATGAATTTTTGTAGCCTCTTTTTATATTCAAAGTCATATGTTTAGTTACTAACACTGTTGGGATTCCAACAAAATTATATTCAATAATTTCTGTTAAACTACCCTGCCATCAAATATTTTTAAAAAAGAAGTTGTAGTTCAGAACAATGTGAAATTGCATTTGTAGTTCAGAAAAATTGTAGTTCAGAACAATATGGGAGATTTTATATATTCAAACTTCACTTCAAAGAGTGGAGAATAGGAAGATAAATGATAAATGAAAAGAAATATTTCAGAACTCAAGGAGAAAATTATCAAAACACAAAAATGCAGAGGTTCAGGAGACATGTACAAGGAAGTCAATATCACATTGGAAAGACGGGATGACTTAAGTTAAGGAACAGCTGTACAACCAGGTAAAGTGGCACATAAAATGACGTGTATAGAGTAATAGTTGCTTGGACTATAATAATCACAAAATGAAAGTAAACTTTCAGATTGAGAAAAGAGCTAAAGTAAATTAGAAGGACAGGGGGCAGGATTAGAAAATCAGTTAAGATGTTTTTCAGTAAAGCTGGTATTAAGGAATCTTCTATTTTATTTATTTATTTATTTATTATTTATTTATTTATTTATTTATTTATTTATTTATTTTTGTTTTATTTCTGGATGTATATACAGTCTTAACACAAATACACATAATGTATAGCTAAACATGCATTTTTAATATTACTCTATTAAACATTTATTGGATATTAACTGTGTGTTTGACATTCTTTGGGAATACAGCAGTTTTCTTAGGCTGGAATTCTTAACAATTCTTCTCTGGCTCCTTTACTCAGTGTCTCTAAAGACTACAATCAAGGTGTGAAACAAGAATGTGCTCTTATCTCAGGCTCAAAGTCTTCTTCCATGCTCATGTGCTCTTGGCAGAAATAATTTCCTGGAAGCTTTATAATTCCTGACAACATTGCATCAAGGCCAACAGAAGTGTCTCACTGATCTGTAGACCTTCTCTAATGAGCTCCTTGTATTAGTTCAATTCAACAGGATCATCTCTCTTTTGATTAATTTATAGTCAACTGATTAGAGATCTTAACTACATCTATCCTTTGACTTTTAGTCTGTTTTTGTCTCTGTGTGTAAGGTGTGTCTCTTGCAGACAGCATGTTGAAGGATCTTGTTTTCTTAACCAACCATTCTGCCTCTCTCCGTCTCTTAACTGATGCATTTAATCCATTTACATTTAGTGTAATTATCGATAGGTATAGATTAATTGCTGCAATTATGTTGTGGTTTTTATGGTTTTTTTTTTTCCTTTGTTCTGTTTGTCTTCCTTTGTTGAGTTCATGTTCTTTGTGTTCTTTCTTGTCACTTTTCTCATGGTTTTAATGTTTCCTTGTCCTTTTTGGACTTTCATTTTCTTGGTATGTTATGAAATAATATTTTTCTTTGAGGTTAACATATATTCTATTAATTTTTCCCTCTATTTAATGCAGTCTATTTAATCCTGTAATCTACCTGTCCTTCTCACCACCTCAGTCTCTGTTCCTACGTGTTTACCTTCTTTCACATTCTAATTGTTTTGATCAGAGACTGATCTCACAGATCCTTTGAATTTGCTCTTAAAGTTTTGTTTTGTTCTCGACTCTTCCATTTATTGATTGAGTTCTGGGAGGTGCTGCCACGTATGCCAGTCTCCGATTGTTGTCTTTTCTTGTTGGTTCTCAGTCCACAGAACTTCCTTTAGGATGTTTTACAGTGCAGAGTTTGGCAAAATTCCTTAGCTTTGTTCATCCTGGAATGTTTTGGCTACAGCATCATATTTGGCTACACCATGATAACTTTGCCAGATAAAGGATTCTTAGTTGGCAGATTTTTTCTTTCAGGGTTTTATATATGTCTCCCCATTGCCTTCTTTCCTGCATGGTTTCTGCCAAGAAATCCGAGCTTAATCTGATTTGCTTGACTTTGTATGGTACACTTCTCTTTTTCCTAGCTGTTTTCAGGATTCTGTCCTTATCTTTGATTTTGGAGAGCTTGATTATTATATGTCTTAGTGATTTTCTTTTAGTATCTATCCTTCCTGGGATTCGTTGAGTTTCTTAAATGCTTATCTTTTCATTTTTCAGGATGTTAGGGAAATTTTCTTCCAGCGATTCTTCAACTATCTCTTCTGTGGACTTGTGTGATCCTTCCTGTTCCAGAATGCCGATATTTCTTAAGTTATTTCTCTTCATGTCATCCAACACGAATCTTAGACTTTCTTAGATTTTTTTTTTACCCTTTTTTCTGCTTGCTCTTCTGTCTTAATAGTATTGAGATATTTGTCTTCCAGCTCACTAGTTCTTCAGTTCTACTACTTTGTCCTCTCAGTGTATTGTCCATTTTTGATATTCTATTATTAATCATTTGGACCTCTTTATGTAGGTTTTGAATTGTTTCCAATGCTGTATCTATCTTATTTGATTGTTCCTATAGTACTTTCCTGACTTCTTCCTTATTTTTCTCAAATCCATTGTTAAGTGTTTTGATACATTTTATAATCATTTTTTAAAATTCCTTTTCCAGCATTTCCAAGGCCTGCCCTCATTTCAGAATGGAGTCTAGTTCCACCTTCAACTCATTTGTCTCAGCCACTTTATCTTGTTTCTGGACATGTGCTGATATGGTTGGATTTAATTTTTGACCTGTTTTATTTTCAGACTGTCTCTCCCACTCCAAAACCCCCATTCTGGCCCGTTTCCTAATGGTAAACAGTTCAGAGCCAGCTGTGGCTGTTTTGTGCTGCTGTTTGATTTTAAGTGCGATCTGTCCCTTAAATGCTGAGAGGATCTGTGAACATGCATAGTAGAACCCTCTGGGGGTGGAGGTTTGTCTCCTTTCTCAGGCACCCCCTCTATTCACCAGAATAGAGGTGCACAGGCAGCAAGAGGCCAATGAACAGATACAAAAAAGAAAAAAAGAGAGGGGGTTCCACACCTTGTCTCTGAGATTCCAGCAGCCATCAATCCGTGGTGGCTCTGATCCTTCCCCCTCTTGGTTCTGCCACTCGATCTCACCCAGAATGGTGACTCCCTGCTGTTGAGCCCTGCGGGGTTCGAAACTATGAGATTTCTTGCTTCCGCTATAAATTCCACTGTCTATAAGCCTTAAAATTTTTAAAAAATATTCCTATATATATGGTTCAGAGTTTTGGAACTGTTACCTTAACCTGCTTCATCGAGTATTCCGTGTTATTGATGACGGAGATCCTCACTGCACTTCTACCCTATCTGACAGTAAGCTCCACTCCCTTAACTACGCCTAAAAATTCTAATCACCTTTGCCATATAGTAATGGTTAGAAAAACTTTTAACAGAATTTAAGAAGTGGAGATTAAAAACGTGTAGATTCCATGTGGTGGAAAGATCAAGGTCATTTTAGAATCTTGCCTAGCAGTCTGTGACTAGAGTTTGGAAATAACTTAAGAGATAACAAATAATATTCTGCTTGCTGTTGACCTTGTTAGGTACCATCAAGTTGTTCCAGTACATAGACACCATAAGTGCAACAGAATGAAACACTGTTCTGATATGTTGTTGTTGTTATTGGTTGATGATGGTGATGGTTATGTGCCATGTAGTTGATTTTGACTAATAGTGACCTAATTCAGGGTTTCCGAGGCTGTAAATCTTTATAGGAACAGAAAACCTCATCTTTCTTCTGCAGAACAGCTGATAGTTTCAAACAGCTGATCTTGAGGTTAGCAGACTGATTGTAACCACTATGCTACCAGAGCTCCTTCTTGTTATTGTTAGATGCCATCAAGTCAGTACTGCCTTGTAGCAACTCTATGCACAATAGAACAAAACACTGCCTGGTCTCACTCCAATCTCACAATCATTGCTACATCTGAGACTATTGCTGCTGCCACTGTGCCAATCCATCTTGTTGGGGGTCTTCCTCTTTTCTCCAACTCTCTACTTTATCAAACATGATATCCTTCTACAGGGACAGGTCTCCTGATAATATGCCCCAAGTATGAAAGCCCAAGTCAGGCGATCCTGGATGCCAAGGAATATTCTATCTATACTTATTCCAACACAGATCTATTTGTTCTTTTAACAATCCATGTTACTTTTAATATTCTCCTCCCATACTACAGCTCAAATGCATCAATTCTTCTGTCTTTCTAACCCTTCCCTGAAGGATTCTGCAGTCCTTGATTAACACCATGTAAAACAACAGTTTTGGCGTCTTTAAGGAACTCTAACTGTGTTCCTTTTAAATGTTCTTTGTGGTTTGGGAACAAAAAGTCATCTGAAGAGGCATGATGAGGGCTGTATTGTGGGTGGTATTAGGTTTCTCATTGAAATGTATGACAGCTTTTGCTACCCTTGAAGAATGAGCAAGTGCAATGTGATTATGGGGGAAAAAACCCTCAGCACAACTTTTCTGGTCTCAACAGCACTTAAAAACAATATAATCTATAGAGGTATTCTTTAGATATTTGACCTAATTCAGAATTGATGCTCTTTGAAAAGAATCCCTCCACCTTCAACACTCATGGAAACAGCAGTCAAAAAATTAAACTTTGTATTGCATTAGGCAGATCTGCTGCACAAGATCTATTTAAAGGGGTGAAGAACAAAGATATCAGTTTGAGGACTAAACTGCACCTGACCAAAGCCAAGGTAGAGTCCTGGAGTGGTGCTGTGGGTTAATGCACTAGACTGTAAGGTTCAAGTTCACCAGCTGCTCCTTGCAAATCCTATACAGGATTGTATGAGTCAGTACCAACATGACAGCACATAACAACAACAATATACCTATGAAAGATGGACAAGGAAGATTATAGAAGAATTGATACATTTAAGTTATGGTGTTGGAGGAGAATATTAAAGATAACATGGTCTTCTAGAGGAAGAAACAGATCTGTGTTGGAATAGTGCAACTAGAATGCTCCTTAGAAACTTAGATAGTGAAACTTCATCTCTCATACTTTGAACATATTATTAGGAGGGATTAGCCCCTGGAGAAGGACATCAAGATTGGTAAACTGCAGGAACAACAAGAAAGTGGGAGACACCCCCAACAATGGCAGCAAAAATGGGCTTAAGTGTAGCAGCAATTGTGAGGATGGTGAAGGAATGGTGGTGTTTTGTTCTGTTGTACATAGGTTCACTGTGAGTCGGAACTGACTCTAACAACAGCAATATAACTGTGGATACACTTGGACTGTTTCGGATTATGAAGAGTATGAATCTTAAGAGAGTTTTTCATCATTTAAATTTTTATACTGCTCTAACATTTATCCATACCAGTCAAGTAGCACTTGTGCTCCACTTGTGTTTTAGACTGCAGAATTCAAAAGCCCATAATATTATTTTATAATATCTTACTGAATTTTAAATTTATTTTATTTATTTAGGAAATGGGAAAATAGTTAAAAGAATCTATTTGATTATGTTGAATTCCTTTAGAGAGTTCTAATGTATATCAATAAATAAAAAACTTAGAATACAATATGTGATGAAGCTTTAAAAATTTTGTGGAAATATTTAATTAAAAGATAAGGGAATTTCCCCACAAACTTTCTCAAGTCCCTTAATATAATAAATATATTCCTAATAGGATTGATTTACTTTTTAGGGGGAATGTCTTATATATCACCAATTCCTATGCTGAAAAATTATGGTTATATTTAGATACTACAAAAACAGAATCATTGAGGTACAACTTTTATTGCATTTTAAATTTGAAATATACGATTTTTAACTTGACTGAATTTAGTCTGCAAATTATAACTTTCATTTCTATTTGCCGTATTTATTTTCCATTCAGCTGAAATAGCAATGCATATAAGAAAACAAAATTGAAATTCTGTAACTGGAATCTGAATACAGCTTTAACTAGAAACTTTCTTGATTATGGGCAAAGGATGAGTACTTGCACTAGAGAATTACCATTGGCCATAAAGGTTTGCCTACTGCTCCAGCACAATATTTGAATGTCTTAGAAAGTAAATACTATTTAACAGGTTATACATAATTAGAAACATAACATTTCCACATTTAAACTAGAACTTCCTCTGCCAAATCGTGGGAACATTTATATTATTGTGATGGGAATGTTTATAAGTGGATGAACATTATCTGTTCATCTGGGGTTCTTTTTCTCTTCTAAAATTTAGAAGATGTTAAAAGCTGTATTGATCTAAAAGCACTCTCTTACAGCCCATGTTGCTTTTTCTGTAAGCTTTACTGCCCATTAATTGCTCTTGAAATGACAGCCATTATAAGTAACTCCCACTGTGCTCCATTATTAGGCAGTAGAACATATAACAGTTGGGACTATCTGATAATATGAGTCTTTGATCAATTTGAGACTATAAAGTCTTCTGGGGGTGACATGTGTATAAAAAGAAAACGTGAAATAAAAATTTAACAGTTTACAAATATCATATTAAGATAACTAAGTAACATAAGGCATTTAGCATGTTGAAAAAGAAAGTATAAATTATTACTGCACTTTGTCAAAGTATAGTGACAACCCTATGGGAATGCTGGGGATGTTGATCATATCAGGTGACACTGTCAGAGGAGGGGACATCAAAATGATTTTCTATAAATATTTTTTGCTATATCTCAGAAGAAATTGTTTTTAAATAAAAATATACGTATAGCTAGCTATAACAATAAAACATTTTATCATAAAACCAGCTTACTTATACCTACAAGGCTAAAACTCTATGCTAATTTACTTTAGTAGCCAGAAATCCTTTAGCTTTCTGGCAGCCTAGGGAGACATATCAGAAGAAGGTCGGCAAACGATTTTTGAAAATCTGCCACTTGAAAACCCTACAGAGAACACTTGTACTCTGACACATGTGTGGTTGCTATGATTCATAGTCAACTCAACAGCTATGGGTAGTAACAGTAGAGACCCACAACCTTATTTAGTGTGGTTTGAGGGATTACAAAATGCTCCTTAACCTTATAGATTCTCCCTCATAATATGAAAGAAGCATAGTCAGACATTGGGCAATTTGAGCTGCTATTACAGTGTCTTGAGATTCAGAGTATTTAAAATGAGGGAAACGCTCCATGTGAACAATTGCTCTTGGCTTCCTTGGCTCCTCACCCTGTGGAAAGGAATGGGCTCAGAACTGGACACTCTGAAAACAAGCTTCGAAAGGGGTTCTTGACCACCCAGTTCTAATAGCAGAACTATCTTCATTTTCTTATTGTTGTTGTTGTTAAGTGTCGTTGAGTTGGTTCCAACTCACAGGGACTCCATAGGGTTTTCCAAGAAGTGCCTGGTGAGCTTGTTTCTCCTCATTCATTCATTTTTATTAATTAGAAAATTTTAATAACCACTTTTTCATCTTTAATATATTAAGGTTATTTTCTGATTTATATTATCCAACAGCATTAAAGAAACTTGGTGTGCTACGGTAGAGTAAGCACTGGACTGGTAACCGCAAGGTCTGTTGTTCAAATCCACCAACTGCTCTCAGAAACCCTATACAAGGTCACTATGAGTCAGAACCAGCTTGACAGTAAATGGCTACTTATCTTTTGAAAAAGTTGATGTTTTAACTTAAGCCTAAAACTTCACATTATATCTTCATGTATACATCAGCATTTTGGTAAAAATGATTTTAAATTTCTCAGCTGATATATTTAGAAATCAATGCTATAAATTGAAATGATATTAAAAGGAATTCAAAACATTACATTAGTATTAGCAGTAAGTTTCATTTTCTCTATTGAAATGAGAAAATCAATATATTTTATTTCTTGTAATTACTTCAATTATGCCATTATAATTTTTGAACTCTTCCAATTTAATTTTGAAGTTGACTTTTATTAACCTAAAGTTTGCTTTCAGAAATGTTAGTGCTAGCTTTTTCCTTTCTGTATATGAATGATATTAATAAATATTGATAATTATAGTTTTTTTGCAGAAATATCTGGAGATTTTAGTGCGGACACTAATTCATTGGGTGAAATTGGCAACTTAACTATATATTAGATAAGGAACTCACTTCATGATATTTTTACTGTTTTGTTGTTAAGTGTCATGAATTAAGTTTCCACTCATGGCAATCATGTATAGGGTGTCTGAAGAGCATTTGTTGGGTTTGAACCACCAACCTTACAATTAGCAGTCCAGTGTTTATCCTATAGCACCACATTAACACTCCTGTATCAAGTAGCAATAAATGGTAAATATTGCTTCATATGAAATACTTTCCAATAATATTTATCATAATTCCTAAATGAATTAATTTTAAATTATCTCTATCTATGTCTATGTTTATATTTATCTGCCTGTCTCTCTGGAGTCCAGGTGTGGTTGTTGTGAGTTAATGCACTGGACTGCAAAGTTGGTTTGAACCACAAGATCAGTTGTTCAAGCTTACCAGCAGCTCTTTGATAATCCTATACAGGGTCGCTATGGGTAACTGACTGAATGGTACCTAACAACAACAATCTGTCTATCTATCTAGCTATCTTTCTATATTTAATTAAAAACAGTTCCGAGTGTAACCTATGGTGAAGTATATAAATGGCTTGATCTGCTCATAAGAACACAGAATCAAGGAAAACACTTGCATAGGCCCTGAAAGAAATCTTAAGACAATTTGAGTAGACATTCCAATGAATTGTCTAGATCGATTAATCCAGCATGTCACTCATCTCTCAGTTTGTCACAGTGTGGTGGCTTGCAGATTTCTATGGTACTAGCATCTATGCCAGTGATATAATAAATACCAGCAGAGTATACCCATTGTGAACAGTTTCCAGCTGAGCTTCCAAAGTAAACCAGGTTAGGAAAAAGGAAGGGAGACGACTTTTGAATGTCTAGCTTCTGAACACCTTATAATTAGCAGTGAAACAATGTCAGATAGCACCAATATTATTTAAACATGATTGATAACACCACAGAATATTGTTAGATATAGAGTTATAAGATGAGCCCATCATGTTGCTTGTTGTAGTTAGGTGCCATCGAGTCAGTACTGACTCATAGCGACCTTATGCACAGCAGAATGAAACACTGCCCAATCCTGGGCCAACCTCACTATTGTTGTCACATTTGAGTCCATTGATGCTGCCACTTTGCCAATCCATCTCGCTGGGGGTATTCCTCTTTTTACTCTGACCCTCCACCTTACCAAACATGATATCCTTTTCCAGTGACCAGTCCCTCCTGACAATATGTCCGAAGTATGACAGACAAAGTTTGGCCATCTTAGCCTCCAAGGAGCATTCTGGCTGCACTGCTTCCAAAACGGATCTATTGGTTCTTTTGGCAGCCCATCACATTTTCAATATTCTCCTCCAACACCATAACTCAAAAGCATCAATTCTTCTATGGTCTTCCTTATTCACTGTCCAGCTTTCACATGCATATGAGGTTATTGAAAATACCATGGCTTGGGTCAGGTGCACTTTGGTCCTCAAGCTGACATCTTTGCTCATCAACACTTTAAAAAGGTCTTATGCAGTAGATTTGCCTAATGCAATGTATCATTTGATTTCTTGACTGCTTCTTCTTAGAGTGTTGATAGTTGATCCAAGAAGAATGAAGTCCTTGATGACTTCAGTCTTTTCTCTGTTGATAAGACTGTTGTTTATTCATCCAGTGGTGAGGATTTTTGTTTTTTTTTACATTGAGGTGTAATCCATACTAAAGGCTGTGCTCTTTGATCTTCATCAGTAAATGTTTTAAGTCCTCTTCACTTTCAGTAAGCAAGTTTGTATCATCTACATATCGTAAGTTGTTAATGAGTCTTCTTCTAATCCTGATGCCACATTTTTCTTCATAGAACCCAGCTTCTTGTATTATTTGCTCAGCATACAGGTAGAATAAGTTGAATAATTTTAAACCATTCAGTGTTCCCATGTTCTGTTCAAGCAACTGCCTCTTGGTCCATGGACAGATTCCTCATGAGCACAATTAAGTGTTCCGGAATACTCATACTTCGCAATGTTGTCCATAGCTTGTCATGATACACACAATCGAAAGCCTTTCCATAGTCAATAAAGCACAGGTAAACATCTTTCTGATATTCTCTGCTTTCAGCCAAGATCCATAGGACATCAACAATGATATAACTCATTTCATGGCCTTTTCTGAATCCAGCTTGAACCTCTGGAAGTTCTCTGTCAATGTATGATTGTAGCCATTTCTGTATTATCTTTAGCAAAACTTTAGTCTCATGGGATATCAAAGAGATTATCTGATGATTTCCACACTCCGTTGGGTCACTTCTATTTGGAACGGGCACAAATATGGATCTCTTCCAATCAGTCGGTCAGATAGTTTTCTTTCAGATTCTTGGCAGAGATGAGTGAGTGCCTCCAGTACCACCTCACTTTCTTGAATGATTTCAAATTTTATTCCATCAATTCCTGGTGCCTTGTTCTTTGCCAATTCCTTCAATGCACCTTGGTCTTCTTCCTTTGGTATCATTCGCTCTTGACCATATGCTACCTCTTGAAACGGTTGATAATTATCCATTTCCTTTTGGTACAGTGACTCTGTATATTCTTTCCATCTTCTCTTCATGCATTCTGCATCATTCAGTCATTTTCCCAGAGAATCTTTCAATAACAAAAGTTGAGGGTCTTCAGTTTGAATTTGCATATTGGTAATTGATGGTCTGTTCAGCAGTCTGCCCCTGGCCTTGTTTTGACTGATTATATGATGCTTTTCCATTGTCTTTTTCTGAAGATGTAGTCAATTTGATTTCTATGGATTCCATCTGGTGAGGTCCATGTGTTTATGCTGTCTAAAGAAGGTATTTGAAATGAACAAATCATTAGTTTTGCAGAATTCTATCATGCATTCTCCAGCATCATTTCTATCACCGAGGCCATATTTTTCAACCACTGATCCTTCCTCTTTGCTCCCAACCTTTGTTTTCCAGTCACCTGTAATGAGCAATACATCTTGATTGCATATGTGATGAATTTCAGATTGAAGAATTTGGTAGAATTCTTCTATTTCATCCTCACTGGCTTTAGTGGTTGGTGCGTAAATTTAAATAATAATGCTATTAACTGGGCTTCCCTGTAGGCGCATGGATATTATCCTATCACAGACAGGATATCATGTATATCCTATCACAATCATTGTACCTCATGATTTATCGGGATATGTTCTTTGTGAGAATGAATGAAACAGCATTCCTCTTTAATTTGTCACTCACAGCATAGTAAACCATGTGGTTGTCAGATTCAAAATGGCCAATACCAGTCCATTTCAGCTCACTAATGGCTAAGATATCAATGTTTATGTGTTCCATTTCGTTTTTGACAACTTCCAATTTTTCCAAATTCATGCTTGTACATTCCATGTTCCGATTTTCAATGGATGCCTACTCCATTTGTGTCATCACAGTCAACTCTACTTTGAGGAGGCTGTTCTTCACCAATTGCATTTTATGTGCCTTCCAACCTCAGGGACTCGTTTTCTGGCACTATATCTGACAGTGTTTCTGTGCTATTTGTAAGGTTTCTGGTCACTAAATATTTAGAAGTAGCTTGTCACTCTTTCTTCCTAGTCTGCCTTCATCTGGAAGTTCATCTGAAACCTATCCACCATGGGTGACCCTGGTGGTATTTAAAACACCAGTGGCATAGCTTTCAGAATCACAGCAACTCACAAGCCACCACAGTACAACAAACTGACAGATGAGTAGTGGGACACCAAACTAGAAGCTAATATTTTAAATTGAGACAAAGTATTTTCTAGTCAAGCATTTTTCCTTAGCTAGATTATAAAACAATAAAATTATTATGCAATGTTAGTTATAAGAAAGAGGCATGATTAGTGCACTGTTTTGAGATTTATATTCTGTAATAATTGGAGATCCATATAAATGATTTGCATGCTTTATAAAATCACTAGATGAACATTAAGAAAGTGATCAGTTGTTTCAGTGCAATTACTGATCACAAATAATTTTGAAAGTCTCATTTATTTTACTTTCTTATCATATTTTAGGACAAAGTTTATTAAAAGTATTGTTGTCATTATTGTTGTGTGCCATTAAGTTGGGTTTGAATCACAGCAGAGCTGATTATGTATCCCAGACTGTAAATCTCTACAGAAGCAGAAATCTTCACCATTTTCCAGTAGAGTGGCTAGTGGATTTGAACCACTGAGCATGAGGTTAACAGTCCAATGCACAATCCACTGTGTTACTAAGAGTCATACTGAAAGAATATAAAATAAAATATGGAATAATATATATTTGTTCTATGAAACTCTTTGTAGTCTATACTGGCACATGCCTTTAGAGAATAATGTGAATTGTTTTCATCTTAAAAAACCAGAAGAGAAAAACAACGTGTAGCAAAAACAACATGGGTTAGACAGCTTTAAATTTCTATTCTATATATAAACCATTTTATAATTCCCTCTCCAATCAGTATACTTACTTTATTTTATAATTACTACAAAGGAAGAAAAACAAGCATACTTCAAATTGTTGAGAACTTGAAACTTTGTTTTTCAACATCGGCTATAGAAGTCTTCTAATAGAAGTCATAATTTCCATTGCCTTTTGGTAAAAATAGGAAATATATACCAAATTTAGAAAAGACCTGCCAGTTTATATATATGTCCTCACAACTATGTAAGTAACAATATGTTATACTAAAAGAAAAACAGGATTGGCAAAATGAAATGTTCAACAACGTTTAGAGATCCTTGTTTTCTCCTTCATTTGCTATACCAGTAGACTTTGAAATATTCTTGGAAAAATTCCATTATCTTTTAACTCCATTTTGCACAAATTTTTTTAAACTCCCTATGGAGAATCAGAGATTAAAGAGGGAAAGATAAAGGTAAGAAATTTCTCAGGGAATCCATTTACTACATGCCAAAGGGAAATTTAGTGGTATGGATGATAGAACTAACCGTCATTTCTGTTGCCTCTGATGATGGGCACTGAACATACTAGTTTCTGTGAGAAGGGTTTGCTTTCAAAAGAAAGGTAAAAACATTATATATAAATTGGAAAGAAGCAATAAAAGATTCGTTATTAACAGGCTATTTTAGGCATTAGTAGCAGAGATGTGGACCTCAAGATTAGAAACAATGTATCACAAGAAAGGAGAGCTGGAGCATACTTTAAAATTACCCAATTCTATCTCTGAGGCAAATAAATAAGAAAACGCTGAGATTACACAGGAGAAAACAGGAACTTTGCACTGTGTTCTGTGTACTTCATTTCAAAAGTGAGTTCAAATCTTTGATGAAGTGAATTTCTTGAGAAAGAAATGGAAAGTAAGCCTGTAATGGATGTGAGTTTGTCACGTTCTTTTCATATAGCTAAAACAGTAATTTTAATCTAAAGTTGGAATAATTTTTATAGTTTCCAGTGAATTTTTATATATAAAATGTGTGAAAATATAAAAGCAAATTGAAAGTTACAGGAAGGTCATCTTGAAAAGAAACTATAATGAGACTTAAACTTTTCATATAAGCTGACATCACCATACTAAAGAAGTTTGATTTCAGATTACTTTATCTTGCCCTTGAATGACCTTTCAGCAGAAAGGCAAGAGAAAAACATCCAGTACTACAATGGGAACAAATTACACTCCTTTTCCTTTCCAGTAAAAAGGTCATTATAGTATTTATTCCACTATTAAAAGTAAATTAAACCACTCTGAATTATTAAAGTGAGTTTGAAACATAATAGTGTAAAACTGGGGCTTAGTACTATCATATAGTTCTTATTTTAAAGAAAGCACCTTTTATTTCTCTGTTTTTCTGCTCTGTGCTAACAACTGCTCATCAATTCAAAACACAATGAACTGCTGTTGCTGTTGTTGTTGTTGTTAGGTGCCATCACTAGATGGTGCCAAATCATAGTGTCACAGAACAGAACCAAATACTCCTTAGTCTTGCGTCATCTTCACAA
>NW_006408535.1:100854-103038 GCF_000296735.1 Chrysochloris asiatica
TTACATGGGAGAACATCAGTTTTGCACTCATCCTGTCATATTTCGTATCATTGCAATGATTACAATCCCCTCCATGCATCACCATTCAATAGTATTTACTTCTATCCCTCTGGTTTTTTGCTTCGTTTTGTTTTGACGTACACAAAAACACTGTCTTTCCATAAGTCTAGAGTCCTCAGCTGCTCTATCTCTAGATGTCATCATCTCTACCTCCATACCTGCTGTTGCTGCTTCTCTGGATAGGGTCCCATATTCCGCTCATGCTCTTCTCCCTTGATGAGTTTACGCTACTCTATTACTGCAATATAAGATTAACTACTCTCCCCTTTGTATTACAAAACTTCTGCCTTTATAATTGTGGCAATTGCAATTAGTCATGATAACAATTATTCACTATTGAATCATAAGAATCTTATCTCCATCTCCTTTCACCAGACCCATGTAGACAAGATAAAAACTACTCACTGAGAAGTCTACCTTCCCCCACACACTCTCAAACTAAACTCCCTTTTGAGAACTTGTAAGCCAGCCACTTTGTGCCTTTATAGCTCTTCCATTTTAGATAGCCATTGTTTAAGTTGCCCATCTCTATCAACCCTGTGTACAGCGAGCATAAGATTGATCCTTAATATGAAGACTCCTTCCCTCTCAGTTGATATTTTGAGCTATTACATCCATAAGTAAGGAGCTTTGGTAGTATAGTGGTTACGAGTCAGGCTGCTAACCTTATGGTCAGCAGTTCAAAACTATCAGCAGTTCCATAGGAGAAAGATGAGGTTTTCTGCTTCCATAAAGATTTACAGCCTCAGAAACCCTATGCAGGGTTGCTATGAGTCAGAATTGACTCCACAGCTTTGACTCCACAGAATTGACCACCACCACCACCACTACATCCATAAGTACAGGTCAACTTCAAGCATAGTCATATATATATATACCCTTTGAGAACAATTGGTAGAGATAGTCAAGCACCATTGAGATCTTTTGGTCTCAGAGTTATGAAGAATGGTGTTCATATGTTCCATTAGTTCACTGGACTAATAGATTCAAATGTCTTCAATTTTCATCAATCTTTTTTTTCTTCCACATGGAGAGTCCAGTAGTTTTTTCATCACCTTAGAGAGTCACTCATGAGCTTTTAAGATCCCAGTCATTATTCACCAAAGTAGGGTATAGAACACTGTCTTTGTTGACTATATTATGCCAATTGATTGTGCTGTTCCCTGAAAATGTGGTCCTGAGACCCCAGGCCCAGCAACTTATTGTCTTAATGTGCTTGTTAATATCTAAGTTTTCATCATTTTTCTGCCTGTATGCTCTACCACATTCATAGGTGTGTTTGCTGCAAAGGGAAATACCCATGTACAAATATTCTTGTTAAATCCTGATATATTTGTGGGTATGTGCCCAGGCTTCCTTCCATGCCTGTTCAGTTTGTGTATCTGTCCATGTATCTACCCATAGAACATGCATATAATCGTATCTACCTCTATCCCCTTTAACTCTTGCCTTCTTCCCTGTGTTTTCCTCTGTCTTCTTCATTCTTCTACCAATCTCTCTATTTTTTGTATATTGCGCTTCCTGTTACCCAACTTAACACTTGCCAATGAACTACTCTTCTTTCTCTCCTACTCCTGGTAAGCATCAAAGAAAGTTTCTTTTATCATGGAAACATTTTCTTGATTTTTAACAAGAGTGGTTTCATACAATATTTATCCTTTTGTGGTAACTAATTTTACTTAGCATAATGTCCTCCACGTTCATCCATGTTATGAGGTATTTCACAGATTCATCATTATTCCTCAATATTGCATAGTATTACATTGTGTGTATATACTGAAGTGTGTTTACCCATTCTTTGATTGATGGGCATTTAGGCTGTCTCCATCTTTTTCCTTTTGTGCATAGTGCTGGAGTGAATGTGGGTGTGTATATATCTACTTATGTGATAGCTCTTATATCTTGGGTACGTGTATCATGTAGGGGGATTGCTGGGTCATAAGGTACTGCTGTTTCCAACTTTTTGAGGAAGCACCATCTCGTTTTCCATATTGTTACACCATTTTACAATCCCACCTGCAATGTAGGAGAGTCTAAGTCTTTAGCATTTGCTAAAGGAAAACAAACCTACCAGACTGAAAATAGCAAACCAAAGATATCAATTTATAATGAAGACAACTACAA
>NW_006408535.1:106657-108011 GCF_000296735.1 Chrysochloris asiatica
ACTATATTTTCCAGCTACTGATCCCTCCTCTTTGTGTCCAACTTTCTCATGCATATCACTGGTATCAATGTATCTTGATTGCATATTTAATCAGTTTCATACTGAAGAAGTTGACAGAATTCTTCAATTTCTTCACCATTGGCTTTGGTAGTTGTTGCATAAATTTGAATGATAGTCATATTAACTGTCTTCCATGTAAGCAAATAGATATTTCCCTATCACAGAGAGCATTACACTTCAAGATAGATCTGAAATGTTCTTTTTAATGATGAGTATGACACCTTTCCCCTTGAATTTGTCATTGGCGGCATAGTAAAGCATATGATTTTCTGATTTGAAATGGCCAATGTCTGTCTATTTCAGCTTACTCATGCCTATGATATGAAATGTGTTGTTTTTTAATATGTTTATGTGTTCATTTCTGGCAACTTCCTATTTTCACAGATTCATACTTTCTACATTCTACATTCAGATAATTAATGGCTGTTTTGTAGCTGTGTCTTCTGATCCTTACTTTATCAGCAAATGAAGGTCTCAAAATCTTTGCTCCATCCACATCATTAAGGTAAACTCTACTTTATGGAGGCAACTCTTCTCCTGCAGTATTTTGACTGCTTTGTGGTCTGATAGATTTATCTTCTGGCACTGTATCCTCTGCTAGTTAAAAGGTTTTCAAGGGCTAGTCCCTCAGAACTGAATTGTCTATTCCTTTTCTTAGTCTGTGAACTCCATTGAAATCTGCCCAACATGCATGACCCTGATGGTATTTGAACTTCTGATGGCATAGTTTGTATCATCACAGCAACACACAAGGTAGACAAACTAATAGAAAAGTGAAGATCCCTAGATCTCCAAAATTTTACTTTGCTTTGTGTACTCCAAACTCTTCCTCAAGACAACCAGTATTGTTTCATGATACAATAAATGGAAGAAAAAACCTGCTAAGCATAGCAAGGGCCCTTGAGGAGCTTATTTCTGGCCAAGGTTGGCTAGTATTTGTTTTCAATAGTTATGAATCATGCATACCATTGTTGGATATTTTGCATTTAACTCCTGGTTACCCTGGGTAGGTTGGCATGCATATATGGAAAGATTGAGAACATATTGTAAAGAACCTTGAATTTGATGCTCAATATTTGGAGAACGTTTTGTCTTTTGATGAGAGATGGCTGACATGTTCAGATAACTAGCTTATGTGTGTGTGTGTTTAATAACTCAAATGGTAAGGTAGAGTATGAATTTGATATTTAACATCAGAGTACATACTGGCTGTTGTCAGGTGCCATCGAGTCGGAACCGACTCATAGCGACCTCATGCACAGCAGAACGAAACAATGTCCGATCCTGGGCCAAC
>NW_006408535.1:109858-118703 GCF_000296735.1 Chrysochloris asiatica
AGATGGAAGGAATACACAGAGTCATTGTACCAAAAGGAAATGGTTAATGTTCAACCATTTCAAGAGATACCATATGAACAAGAGCCAATTTTACTCAAGGAGGAAGTTCAAAGTTCATTGAAAGAAGTGGCAAATAACAAGGCACCAGTAATTGATGGAACATACTGGCTAGGAGTAAGTTATAACTGCAGTAAACGAAGTAGAATCATATAGAGTTACCTCATGTGTTTCTTAGATATTTGGTATTGTTCCTTGTATGTCTCATTCATATGGTATATAAGTCCATTAAATAAAACTTATGTTCATATTAGACATAGAATTTCAACCTCACATGTTTATATAAAGTACAATGAGAAAATGTTTTTTTTGTCTTATTGTATTTTATTTAAATAGGGTGTATTTTGAGTACTCACATAACTAATGCACTCTCCAGGATTATTCAAGGACCAAGACTGAAAAGCAGAGTAGGGCCACAATGTTGTTGTTGTTAAGTGCCATTGAGTCAGTTCTGACCCACAGTGACCCTATATATGGTTTCCAAGGAAACACTGGTGAGCTTGAACTGCCAGCCTTGCAGTTCAAATGGCTTTGCAGTCAGGCACATTAACCCACAGTGCCACACCAGGACTCCAGCATCAGAATAGGGTACAAAAATACATTTTTCAGTTCTTCCTGTTGGAATTGACTTGACGGAAGTATGTTTAGTTTGGCTTTTGGATTCTTTTGCCAGAGGTCCATGCCCAGTGTATGGGATTTTACCAAATAATAATCCAAGTGCAGACTATCCTTTGTAAAGATTCCCAACACTTCTAAGAAATAATGATTTCAAACTAATTATTTCACACAGTTCACAAACTGCAGTATCCTTAGTTAGTATAGCATTGATTTTATTTGATTGTTTCACTTCATATTACCATAACATCTACTGTCCACAGCTAAATTACATTGCTTGAAATTATAATTCACATTGTGATTAGAGTTTTCCAGATGTAGTTCTTACACCTTTCTTCAACAGACCATCTGGGAATCATTTAACTATCCTCAGCAACTACTTGCAACTATTAGAGCAGTGATCAGCATTGCTTTAAGTTACTAGATTGACAAGCCTTTGGAGAATTACTCCTGCCTTATATATTTCATACTCATTATGATTTTCAGGTTAGATTAATAAATGTAAGGAAATGATTTTGCCATCTGTAAGGTGAATAAATCTTAGAAGGATATTATGTTGACATTTTGAAGGCAATGTGCCTGTTGAAATGGAGAACTGCCAGTGAAATTTGGCTAGCTTAATGGTTTCTCAGACACTACACAGGATATTATTATGTCAGTGAACTAAGTCCATGGTCTGAAACTCTGTCTTGTGGGTTTAGGACCAGAAGTTTATTAGGACACTCAGTGCTAAATACTACGTAATATGCATCTTGGTGATCATGTTACTTTTGAATGTTAACTTTGGGAAGCATTTTGACTAAACCATTTGTTTCAGCTATATTCTATGAAGCTCTAGAGCTGCACATGACCAGCATTCAACTGCCAGTTGGTCATATTGTGGTGGCTTTTGTATTGTTATCATCCTAAAAGTTATTCAACTAGAATTTCAAACACCAGCAGGATCATCCACAGTGAACAGGTTTCAATGAAGTTTCCAGACTAAGAAAGAGCAAGAAGAAAGACCTGATGATTTGCATTTTAAAATTAGCCAATTAAAACCTTATCACTCACAACAAAATATTATCTGAGTGGACTTAGCAACATTTCATTCTATAATACATGTGGTCACCATGAATCAGTGCCAACTCAATAGCAACTGTTATCATCAACAAAACCATACATGTATATGAAACACCTGAAATTTGGTACTGACTTTATGGAACAGAATTTAAAATTTTACTAAATTTAAATTTCTTATTAGTAACTTATACTGGAAACTTGTAATTATATTTAGATCAACATGAGTATATGAATCTACCTTTTTTTTTTTTTTTTTGAGTGAGTGAGGCTTTCTTGAATCGATTTTGCAAAATCAGGTGTCCATCCCAGTAGACACAGACCGATATATCCATGGCAAGCCCACAAACAATTTTATTGCCTATCTCGAAAAAGCCCTTCCCCCAATTCCAATCTTGCCCGAATGGGGTCTATGGTCTTAATGACTGTATTCTTATTTTAAGTTCCTAGTCCTAGAACTGATTTCTCCACCTCTTCCCCTAATTCATCGTGCTTATATATCCCTGGGTGTGAATCAACAACCTATGTCTGGTCTAGCAATCTCATCTTGTGTGTCCTGTATTCCTGAAGATGGACCATCTTTCTCACAAATCCTCTTTTCTATTTACACGTATTGATCTCATTTTCATTTCTTCTTATTAAATCCTCATAAAGTATATCATTTCTGGTTGCCCCTAAGAGTAGAGCCAACCATGCGTATATTAGGTTGTATCATGCTAAAACATGTACAACCAAAAATGCACCGGCCCCATTTTCCTATTATATTTCATGAATGAACAAATCAGAAATATTTGATGCACATATAAATGTTTAAATCCAGTCTACAGTCCATAGGCACACAGCCTCATTCAGTCCATGAGTCTAGTGTCCATAGCTGCTCTGTCTTTCCATGCTGCCATTTCTGTCACTGCTTCTTCAGGCTGGGATTGCAACCTCCACTCAAGCTCTTCCTTCTTGATGGTCCTGGAATTGTCTGTTCCTGAAATAAAAGATACCTACTCCCTCCTTTTAGCTACATATCTTTTATGATTACAGTTTTGACAATCACAATTAATACTACTAATAATTACAATCAAAATAATAAAATCTTATTAGCATCATTCCATACCCCCTTTCACCAGACCCATCTGAAAAAGAGGAAAACTAGTCAGTGGGGATTTTCTCTGACCCCTCATTCTAAATCTAAGCACATCCGTGAAAATGTGTTGCCCACCACTTCATACATTTATAGCAAGTGTAGTTGTTAAGTGCCATCGACTTGCTTCAACCACTTTATAAGCAATGCTGTTGTTAATTGCCGTCAAGTCAGTTCCGCCCCATAGTGACCCTGTATAGAGTTCCAAGGAGCATTTGGTGAGCTTGAACCACCGACCTTGCTGTTCAAATGGCTTTGCAGTCTGGTGCATTAGCCCACAGTGCCACACTGTTTTTGTTGTTATGTGCCGTGGAGTCGGAACTGACTCATAGCGACCCTGTACAGGGTTTCCAAGGCCGTAAATCTTTACGGGAGCAGAAAGCTTCATCTTTCTCCCGAGGGACAGCTGGTAGTTTTGAACTGCTGACCTTGAGGCTCGCAGCCCAATTCATAACCACTACGCTACCAGAGCTCCTTACAGTGCCACACTAGGACTCCCTTTATAGTAATATTGTTGCAGTTAAGTTCAGTTTAGTCGGTTCCGACCCATAGCGACCCTGAACAGGGATTCCGAAGCTGAAAATCTTTACAGAAGCAGAAAGTCTCATCTTTCTCCTGTGGAGCAGCTGGTAGTTTCGAACTGCTGACCTTGTTGTTTGCAGCCCAATTCGTAACCACTTGCCCATCCCTATCAACCCAGTACACTGAGAAGACATGCATGTTCTTTTATCTGAAGAAACTTCCATTCTAATTGTAATTTTGAGGAACTGCATCCATAATCAAAAGTCCATTTCATCAAGTTGTAGCAACTGATGCTTGCTCAGATTATCAAACATCTTTATATTCATCTGATCAGCTCAACAACTCTAGTTATCCAAGCTAGGTCAGATGAGTACCAGCTGCAAAGTTTGGGAAGTCACACACACCTCCCTGCACTTCAAAAGAGCCTTCCCTCTTATTTCTTCTCAAGGTCAATGGGTATCAATAGAACATACATTTCCAGGTGATCTTTGATGGGCCAACTCTCCTTGCCTTGAGGCCCCAGAAACTCAAAATGCCAAACTATCTGCTTTTAAAAAAAACAAACAAAACTCTGCTTTCTTGCAATCACAAATCTTCTGTTCTTTCAAAAAATCTTCTATCTTTTCAAATGCAAATGTATCAACTCTGAAGTTCAGGGTGGAGCTCAAAATTCCACCTTAAAGTTCTACAAAGGCTTAAGCCAAGAAGCCTATTTTGTTTATTTGTTTGTTTTTTGGACAATTTCTAACTCCCCTTTTAGCAAATCCAATCAACTATAGGCCAAAGGACAGTTTACAAATTTCCATAATCATAATTCTCAATATTCTAATCACACATATATGTCTATTTTACAATAATAGGCAGGAGAAGCCAATATCCATAAGGCAATCAAACACATTAACCTTTTAAAACACTCAAGTTCAATCTATCTCTCTGCCTTGGACCAACCCCCATTTATATGCAAGTTGTCAGTTCTCCTAAGGGCACTGTGAACTCTGCTCCCTTCTTTGAAACAAAGACAAGAGTGGTGCATCATCCCAATGGAAAACAAAGGGATTGTCTTTGACAAGCCCTTTTAGGCCCTGGCCACAGATCAGCTATCTTTTCTATCCAGCATGACATCAGCTCTAGGCAACTTCAGAAGCACTCTCCTTTCAGCTGAAACATTTTATCCCATTCCCCTTTGATCTCTCTTCCACAAAACCTCACAATTTCATAGGTCTGGAGCCAATGCAATGAAGCCTACTCAAAGCGCCTAATGCTTAAACCAATTAAGGACCATGTCTGACTTCCTTTGAATCTGGACTAGTCCTCAGATTCAGGGCATGAACACAATATCTAATAATTTTCTAAATTCCAGCTATTATTTTGAGAAAAGCAAGGATTATTTTTCCACTTTCCAAGACCAGTGAAAGAGTCATTGATCCCAACGTTCTCAGCCAATTTCGCTACCCTTTATAGGGCATCTATAGTGCAGTTTATGAACCTCTATTGGTTAGAGTTGTTGTGTGCCATGGAGTAGGATCCAACTCATAATGACCCCATACAGGGTTTCCAAGGCTGTAAATCTTTGCGGAAGCAGAAAGCCTCATCTTTCTCCCGTGGAACAGTTGGTAGTTTCGAACTGCTGACCCTGAGGTTAGTAGCCGATTCGTAATCACTACTCTACCAGAGCTCCTTATTGGTTAGAGTTGTTGTTGTTGTTGTTAAGTGCCTTCGAGTCGGTTCCGACCCATGGCGACCCTGTACAGGGTTTCCGAGGGTGTAAATCTTTATGGGAGTAAAGCCTCATCTTTCTCCCGCGGAGCGGCTGGTAGTTTCGAACCACTGACCTTAAGGTTTGCAGCCCGATTCGTAACCACTACGCTACCAGAGTAGATGCAATTAATTCAGTCTACATTATTTTAGACCACCAGAAAAGTATACTTTGAAACTGCAGTGATCCAATTCTTAGCTTTATGCTCATTAGGAACTCCTCTAGGGACCCCAGTGGAGTTTATATAAATACATGGAACAAGAGATTCAGGGAGAGCTCTCTGGGCTTGATATTTCTCATGATACTCAGTTTTCTTGCAGAATGCTAGGATGAAGGGAATTGCTAGCTGGACCAACGCACATGTCACAGTCCAATAGGATGGCATCAAATCTCGGACCTTCCCTTTTCCATAATACCTCTAGACATCCATCTGTGGTACTTTGAAGGACGAATAGTTGACAATGCCAGGTTCACCAGTGACATATTGGACATGGGTGCAAGTTGTCAATTCTCCTACGGGCACTGTGAACTCTGCTCCCTGCCTTGAAAGACAAGAGTAGTGCATCATCCCTATGCAGAAGGAAGGAATTGTCTTTGACAAGCCTTTACAAGTTTCATTTCCCCACGTGTCTTGGTACAGAGCCTCCACTCAGTACATGTCTGAATCCCAATCAAGGAAAAGGGAATTACCTGTGCCTGTGGTTTATCAGCTGCATAAACATGGCAATCACTTTTATTGAGAACCTGTACTGAATATTTAACCCAATCTACCCAAGCGTTCACATGTGTTTATCTTCTTTCTATCGCTAATATTTATCTTAGGTGTTTTATCTCAGAACTTTCTAGTCTTTTAGGGTCATTTTCAGCCCACAGGGTCCCATCCAGAGATATGGGCTCCCATTCCATAAACCTGAATTGCTAACCTTGGCTCCCTATCGCTGACAATGGAGACATTAATTGAGATAACTCTAATTTGATGATTTGAGGGAATGATGCCATGGTTACATTTACTATCAACCTGACTGGCTGTAGGCCAAAGCCCTTTGCACCTTCCCCATGGTAATGATACATTTTAGCCATATTAGCTTCCAAACCCACCGCATCTGGCAGAGATATGGCAAGGCTGCCTCTCAGACTCTTTTCAGGGTTATTTTGAGAGGCTACCTGGGTAAGGGAAGTGCGTTGCGCTGGTAACTACTTTTCCCTTGAGAAGAGTCCCTTTACTTGAGTATAGTAAGTCCACCCCTTCTCCATGGTCCAGGTGGCAGTCTCAATGGTCAACAGCACCTGATAAGGGGCTGCCCAGTCAGGCTGCAGTCTGTCATCTTTCCAGGTCTTGCTCAGCACCAAGTCTCCTGGTTGGAAGCGCTGAACGGTGAATTCAAAGGGAGGGGTTTGAACGAAGAGTCCTTTTAACCTGAGGGTTGGCAAGCAGAAAAGGCCAGCACATAGTTTCTTAAGAATTGATCTCTAGTGTCCATTGTGCGTAGGTCTGTGGTCCTTCCCAGGTAGAGGAGCCTATTTATGGTGGCATGGCACCCCTGTAGCAGTGAATGCCATTCGAGCCTTCAACTTCAAAAATTCTGAGAGGATTAACGTGAAAATATTCAGGGATAGCATATTCTCACAACAGTACTGACTACACTCTGTCCAGTTCCCGAAGCTAAAAGAAACATTACTGGCTCTATTATCTTTATACATGAATACAGTTGTTGTTATTGTTAAATGCAGTCAGGTCGATTCTGACCCATAGCAACCCTGTATAGGGTTTCCAAGGAGCAGCTGGTGAGTTTATACCACTAACCTTTCAATTCAAACAACTTTGCAGTCTGATGCATTAACCCACAGAGCTAAACCAGGACTCCCTATAGTACTTCATTAAAAGTTTCTCAAACAGGAATGTCAATTAAACATACTTTTAACATTTAAACCTTGTTAAATGAACTGAAACCCTATCAATACTCATCAGCTACAACACAATATCCTTTTTCTCCTCTTAACAAGATGAAATGCATATATACAGGAGGGCCCAAATTTTCACACAAAAAAATGTTTTCAATTTAGAAAGAGTATTGGTACATCAAATATCTTTTTTAAAACAGTATTATGTTCTCAGAAGATAGCCCAGTTTTCCCACCCTGGTCTGTGCACGGATTGCCTGGTCAGTGAGGTAAGTCTGCTCTCAGTCCTTCATGTCGCTTTTACTAACTTTCCCTTTAAACAGTCTCAGGTCTTTTTCTGGCTCTTACTGGGAGGGATCACCCTTGTGCAGCAGGCTGCAGAAACAGAGGCAGACTACAACATGTCTCCTTTTCTACCAGGACTGAAATTCCTAGTAGGCAGAAAATCCTGGACGGGCTCCAAATGTGTTAGAAACATTGTCGATACTGACAAACGTTCAAGAAATCCAATCTGTACTCATTTTAGTGAGAGTGAAGTTTTCTTTATTCGATTTTGCAAAATCAGGCACCCAACCCAGTAGACGAGCAGATGCTTGAATCTACTTTTGTAAGTATAATTTTTCTTAAATCTTTATAGAGGTCAAGTATTTTCATTAAAAATTTAGCATCTGAATTGAGATGTACAGTAAATAGAAAAAACACACTGAATTTGAAGACTCAGTTAAAAAAACAAAAATTCTTATCTACAAAAATATGGCACTAAACCATTCTTCCCACAGCCTTCTCTGCTCAGCTGGGTTTGATCATTCATTGCAATGGCTCCACAAAACTCAGACACTATAAAGTTAACATCTTACACTTCAGAGTTAGAAAAGCTCAGGGCACAGTACTTCAGTAAGGGCATCCTCTTCTCAGTCATGCACACAGGTACTCCTCTCTCTGCCTGGCTAATGTTACAAAACTTTTTTAGGTCTGCTGATAAATATGCACAGGATATACCACTCCACCATAAGCCTTCTCCTGAAGGCACTCAGCTCTAGCTCCAAGGGTCAGCAAACCCAGCTACTCCCCGCAATTAAGCATCTGGAGGCACCCCACTCTTCAAATAAGACTCCTCCTGTTCAAAGTCGCTCAGCTTTACTTGCTTCATGGGTTGGGAAGCTCACTGCTCTGTTTCATGCTCTGGCTCTTAGTTCTACTGCTGTTGTTCCTCTACCACCCTCCAGTGTCACTGTGTTCTATCCCTGAGTCATGGAGGTAAGTACACAGGGATCTCTTGAGTCCAAAGAATATGTTCCACTTCTGGCTGTTCTTTTTTGGTTGGTAGTGAGATCCCCTCTCCTGCTTCTGATGTTTTAGTTTATACCCTTGCTAGATCTTCAAGTTTTATCAATAATAAATAATTCAGTTAACATCCACAGCTGAATATTTTTAGCCTATCAGTATCTTCTCTCATAATCTCTTATCCAGACCCGTAAGGAAAAGTGTTGTTTAATGGGAGTTACAAAGACTAAGGCTGTTCTTGTTAAGTGCCATTGAGTCAGTTCCAACTCATAGCCACCCTGCATAGGGTTTCCAAGGAGTAGCTGATGAGTTTGAACCACCAACCTTTTGACCCAATGCTTATCCTATAATGCCACATCAGGATTCCAAACAAAGACTAAGAGCCACATAAAGACTATGGCTCAAAAAGATATATTAAATAATATAATATAGTATAATATCATTAGTCGAGGGTGTAAATCTTTACGGGAGTAAAGCCTCATCTTTCTCCCGCGGAGCGGCTGGTAGTTTCGAACC
>NW_006408535.1:118803-120240 GCF_000296735.1 Chrysochloris asiatica
AATATAGTATAATATCATTAGTAATTTTTATGTAGGCTACATATTATAATAATATTCTGTACATATTAAGTTAAAGAAAATATGGTCATTCTATTAATTCAACTATGTCATTTCACTTTTTTTTTTTTTTTTTAATGTGGCTTCTAGGAAATTTTAAATTATACAACTGGCCCGCATTTTACTTTCACTGGACAGAGATGATCTAGATTAAAGCCTACTTTCCTATAGCTGCTATAAGAAATTACCACAAAGCAGTGGTTTAAAATGACAGACATTCATTCTTTCACAATAATGAAGGCTGGAAGTTCAGGATTAAGGTTTAGGCCTTGCTACCACTGAAGTCTCTGCTGTTGTTAAGTGCTATCGAGTTAGTTCCAACTCATAGCGACTCTATATAGGGTTATTGAGGAGAGATGGGTGAGTTTGAACTGCTACTTTGTGGTTCAAATCGACCTTGGGTATCCTACAGTGCCACACTGGGACTCCCAGGAAGTCTTTTTGTTGTTGTTAAGTGCCATGGAGTCATTTCAGACTCATAGTGACCTTGTGTAGGGTTTCTGAGGAAAAACAGGTGTGCATGAACCGCTGACCTTGAGGTTCAAGCTGACATTGTATTCCAGCACATTACCTAGCAGCACCACAGCAGGGGAGGATTTTGCCTTGCTACTCTCAACTTCTCTGCTATTCATAGAGTTTTCAGTGACTAGCGATTCAGAAGTAGTTCGTCACTCCTTCTTCCTAGTCTGTCTTTGTCTGGAAGCTCATCTGAAACCTGTCCACCATGGGTGACCCTGCTGTTTATTCAAAATACCCGTGGCAGAGCCCTCAGAATCACAGCAACTCAATCCACCACAGCACGACAGACAGACGAGTGGTGGCCGTTTGGTTTTATGTTGATACTGTCACTTTAAATTTTGATGTCAATCTTGATACAATCCTGATATAATCAAGATACAATCAAGATGTTCTCTCCTGATGTTATCAATCCTGATGCAATCAAGATATGCTTTCCCATGATGGCGGCTCCTGGAACAGCTGAGTGTCTTGATACAGGAAACAATGGATTTCTGGATTCCCTGAAAATTCCCCAGCTGTAAACCCTCCTATCCTCCAAAAATACCTTTGTATTTGTTTCAGAGTTCCAATACCATCTTGTGAGCCCTGTTGGCCCAGTGTTCTGTGGTGTTGTTGACCGAGCTCCTCACTACACATCTACCCGATCCACCATCTTGAAGGTGCAAAGTGCATTGAAGGAATTGGCAAAGAACAAGGCACCAGGAATTGATAGAATAAAGATCGAAATCTTTCAAGAAAGTGAGACAGCTCAAGAGGCACTCATCATCTCTGCCAAGAAATTTGGAAGACAACTATCTGGCCGACTGATTGGAAGAGATCCATATTTGTGCCCATTCCAAAGAGAGGTGACCCAATGGAATG
>NW_006408535.1:121135-123677 GCF_000296735.1 Chrysochloris asiatica
GTTGGAGGAGAATACTAAAAGTGCCATGGACTGCCAAAAGAACCAATAGATCTGTTTTGGAAGAAGGGCAGCCAGAGTGCTCCTTGGAGGCCAGGACTTGAACATGCACTTTTTTGGAAAGCCCAGTTCAACATATAACAAATGGTTTGTGTGAAGGCAGAAGCTCAGTGATAATAAACTTTTCTCCCCATACCAAACTGTCCTTAAACAAGTGCAGCTCTTCTCTTACTCTTGTTAAGTTTTTATATGATGGACTTCTCCCTAAGCCATCCATTGATAAAAGCAATGTTTGGAAATCTCCCTTTAGGTCATAGGTTTAATAATATGATACTTTATGTTATTATAATATAATATAATATAATATAATATAATATAATAACATAAATTATTATATGTCCTGGTGAGGCACTGGACTGCAAGGTTGGTTTGAACTACAAGGTTGTTGGTGGTTCAAACTCACCAGCTGCTCCTCGGAAAAGCTATACAGGTTGTTAGGAGTTGGATTAGACACAACAGCACTCAACAACAACAATAGTATTGTTTGGTGTTCTATGAGTTTTCTAGATGTGTAATTTACTGTCTGTCATTAATTTTGGAAAAATTTTAAACATCATTACTTCAAATATTTGTTCTATGCTATTTTTTATTCCTTCTCCTCTCATGTTTCAATGAAAAAATATCTAACCATATACATCTTTGACTAAGCAATGACTATTCACAAGATTGGCAGTTCAAACCCACCAGCTACTCCATGGAATAAAAATAAGACTTGATGCTCCAGTAAAGATTTACAGCCTCAGAAACCCTATAGAGTTTCTATGAGTCAGAATCAACTCTGTGTGAGTAGAATTGGATTTAGGTATATCTTTTGTAATTATTCCATGGTACTTGGTACTTATTTTTCATTCTTTATCTCTTTGTATTTCAGTTTGGGGGATTTCTGTTGAAGCTCATTGCTTGTTACTTTGGTTTTGTCCAGTCTGCTGATTGATAGGCTCATGAAAAGCACTCTTCATTTCTGCTATAATGTTTTCAATTTCTAGTATTTCCTCTTGATCCTTCGAGTTTCTATTTTTGTTCTTATATTTTCCATCTGTTTTCACATGTAGTGTACTATTTCCATTGTTATTGTTGCTAAGTGCTGTTGAGTCAGTTCCAACTCAAAGTGAACATGTATAGGCTTTACAGGAGAGGCAAGAGGATCTGAACCATTGACCTTGTATTTAGCTGTCCAGTGCTTATCCTACAGCACCACAACTGGAATCCACTATTTCCATTGTTATTTTTGTTAAGTGCCTTCGAGTCATTTCCAATACATAGTAACCCTGTATAGGATGTCCAAGGAGCAGCTGGTTAGCTTGAAACACTGACCTTGTGGTTCAAACTGCCCTTACAGTCCAGCTCATGAACCCACAGTGCCACACTAGGACTCTGGTGGTGGTAGTTATGTGCTGTGGAGTCACTTCTGACGCATAGTGACTCTATACAGGGTTTCCAAGGCTGTAAATCTTTACAGGAGCAGAAAGTCTCATCTTTCTCCTGCAGAACAACTGGCAATTTCGAACTGCTGACCTTAAGTTTTACAGCCCGATTTGTAACCACTACGCTACTAGGACTCTAGAGGATATAAAATATTAATCATAGTTAATTAAAATTTGCTACCTGGAACTTTCAAAATATGTTTTAAATCTGAGTCTGATTCTGATGTTTTCAGATTCTTTTTTTTCTTGCCTTACAGCGTTAAGTGTTAATTCTTAAATAAAAGCTTGATGTGATCTATTGTAATAAAGGAAATAAAGAAAATAGACCTTTTGTGTGAAGATGTTTGTTAATCTGGTTAGGAGTTGAGCTGTTTTTAATGTTTGTTGTAGCTGTAGATGCCAGAGGTTCTTTCAGTGTTTGTTGTTAAGTGCCATGGAGTTGATTCCAACTCCATGCAGAGGGTTTCTAATGAGCAGCTAGTGGGTGTGAACTGCCGACCTTGTGGTTAGCAGTCCAGTGCTTATCCAACACCATGACACCAGAACTCCTCTTGTGCTGTAGTCCACTACAGCACAAGAGGAGCAGCTGATGGGTTTGAACTGTCAGCATTGTGTTTAGAACTCCATTGCATATCCTAGTGGCACCAAAGGGCTTGAGGGGGCTACAGTCTGAGAAGTGTCCTTGCTCACTTAGTTTAAGTACTGTGTTGCTAACTGAAAAGTTGGCAGTTTGAACCCACCGGCTCTTTGGTGGAAGAAAGATGAGACAATCTGCTTCCTTAAAGATTTACAACCTTGGAAACCCTATGGAGCCGCTCTATTCTGACCTAAAGGTTTCTGTGAGTTGAATCAATTTAACAGCAGTGGGTTTTTGAGTATTAATAAGAAGAGATCATTCCAGTCAGTATTCCTGGTGCGATGTCACATTGAGGTTAACTTTCTGACCACTAGCTTCATCAGACTAATTAACAGCATTGTGATGTGTATGATGCTAACTCTGGAAATGATCATGTTTTCGTAATTATACACTTCCAAGGAGCCCTGGTGTGGTGCTGTAGGGT
>NW_006408535.1:123927-128172 GCF_000296735.1 Chrysochloris asiatica
AACAATAAATTGTGTAATTTTAAGGCCTCAACAATATTTATCTTCAATATCCTTTTAAAATTAGAATTAAGACCTAGAATAAACTTCCTGTAAACCCTGAGTCAAGCAGGAATTAGTGAGGGATTTAAGTGTGGAAGAGTTAGGTTATGTGCTACAATAAAAAATGCAATTGATCAAACCTGCTTCTCACTATGTCCTAATATTTAATTTCTGATAATTTATACTACCTCTTCTTATTATCCCACCTGAAGAAGGCAATATAAAATGGTCATTCAAATTTTAAATAGTAAAGTTTGAATATAAATCTTAAGTATAATACTAGTGATGAACCATGGACAAGCTATTTCATATTTCTGTAAATAGTATATTAAAGCTATTTGATATATTATTTAAATGTAGTATTCCTTTTGGTACAATGTGGAACACTACCTGGTAGAAGTTTGAAATAATCAAAAGGATCAATTAATTTGTTCATTAAATACTTATAGACTCCCTACCAGGTCCCAACCCCTGTTTTGTTGTTATTGTTGTTATGCATCATCAAGTTGGCTATGACTCAGAGAGACCCTGACTACAACAGAATGAAGCACTGCCCATTCCTATGCAATCTTCACAATTGTTCTCATATTTGAACCCATTGTTGCTGCCACTGTGTTGCTCCATCTTGTTGTGATGGATATCCTAGGCATTTGTTGTTGTTATATATTGTTAGGTGCCATCAAATTAGTACTAACTCATAGCCACATTATGCACAACGGAATGAAACACTGCCTGATCCTGCGCCAACCTCACAGTTGTTATGCTTGAACCCATTGCTTCTGCCACTGTGCCAATTCATCTTGTTAAGAATCTTCCTTTTTTTTTTTTTTTTTTTTGGCTGACCCTCTACTTTACCAGGCATGATGTCCTTCCCCATGGACTGATCCTTTCTGATAATGTATTCAAACAGTGAGAGGCAAAGTCTCCCCATCCTTGATTATAAGGATCATTCTGACTGTACTTATTCCAAGACAGATTTGTTTGTTCTTTCAACAGTCCATAGTACTTTTAACATTCTTCACCATCTCCATAATTAAAATGCATCACTTCTTTTTCAGTTTTGTTTATTCATTGTCCAACTTTCACATACATATCAGACAATTAAAAATACCATGGCTTGGGTCAGGCACAAGTTAGTCTTCAAACTTAAATCTTTGCTCTTTAACACTTTTGAAAGTTCGTTTGCAGTAGATTTGCCAAATGCAATTCATCTTCTGGTTTTATTGCTGCTTCTATGAATATTGTTTGTGAATACAGGAAAATTGAAGTCTTGGACAACTCCCATCTTGTCTCCATTTATTATAATGTTATTTATTTGTCTAGTTATGAGAATTTTCATTTTCTTTACACTGGATTTTAATCCATACTAAAGCCTATATAGCCTGATCTTCCCCAATAAATACTCCAAGTCCTCTTTGGTTTCAACAAGCAAGGTTGTAATATTTGCGTATCACAGCTTGTTAATGAGACTTCCTTCAATACTGATACCATGCTCTTCTTCATATAATCCAGCTTCTCAGATTAAAAAAAATACATTTCACCTACTTATCCAATCTGTATTTTATTCAACATATAGATTGAATAAATACGCTGAAAAGATAAAACCCAGGCACACAGCTTTCCTGATTTTAAACCATACAATATCACCTTGTTCTGTTCAAACAGCCTCTTGGTCTTGGTCTATGCCCAGGTTCCTCATGACACAAATAAGTATTCTGGACCCTGGAAAATTAACAATAAATAAAGTAGAACAGAAAAATCCTGCTTTAATAGCACATGAGTTTTGGGAAGTGTTAAATAATAAATAAACAAATACATATCATTAATAAATGCTCTGCTGGTTTTTTTGTTTGTTAACTGCCATCAAGTTGGTTCTGATTCATAGAGACCCTCCATAGGGTTTCCAAGGAGTGGTGGGTGAGTTTGAACCACTAATCTTTTGGTTAACAGTCTGGTACCCACTGTACAGTGCAATACCAGCTCACCAATAAATACTCTAAAGAAGAATAAAGCAAGGTCAAGGAATTGAAAAGAAATGGGGCTGCTATTTTTTGTGATATTATCATGGAAGACTTCTCTCAGGAGGTAATATTTGAAAAGAGGCCTGAATAAAAGGAAAATAACCAAATGGTTGTCACATGGAGAAGGATATTTTTTAAACAGAGATATTAGCAATTGAGTGCAAAGACCCTGAGGTATATGTGTGCCATTTAAAAACAGCAAGGAGGCATAGACTGCTAGAAGAAAGTGAGTAAAAGAGAGTGTGATTAGAGATTAGATATACAGTGTCATTAGGTCTTGTAAAGTCATAGCCCAGGTTTGAGATTTTACTGTGAGTCAGGAACCATAGCCATTTGAGAGTTTTGTGTACAACAGTAACATAATTTGAGATTTTACTCTTCCATTTTTGTAAATCTCTTTTGGTTTCTTGTAGTAGTGTTTTGTAGTTTTCTTTGTATAGGTCTTTTGTTTTCTCTGGTTAGATTTATTGCTAAATATTTCATCCTTTGGGAAGTAATGGTAAATACTATTGTTTTCCTAATTTTCTTTTTAGCGCTGTTATAGCTAGTATAGAGGAATCCGACTGATTTTTGTGTGTTACTTTTGTATCCTGCCACTTTGCTGAATCTTCCAATGAGTTCTGATAGGTTTTTTTTTTTTTTTTTTTTTCTGACTCTTTGGAGTTTTCTGTATATAAGATCATATCATCTGCAAAATAAAGACAGTTTTACTTCATCTTTGTCAATTTGGATGCCTTTAATTTCCCTCTCTTGCCTTACAACTCTGGCTAAAACTTCCAACACAATATTGAATAGGAGTGGTGATAAAAGGCATCCTTGTCTGGTTCCTGTTTGCAAAGGGAAAGCCCTCAGTTGCTCTCTATTGAGAGTGATGTTGGCTGTTGGTTTTATATATATGCTCTTTATTATATTAGGGAATTTTCCTTCAATTCCTACTTTTTTGAGTGTTTTTATCAGGGATGGGTGTTGGATTTTTGTCAAATGCATTTTCTGCATCTATTGATATGGTCATGCTTTTCTTTTTTTTTTTTTTTTTTAGTTTATAGATTACATTGATTTTTTTTTATATTAAACCATCCTTGCATCCCTGATATGAATCCCACTTAGTCATTATGTATTTTTTTTATATGTTGCTTAATTCTATTGGCTAGGATTTTGTTGAGAATTTTTGCATCAAGTCTCCATCTCTTCTAAGTTTTCTAATTTGTTGGAGTACAACTCTTCATAGTATTCTGTTATTATTCTTTTTATTTCCATTGGTTCCATGTGACATTACCCATGTATTTTTTAATGCATGTTATTTGTGTCTTCTCCCTCTTCTCTTTTGTTAGGTTTACCAATGGTCTGTCAATTTTTTTAATCCTTTCAAAGAACCAGCTCTTGTCCTGTTGATTCTTTCTATAGTCTTTCTGTTTTCTATCTCATTTATTTCTGCTCTAATCTTTATTATTTCTTTTATTCTGGTGACTTTAGGCTTACTTTGTTGGTCTGTTTCTAACTGTTGGCGATGTTGTTTTAATGTGTTAATTTTTGTTCTTCTTTTGGGATATGTGCTATTTTGAGATTTTAATATATTACCTTTCTATCTGCTTGTGGAAAGAAGAGACTATAGGATAGCAAGGGTGGGTGCAGCAAGATGAGCTAGGAAGCTGTAGTAATGTTTAAGGAGAGATGTTACCATACCTTCCAGTAGGATGCTCATGATGAATATGGTAAAAAGTGCTAGATTTAATATGTGTTTATAAAGTTGAGCTCATAAAGATTTGTTAAAAAATGACTCAAGCTTTTTGACCAAAGAAACTGCAAGAATAGATTTGTCGATAAGTAAGTAGGAAGAGACTTTTATTGATGATAAGCGTGAGTTATGGGATGATAATTATTACATTGAAAGTGCATATGTACATGGCCTGTTTCATAGAAAGGACTCAATGAGCATTGTTGTTATTGTTAGGTGCCATCCAGTCCATTCGGACTCATTGTCTAATGTAATAGGTCATTTGATTTTTTGACTGCTGCTTCCATGAGCATTGATTGTGGATCCAAGTTAAGTTGTAGTCTTTGACAACTTCCATCTTTTCTTTATTTATTACAGTGTTTCTAATTGGTCCAGTTGTGAGGATTTTCATTTTCTTTGTGTTGAGGTGCAATCCATATTGAAGACTATACTCTTTGATCTTCATCTCTA
>NW_006408535.1:137867-146503 GCF_000296735.1 Chrysochloris asiatica
TTCCATTTGCTTTATCTTCTCTACGCTGGAGAGCAAGTTTCAGAGTCTCCTCTGACATCCATTTTGACCTTTTCCTTCTTTTTTGGCTTCTTAATGACTTTTTGCTCTCTTCATGTATGATGTTCTTGATGTCATTCCACAACTCTTCTGGTCTTCGGTCTTTAGTGTTTAGTGCATCAAATCTGTTTTTCAGATGATCTCTAAATTCAGGTGGGATAAATTCAAGGTCATATTTTGGCTCTCGTGGACTTGTTTCCATTTTCTTCAGCTTCAGTTTGAATTTTCATATGAGCAATTGATGATCTGTTCCACAGTCTGCCCCTGGCCTTGTTTCACTGATGATATGGAGCTTTTCCATCTTCTCTTTCCACAGATGTAGTCAATTTGATTTCTATGTGTTCCATCTGTCAAGGTCCATGTGTTTAGTTGTCTCTTATGCTATCTAAAGAAAGTATTTGAAATAAATAAATCATTTATCTTGCAGAAATCCATCATTCCCTCCCCAGCATCATTTCTATCACCAAGTCTAAATTTCCAACTACTGGTGTTTCCTTTTTGCTCCCTACTTTTGCGTTCCAATCACCAGTAATGAGCAATACATCTTGATTGCCTGTTTGATCAATTTCAGATTGAAGAAGTTGGTAGAATTCTTCTAGTTCATCTTCTCTGACTTTAGTGGTTGGTGCATAAATTTGAATAATAGTGGTATTAACTGGTCTTCCCTGTAGGCGCATGGATGTTATCCTATCACAGACAGCGTTGTAGCTCATGACTGATCTGGATATGTTCTTTTTGACGATGAATGCAACACCATTTCTTTTCATTCCCTGCATAGTAAACCATGTGGTTGTCAGATTCAAAATAGCCAATACCAGCCCATTTCAGCTCACTAAAGACAAAAAATATCGATGTTGATGTGTTCCATTTCATTTTTGACCACTTTTAGTTTTCCCAGATTCATACTTCTATGAGTAGTGTAGTGGTTAGACCTTGCTGCTTCAAAGATCTCACTGATTTAACCTCCATTGCTGTGAAATTGATACTGACTCATAGAGATCCTGTGTAGGATTTCCAAGGAGTGACTGGTGAATTTGAACCACCAGCCTTGTGGTTCAAACAGAGTTTGTGTCTAGTGCTTTTTCCTACACTGTCAGGTTGTCAATGACTCCTCCTTCAGTGCTGATGCCATATTCTCCATATCATCCAGCTTTTTAGATTATTTGCTCATTTTCCAGATTGAAAAATATACTGAAGGAATACAACCTTAATACATACCTTTCCTGATTTTAAGCCATTCAATAGCCCCATGTTCTGGTCTAATGGCTACGTGTTGGTCTATGTGCAAGTTCCTTCTGAGCACAATTAATTGTTCTAGAACATCATTCTTCTCAGTATTATTCACAGTTATGATCCACACAGTTGAAAGCCTTTGCATAGTCAAGAAAGCACAAGTAAATATCTATGTGGTACTCTCCACTTTCAGGCAAGATTCATCTAGCATCATCAATGATATCTGTCTTCTGATTCCAGCTTGAATTTCTGGAAGCTCCCTGTCAATGTACTGCTGCAATAGTTTTTGAATTATATTCATCAAAATTCTACCTGCATGTGATATTCAAACTATTGTTAGATAATTTCCACATTCCACTGGTAACCTTTCTTTGGAATGTGCATAAGTATGGATCTTTTGCAGTTGGTTGGCCTGATAGCAGACACTTCCAAATATCTTGACATAGACAAGTTAGTATCTGAAGTGCTTCATCAGTTTATTGAAACATTTCAATTTGTATTCCATCAATTCCTGAAGCATTGTTTTACACCAGTCACTCTGGAACTGATTGGACTTCTTCCTTCAAAGCCATCAGTTCTTATTCATATGGTAACTCTTGAAGAGAATGAACAGTGACCATTTTTTTTTTTTTTGTACAGTGACTGTATTTCTTCCATCTTCTTTTGATGTGTACAGTGTCATTCAATATTTTACCCAGAATCCTTCAATATTGGAAGTGGATGTTTGAGATTTTTCTTCATTTCTTTCATCTTGGTAAATGCGGAGTGTGTTCTTCCCATTTGGTTCCTAACTCCAGATCTATGTACATTTCATTAAAATAGTTGAAACTGTGTTCTCTAGCTTCTAGCTGCCCTTTGAACATTTCCTTTCAGTTCTTTTACTTCATCATTTCTTCCAGTAACTTTAGTTTCTGTGCTCTCAAGAGCAACTCTCAGAGTCTTTTATAAAATCTAATTTGATCTTTTATTTCTTTCCTGTCTTTTTAGTGACCTTTTTCTTTCTTCATGTATGATGTTCTTGATATAGTCCCACAATGTTTTTGGTCTTCATTCATTAGTGTCTAATGTATAAAATCTGTTCTTGAGATAGTCTCTAATTTCAGCTGGGATATATTCAAGGTGATATTGTGGCTCATGTGGCATTGTTTTAATTTTCTTCAGCTCCAGCCTGAACTTGAATATGAGCAATTGATGGTCTGATCCATAGTCAATTCCTGGCCTTGTTTTGGCAGATGATATTGAGCTTGTCCATCATCTCTTACCACAGAATGTAGTCTATCTGATATCATTGTATTCCACATACAAAATCCAGGTGTATAGTTATTTTCTGTGCTGTTGAAAAAAGGTATTTGCAATGAGTAATTCATTTGTCTTTCAAAATTCTATCATGAAATCTCTAGCATCGTTTCTATCTCCAAGTCATATTTTCCAACAAAGGGTCTTTCCTCTTTGTTTCTAACTTTCATATTCCAACCACCATTAATTATCAGTGCATCTTGAGACTGAAGAAGTTTGCAGAATTCTTCTATTTCACCATCACTGGCTTTAGAGGTTGGTGTGCAAATTTGAATAATCGTGGTATTAACTGATCTTTCTTATGTGTGTATGAATATTATCTTACCACAGACTTTGAAGTACATCATACTAAAGATATATACTGAAATGTTCCTTTTGACAATGATTGTGACACCATTACTCTTCAATTTGTTGCTCCTCAAATAGTAAACCATGTGAGTATATGATTTAAATGGCTAATACAAGTTCATTTCAACTCATTAAAGCATAGGATACTTTTTAAATGGCTGCAACAGTACATTAACAGGGGACTTCCAGTAATTCAAACCAGATTCTGATGAGGACATCCAAATAGAATGGAGGATCCAATTAACCATTTTACTAAATGTCCAAACTTGGACATATAAAAGATTTATGCATCCTGGGTTCCCTTGACAAATGAAGGACTGAGTGGAGCTGGTGTAAACATTATGCCTCCTCCATATTTTAGGAAGAAATTGCTAAAGGATTTTCTACATGATTCCTCAGATGACCCAGAATGGAACTGGGACACAATTGTCCTTAATGGTAACCAAATCTATGTGAAATCTTGGAGTAGTTTCCTCCAGCTTCCTATTTTCACCTTTCCTCATTGTTTTCCTGGCATGGAAAGTACCAGCATGAAAGACCATTTCTGAGAAAATTCATTCCAGGAATGGCACTAATAATAATAAAAGTACTGGTTACTTACTAGCAGCCTGAAAGAAGAAAATTGAAAACTGAAGGGCAAGATGTTCCGAAAATGAAATATTTGAATGGAATGATGAAAGTGGGCAAACATTGCAAAGACTACTAGTCATAGATGAATGCCCACCAAAGAACATCTCCAGTGGAAGAGGCAATAAACAGCCAACATATCAGAATAAGTGAAGTATCTGAATTTTAAAACTTATGTTCCCTTAGAGAAGGCCATCCTTTTCCAATAGACATGATACCTGAGCCAGTAGCTATAGGCACACCCAAGATATAACGTTTACATATATTTTCAGAAGGAAAGTCAATTTTATAATGAATATTTCATGATGATACCAGCTCTAATATTTTTCTTGAAAATTTAATTACTCATATGCTAGACACTGAATCATCTGAAATTTTACAGAAATGAAAACCAGGCATACTCACTGTCCCTTGAAGGACAGAAAAATATTAAAAAATGTAGATATTAAATGAGAAATCTATGAAGTTTACATGAATTTAATATTCCATAGAAGGGAAAGAAAATCATTATGGTAAGAGTAGAGAAATGAATTTCAAACTGACTTTTGAAGAAAAGAAAAAAAATTGCGTGACTAAGATTCAAACAACAAAATTCATAGGAATAAGAATAGCATGTAGTAGAAAAGAAGAGATAGTATTCACTGTCCACCAATCATTTGTCAGTTTGTCATACTTTGGTGACTTGTGTGTTGCTGTGATGCTATAAACTATGCAGCAAATATTTTAAATACCAGCAAAGTCAATCATGGTAGACAGGTGTCAGTGGAGTTCCCAAGACAGACTAGAAAGAAGGAGAGGTGAACTAACTCTAAATGTCTAGTCACTGACTGAAAACTTTATGAATAGCAACAGGAAATTGTTAGAAACAGTGCCAGAATATGAGCCCTCAGGTTAGAAGGCACTCAAAATACAACTAAGGAATAGTTTATCCAAGTAGAGTTGATTTAATACTGTGAATGGAGTTAGCTTTCAAAACTTTCATTTGCTGAAGTGGCACAACTCAAAATAAGAAGAAACAGTTAAAACCATATATTAATAATCAGAGCATGAAATGTATCAAGTATGAATCTAGGAAAATTGGAAGTTGTCAGAAATGAAATGAAATGGAATACATAAAGATTGATATCCCAGGAATTTGGTGTTGTTATGGTTAGATGCAGTTGAGTCACTACTGGCTCATAGTGACCGTATGCACAACAGAAAGAACCGTGGCACGGTCCTGGGACAATCTCACAATTGTTGCTGTACTTCAGCCTCTGCCATTCCATCTCATTGAGGTCTTCTTCTTTTAAACTGACTCTCCATTTTAACAAGCATTATTTCCTTCTCCAGGGACTTATCCATTCTGCTAATTTAATCTGCCCGAAGTCTGGGAAATGAAGTATGGCCATCCTGATCTCCAGGGAGAACTCTGGCTGTACTTATTACAACACAGATTGGTGTGTTCTTTTGGCAGTCCATAGTACTTTCAACATTCTCCTTCAACACCGTAATTCAAATGCATCAATTTTTCTATGAGCTTCCATATTTACTGTCCAACTTTGGCATGTATATGAAGTTATTGAAAATACCATGGTTTAGGTCAGTCACACATTAGTCCTCAAACTGACATCTTTGTTCAACACTTTAAAAAAGTCTTGTGCAGCAGATTTGCCCAATGCAATACTTTGTTTGATTTCTTCACTGCTGTTTCCATGAGTGCTGATTGTTGATAGAGCAAAATGAAGTCTTTGACAACTTCAAACATTTCTCAACTTATATGGATGTTGCTAATTGGTCCAGCCATGAAGATTTTTGTTTTCTATACATTTTTGTTTTCTGAGATACAACCCATACTAAAGTTGTGGTCTACAATCTTCAACAGTATTTTAGTCCTCTTTGCTTTCAGCAAGCAAGATATTGCATCATCTGCATATCACAGGTTGTTAAGGAGTCTTCCTCATATCTTGATGCCATGTTCTTCTTCATATAATCCAGTTTCCCAGATTATTTTCTCAGCATACACATTGAATATATATGGTGAAAAAATACAACCCTGTGCACATGTTTCCTGATTTTAAACATTTGGTGTTCCGTTGTTCTGTTTGAACAATTGCTTCTTGGTCTATGTCCAGGTTCCTCATGAGCACAATTAAGTGTTCCATAATACTCGTGCTCCACAATGCTGTCCATAGCTTGTCATGATTCATATAATTGAAAACCTTTGCACAGTTAATAAAGCACAGGTTAACATCTTTCTGTTATTCTTTGCCTGCAGCCCAGATGCATGTGACATCAGCAAGGAATCCCTCAATCAGCAGCCTCTTCTTAATCTGGTTTAAACATCCAGACATTCTCTATCAATGTATGGTTGCAGTCATATTTTGTATTATCTTTAGCACAACTTTTCCATGTGGGCTATCAATGATATTTTCCAATGATTTCCATATTTGGTTGCATCATTTCTGTTTGGAATGGACACAAATACAGCTCTCTTCCTATCAGTTGGCCAGGCAGTTGTCTTCCAAATTTCTTGGCATAGATTAATGAGTGCCTGCAGTGCCACATCAGTTTGTTGAAATATTTCAATTTGTATTCCATCAATTCTCAGTGCCTTGTTCTTTACCAGTGCCTTCAAAGCACTTTGGGATTTTTCCTTCAGGATCATTGGCTCTTGATCATATGCTACCTCTTGAAATGGTTGAACATAGGTAAGTTATTTTTGGTAAAGTGACCCTGTGTTTTCCTTCCATCTTTTGATGCTTTCTGAATTATTCAATATTTTGCCATTCTTTCAGCTTGAGAACTGTTCAATGTGTTCTTTCCTTTTGATTTTCTAACTCCAGGTCTTTGCACATTTGTTATAATATTTGACTTTGTCTACTCGAGTTAAGAGTTCTGGTAATGTAGTGGTTATGAGTCAGACTGCTAATCTCAGAGTCAGCAATTCAATAGTACCATCTTTCTCTGAGGGAGAAAGATGAGGCTTTCTGATCCCATAAAGATTTACAGCAGCCTTGGAAATCCTATACAGGGTCACTATGAAGCGACTTTAGAGATACCACAACTACCACTACCTTCTCAAGCTGCCTTTTGAAATTTTCTATTCAACTCTTTTACCTCCTCATTTCTTCTATTTACTTTAGCATTTCTACACTGGAAAGCAAGTTTTAGAGTCTCTTCTGACATTCATTTTGGTCTTTTCCTTCTTTCTTGTCTTCTTAATGACCTTTTGCTTTCTTCCAGCCTGATATTCTTGATGTCATCCCACAACTCTTCTGGTCTTTGTTCCTTAATGTCTAATGCATCAAATCTGCTCTTCAGATGATCTTTAAATCTAGGTGGGAAATATTCAATGTCTAAGTTTGGCACTCGTGGATTTGTTTTAATTTTCTTGAGTTTCAGTCTGTACTTTAGCAGGAATTATTTATGTCAGCAAAAATGTATTAATTTATACATTTATCAGAACTTCATTTACTTTTTTTTTTTTTTTTGAGTTTTTATTGTGAATTGAGTGAAAGTTTAAAGGGCATATCATCAGTTTTACATTCAATAATCATGTACCTTATTTCATTACAATCATTATAACCCCACCTATATAACATTAGATAATAGTATTTCTCTCCATTCACTTTAGCACTTTTTTTTTTTTTTTAAACACTCAGGCATATATAATAATTTGCACCACCAAAGAGCACATTCTACAAGTCTGCCTTCTGGCCTCCAGCTCTTAGTCCCTCTTTTCCCATGAATCTAGAGTCCTCCTCTTCTCCCTCGTTTCATGTCCCCATTTCTAAAACTTTTAAGAAACATGCTTGGCTGCATAGGTTGGCAATTTTAGAAGTACTTAGAAGAGACCAATAAGTTTACTCTGTACCTTATAACCTTCTTCCCAAAAGGGCTTCTCAAACTCACATTTCCAAGCTAAAAATTATTTAACTAAGAGATATTTTTCTATGGCTAAGGCTTTTGTTGTCTATTAAATGATATAAATCATGTATTATTTATACTTAACATATTTGTACTAATTATGACTTTACTTGAATTGTTAAAGATATGGGACTGAAAGAGAAGATGCTGATATCACATAATATGATGATAGAAAAATATCGGCTTCCTTCTCAAGTTTTTCTAGAGCTCTCCCTGAAAGTAGGGCATAATCTCAGAATTGAAGAAAAAGTTTGAACTAATGGCTGTAAGAAAGCTAAGGAAAATGGGAAAGAATTTTCTGATGAAGTTTAGAAAAGAACTGACTGGCTTATGCTACAAAAATAATTGAGTGGTTCACTGAGCACTGGATTTAAATAGAAGGCAGGTTTGGATAAAAGAAGGAACAAAAATGTCATGCATTTTCAAGCAATAGACTGAATAAAAAGGTGTTGCTTTTTGAAGAATCTTCTTGAACCAAATCAAATACACTATAAAGAATGCAAGTCTATTTTGGTTTATTCTCCTTTTAAAAAGTTCTTCGTGTTTCAGTAACTATGTCCTAGCTTTGAAAACCCACTAAACTCATATTTTGTAGTCTCAGAATTACAATTTCTTCAGTGACAGTTTTGACACATAACTCTGATAAATTTAAAAATTAGTATTGTGTTTGAAGGCAGAACCATTTTGATATCTTAGTTCTGTCACTTGTTAGCTTGAATAATTCGCCAAACTTTTCTGAGCCTCATTTCCTTTCTCTAAGATGGAATAACTCCTTATCCAATTGCTTTAGAGTTAAAAAAATTATGCATAATTTATTGTAGCAATTCATCATTTTAATATCTCAGATTATATCGCAAAATTATTTATGAGACACTACTGTATTTGCAGGAACCCTGTTGTGGCACTATAGGATAAACACTGGAGTACTAACTATAAAGGAGATCTGGTAGCATAGTGGTTAAGAATAGGGCTGTGAACCTTCAGATCATCAGTTCGACACTACCAGCTGTTCCGTGGGAGAAAGATGAGACTTTCTGCTCCCGTAAAGATTTACAGCCACGGAAACCTTGTATAGGGTCGCTATGAGTTGGAACCGACTCCACGCACATAACAACAGCAACATCTAACCATAAGGTGGTGTTTTAAACCCACCAGCCACTCCATGA
>NW_006408535.1:146728-148213 GCF_000296735.1 Chrysochloris asiatica
TTGAGTTGGTCCGACTCATGGCGACCTTGTATAGGGTTTTAGAGGGACTTTTGGTGAATTTGAACCTCTAAACTTGCAGTTTAAACTGACCTTAATAGAAGATTAATATCAGAGAAATCATATATATAGTGCTCACTTTCTCTAAGAAGAATGCTAATATGGAGTCCTGGTGTGGCGCTGTGTGTTAATGCACCAGACTGCAAGCCGTTTGAATTGCAAGCTCAGCGGTTCAAGCTTATCTGTTGCTCCTTGGAAACCCTATACAGGGTCGCTATGGGTTGGAACTGACTCGACGGCACGTCAGAACATCAACGTCAGATATTTAGCACTGTAGGATCAGTATTGGCCTGCAAATCACAGGTCAGCAGTTCAAATCCACCAGCTTCTCCTCAGAAACCCTGTACTGGATTGTTGTGAGTCAGAACAACTAGACAATAATTAACAACAATAATATCAGATAAATAAGAGAAATCAAGCCTATTTTACTCATTTACTCTAAGAATAATTAGCAAGGTCTCATCAGATTCTCAAAAGACTAGAGTGAGAGCAAAGAATTGAAAATGACACATTTTTTTTAGTGAAAATAAAGATAAATATTTCATATAATATTTTTTTTCCTTTCATTTTTGAAAATTATGTCCTGATATTCTGGGAAAGCTAATATTTTTATTTATTTTTTGTTTTTTAAATGTCTAGCTCTCATACTGTTTGTTAACTTCTGTAGAATCTGGCTACAAATATGTTTTTATTCATAGTATTTCTAAGCAATAGAGAGGTATTTTTGCATAGAAGGCAATAATCGTTGTTGTTACTGTTGTTAAATGCCGTCGAGTTGTATTTGAATCATATTGACAAGAAGCAGCTGCTGGATTTGAATCACTGGCCTTGTAGTCACCAGTCCAGTACTTATCCTATGTAGATGGCAATTTGTTGTTAAGTGCCGTCGAGTCGATTCCGACCCATAGCGACCATGTATAGCAGTTCCAAGAAGATGGTGGTAGCTTGAACCACTGACTTTGCAATTCAAACAACTGTGCAGTCTGATGCATTAGGCCACAGCACCACACCAGGACTCCCAGACGGCAATATAGGAGAATGTATTTGACGACTCTCTCACTAGAATTATTGTAATATGCAGGAGCCAAAATATGACTTTAAACATATCCCATCTGAATTTAGAGATCATTTGAAGAACAGATTTGATACATTAGACACTAAAGACTGAAAACCAGAGAGTTGCGGGATGACATCACGAATATCATACATGAAGAAAGCAAAGTCATTAAGAAGACAATTTTGAAGGAAAAGACCAAAATAAATGTCAGAAGAGACACTGATACTTGCTTTCCAGTGTAGAGATGCTAAAGGAAATGGAAGAAATGAGGAGGTAAAAGAGCTGAATAGAAATTTTCAAAGGTCAACTCAAGAAGACAAAGTCATATATTACAACAAAATATGCAAAGACCTAGAATTAGAACACCGTGA
>NW_006408535.1:150553-151521 GCF_000296735.1 Chrysochloris asiatica
AAAAAAAAAAAAAGATTGGAGGAAGACTCATTAACAACCTGTGATATACAAATGATGCAACCTTGTTTGCTTACTGATGATTGCACCTCAATGTAAAGAAAACAAAAATCCTCACCACTGGACTAATGAACATCAAGATAAATGGAGAAAAGATTGAAGCTGTTAAAGACTGCATTTTGCTCTGAACAACAGTCAACACTCATGGAAGCAGGAGTCAAGGAATCATATCATATTGGCGAATCTGTTGAACAAGACCTTTTTAAAGTGTTGAAGGACAAAGATGTCATTTTGAGGACTAAGGTACACCTTACCCAAGCCATGGTATTTTCAAAGACCGCATGTGGATGCAAAAGTTGGACAGTGAATAAGGAAGACTGTTGAAGAATTGCTGCATTTGAATTTATGCTCTTGGAAGAGAATATGCTCTTGGACTCCCAAAAGATCAAATGAAACTGTGCTGGCAGAAGTACAACCAAAATGCTCTTTGAAAGGCAGCGTGGTCAAACTTTGTCTCTGATACTTCAGACATATTATCATGAGGGACCAATCCCTGGAGAAGGATATCATGTTTGGTAAAGTGGATGATCAGAAAAAGCGTAAGATCCCCAAAGAGATGTGCTGGTACAGTGGCAGGTCGCTATGGGTTGATACTGACTCATTGGAACCTAACAACAACAACCCCATTGCCTTCTTGCCTGCATGGTTTCTATTGAGAGAGCCGAGTTTAATCTAATTTGCCTGCCTTTGTATTTTACACTTCTTTTTTCCCTAGGTGCTTTCAGGATTCTGTCCTTATCTTTGATTTTGGAGAGTTTGATTATTATATGTCTTGGTGATTGACTTTTAGGGTCTATCCTTCATGGGGTTCGTTGAACTTCTTGAATGCTTATCTTTTCACTTTTCAGAATGTTAGAGAAATTGTCTTTATATCTCTTCAACTATTTCCTCTGTGGACTTGTGTGATTCTT
>NW_006408535.1:152419-154392 GCF_000296735.1 Chrysochloris asiatica
CACCTTACCAAACATGATATCATTCTTCAGTGACTGGTTCCTCCTGACAGTATGTCTGAAGTATGAAAGCGAACCAAGGAGAATTCTGGTTGCACTTCTTCCAACACAGATCTATTGGTTCTTTTGGCAGCCCGTAGTACTTTCAATATTCCTCTTCAACACTGTAACTCAAAAGCATCAATTCTTGTATGGTCTTCCTTATTCACTGTCCAGCTTTCGCATACATATGAAATTATTGAAAATACCATGGCTTGGCTCAGGCACATCTTTGCTCTTCAACACTTTTAAAAGGTCTTGTGCCGCAGATTTGCCTAATGCAATACGTTATTTGATTTCTTGACTGATGCTTCCATGAGTGTTGATAGTTGATCCAAAAAGAATGATATCCTTGACAACTTCATTCTTTTCTCCGTTGATAAGTGTGTTATTTATTGGTCCAGTGGTGAATATTTTGTTTTGTTTACATTGACATGTAATCCATACTAAAGGCTGTGGTCTTTGAGCTTCATCAGTAAATATTTCAAGTTCTTTTCACTTTCAGCAAGGAAGATTGCATCATCTGCATATCACAGGTTGTTAATGACCATTACCCTGTAGTACATTTTGAAATCTGGGAGTGACAAGCATCCAACTTTGTTCTTCTACTTAAACAGTGGTTTGCTTATCCTGGGTCTCTTTCCTTTACATATAAAGTTTGTAATTTTTTTTCCCATCTCTCTAAAGAATGTTGTTGGAATCTGTATTGGAATTGTGTTGTATGTGTAGGTTGATTTGGGTAGTATTGACAGTTTTACAATGTTAATTCTTCCTATCCAGGAGCATGAGAACCTCTACTTTTTATTCCTTCTTTGTAATTTTTTATGTACTGGTTTCATTTTTCTGTTCATTGTTATTTATTTCTGAGGAGACTGACTAGGGAGAGAAACATATGTTGAGAGATGCATCTTACTTCTTTTCTCACTGGCTCCAGTAAAGAAGTAGCTTTAGTTCTGAGTTCTAGTTGGTCACTAGAATTACAAAAGGCTATTTATAAAGAATTAGAATTATAGGCAAAGATCTATCTGGGCTTAGAAGGATTCTGAAGGAGATCAACATAAGAAAAATATCATAGCCAAATCTTACCTCTTCTCATCTCTGTCAAAAGTTCAGAAAAATGGGAAATTGAGAATGTATATCATGGCACCTCTATTATAATGAGTCCATTATTTGTTGTTGTTAAGTGCCATCGAGTCAGTTCTGACTTACAGTGACCACTATTTTATAGCAAACAGTTGTTATTTTTCTATTTGTCCTTTTGAATTTCCATGGATCTTTATCTTAGTCACTTTCTACCTTATCTAATAAGAACATTTACATCGTAGTAGTCAGTTTGCAAAGCACTTTCACCTACATAACATTATTGAATACTTTTCACAATAACTTTAAAAGTATTTGTTCTATCTCTATCTATCTATCTACCATCTATTATCTATCTATCTAACATTTAATTAGTAATATTTCAAAAATAAATAAAGGATTATAAGTATATTATAAAAAAGCAAAAGAAAATAAGTTGCAATGTTCTTAAGCATGATAGACTTTCTCACGTCAAGTTGTTTTGGCACATTTTTTTCTGCTTAACTTCTCTCTGTTCTTATTTCATTTGACTAAATTTTATGTGCAGAGGGAGGAAGGTGACAGTGGCAATACAAGGGCAAAATGAGTTATTTTTGTGATGTAACAGTTCTATATTTTGACTGGTAGCTGTCACATGAATTTATAGTTATTATAAAATTTCATAGAAATAAACATAAAAATACATATGAGTACATATAAAATGGATGAGGTCTGAATAAGGTTGATAAATTATCTCAATCCCAATTTTCTGGTTGTAATAGTGAATAAAACTGATTGAAAGTTATGTGGGAGACCTCTAATGTTTCTTACAGCTGAATATGAATCTATAACTATTTCAAAATAAAAAGGTAAAAAAA
>NW_006408535.1:155217-161703 GCF_000296735.1 Chrysochloris asiatica
GTGCAGCCAGAGTGCTCCTTGGAGGTCAAGATGGCTAAACTTCGTCTCTCATACTTTGGACATATTGTCAGGAGGGAATAGTCGCTGGAGAAGGATGTCATACTGGGTAAGGTGGAGGGTCAGAGAAAAAGAGGAAGACCCCTAATGAGATGGATCAGCCAGGTGGCATCATTGATGGCGTCAAGTGTGACAGCGGTAGTGAGGTTGGCCCAGGATCGGACATTGTATCGTTCTGATGTACATGGGGTCACTATGAGTTGGTTCCAACTCGATGGCACCTGACAGCAACATAAACATTAACTTGTATGGAGTCCTGGTGTGGTGCTGTAGGATAAGCACTGGTCCAAAAATTCAGTTTGAACTGCAAGGTTGGTGTGGTTCAAACCCATCAGTCACTACTTAGAAACCCTATACAGGGTCGCTATTAGTTGGAACTGACTCCATGACAGTAACAACAACAAATTGACTTGTGCTTGTTGGCTGCAGTGTTTAAAGAAGTAGAAAGGTTTTGAAATTTTACTCTACTTGCAAGTTAGAATGCTAGTCTGCCACTGTTTTATAGATTTTAGAGAAGACATGAGATTCCTGGGTCAGAGTCATGACATTATTACTATCAGCATAGCAAGAAACCTGAGCTTCATGTTATCCAAACCACAAAGAGACAATGCAGAATAACTCACATAAATGGACTCATACTAATTCATTGGGTGCTCAGGAAATCCCAGTCTTTCAATGAGTTTCTAGCAAATCTATATCCTGGAAAAAATCACCCCTATTATCCTTTTCAAGACATAAGTCTGACCTCTATGCAGGATGGACACACTACCTCTATCTTCCAGGACTTTTTGCTATGTAATTATCTTTGAAAACATGAGCAGTTAGCAGTTGCTGCCAATTCTGATTTATTGTAATTGCATGTTTTTCAATGGTTGATTTTTAAAAATGTAATTAGATTGCCAGCCAGGTCATTTTTCTGAAGGACCTCTGGGTGGATTTAAACCTCCATTTTTTCATTTAGCACCTAAGTGTGTAAACCATTTATAATACCAAGGGTCTCATAGCTCTTCCCGATCCCAACCCTCTCCAAAAGAAGCTGTAGAAATGCCATGAAGATTTGTTTTCTAATATATTGGTACCCTGATCATTTTGTTTTGTTCAATGAAATTATGGATTGAATTATGTTCTCCTCCAAAAGAGCAAACAAAATGTACGTGCTTGTGTGTGTTTTAGCGCATTATAAATTCTAACCCATATACCTGTGGATGTAATCCCATTTGACAATAGGATTTTTTTTTTTTTAATGTTAGACCATATAGTAAAGGTGTTTTAAGTCAATCATTTATGAAATATACAAAGAAAATTAAGAACAGAAGTTGTTGTTGTTATGTGCCGTGGAGTCGATTCCGACTCATAGCGACCCTGTACAGGGTTTCCGAGTCTGTATATCTTTACAGGAGCAGAAAGCCTCATCTTTCTCCCACAGAACAGCTGGTAGTTTTGAACTGCTGATCTCGTGGTTCGCAGCTTGATTCATAACCAGTACACTACCCGAGCTCCTTAAGCACAGAAGTAAGCAAGTAGAATTAGGGAAAAGATAGCGACCATGTGAAGATCTCCAAGGAATGCCAAGAAGAATGCTGAAGTCATTGAAACCAGAATTTTACCTCAGAGACGATAGAACCTTTCCTAGAACCAGTACCCCAAATTCAGACTTTAGCCTCCTAAATAATATTGTCAGCCGTGGCCAGCATTCAGAATTAAACCAAAGGTGTAGGCCAGAGTCACTGGCAGCAAAGCAGCCCTGAAACACCCTTGGAAAGGTCTGGTTCAGATTCCAAAAAAAGTGGTAATAAAAGCTAGGTTGACTGGACTAAAGGCATAAAATAAGGAGAAATTTAGTACAGAGGGCAGTACTGGACCCCATAGTGAAGCCATGGACTATTACCTTGGCCATAATACTGGTATACACTGTAGAGTCTGTGTTTCAATTTATATACTCAAAGAGTGGATCAATTCCTATATTCATATCACTATCAAATCTTATTGATCTTGTTCCCAAAATGAAAGAAAATCAATATAATGATATCATTTACTGCAATATGGAAGGAAGTGTGAATAAGGCCAAAATTCATTTCAGGAACTGGCCCAAGACATAAATATCCCAAACCCACTTTATGGCAGAGGATACTAGGATTATTACTGTGTCTTTTGCAGCTAAATGTCAGTAGAAGTATTGTGTGAGAAATTTGAAAGTTCTTCTTAAAGGGAACAGACTCAGCAAGAATGAAAGCTCTATTTATTTATTTACTTAGATTTTTATTGTAAAATATATGATAGTTTACATGGGGGAGCACCAACTTTACATTCATCCTATCATATTTCATTTCATTGCAATGATTATAATCCCATAAGCCTGCCCCTGGCCATCAGCACATAGACCCTCTCCTTCCCTGAGTCCCAAATCCCCAGTCACCCCATCTCTCCATGTCATCGTCTCTGTCTCCATTTCTGGCATCACTGCTTCTCTGGATAGGATCCTGAACTCCACTCTTCTCACTTGATGGTCCCAGGGACCTCTGCTCTTGGACTGCAAAATCAACCACTTCCCTCCTTTTGTTAAAAATGTTACCTTTATATTTCCAACCCTCACAGTTAGTCCTGATGATAATTATTTACTATTTACCACACGAATCTTATCCTTTTCTCCTTTCATCAGCCCTGTCCCAACAGATTGGCAACCACTTAGTGGAGATTCTACCGTCCCCTGTACCCTCTAGAACTGAGCTCCCTCTTGAAAGCTTGTAAGTCAGTCACTTCTTTCCTTTGTAGCCCCCCATTTTGGGTAGCCAATATCTAAGTTGCCCATCCCTGTCAACCCTGTGTACCGAGGGGGTATCTAGGAGCCATTTTAAGCCATTTGTAATACTGGGAATTGAAACACTCTGAGGAACTGTAACTTAACCAGTCAGCTTTAGAAAAGGTTGAAGATTATGACAGTGTGTCTGCAATTCTAATTTATTTACAGGCTCTGGTAGCATGTTGTTGTTGTTAAGTGCCATCGAGTCAGTTCCAACCCATAGCGACCCTGTACAGGGTTTCCGAGGGTCTAAATCTTTATGGGAGGAGAAAGCCTCATCTTTCTCCCGCGGAGCGGCTGGTAGTTTCGAACTTCTGACCTTAACGTTCGCAGCCCGATTCGTAACCACTACGCTACCAGAGCTCGTAGCATAGTGGTTATGAATCCGGCTGTGACCCGCAAGGTCAGCAGTTCAAAACTACTAGCTGCTCCATTGGAGAAAGATGAGGCTTTCTGCTCCCGTAAAGATTTACAGCATCGGAAACCCTGTTCAGGGTCGCTGTAGATTGGAACCGACTGGACAGCAGTGAACAACAACACTGCATAAGAAACACACCAAAGTCAAATGATTGCCATTCCCTGTTGGTGATAAGCAAATCAATAATCCTAAAACTCAAAGGGCTAGATGATAGAGTGATTCAGAAGCTAAAATTTACACCATCTCAGAGTCTCCTACTATTTGATACCTAACTTTTGGCTGGCTTGGAATCAAAGAGCTTCTTCTCCTTTACATACTGATTCTTCATCAGAAGAACATGCATGTCTGATCTATAAATCAGTGACCTATGTCGAAAATCAGGGGGTAGGAAAGATACAGTTGTACCCCCTGTTTCAATACCCATTTTCGGAAGTTTAAAGAGTTCTGTTGTTTTGAGTGCTTACTTGAATCCACCCAGCAATTTAGGAAGATAAAAGAAAGTTTGACTAAGTGAACTTCCTTTAGGGACTGGATTATAGCCTGAGGCAATTGCACCACAAATATTCAGTTCAAATGCTACTTCCTCTGGCAAGCTTTTCCAGATAAAATACTGGGACTGAATTAAATGTACCTTTCTTGTGTTTTAATTAGAGCCAAGTGCATGTCACTATTACAGCACTTACTGCTTTGCATTGTAATTAGGTTTTTAAATTGTGTATTTTCTAGTACATTGAAAGTCTCATAAAGGGGGACTTGAAACTTAATTTTTTTAATCTTCTGAAGTAGTTCTTGGCATATGGTGGTGGTGGTAGGTGTTGGTGTGCTGTGGAGTTGGTTCCGACTCATAGCAACCCTGTATAGGGTTTCTGAGGCTGTAAATCTTTATGGGGGCAGAAAGCCTAGTCTTTTTACCCCGCTGAACTTAAGGTCAACAACACAACTTGTAACCTCTACTGTACCAGAGCTCCTTTGATATATGCCGTTGTTATCAAATGCTGTTGCATTGGTTCCGACCCATATCGACCCTGTATAGTGTTTCCAAGGAGCGGCCATCGAGCTTGAACCTCTGATCTTGCGGTTCAAACCAACTAGCAGTCCAGCATGTTAACCCACAGTGCCACACCAAGACTCCTTGGCTTATAGTATGTATGGCAGCATAGTGGTTACAAATCAGGCTGATAATCTCAAGGTCAGCAGTTGGAAACTGCCAGCAGTTCCACGGGAGAAACAAGAGGTTTTCTGCTCCCATAAAAATTTACAGCCTCGGAAACCTTATGGAGGGTCACTATGAGTCGGAACCGATTCGTGGCATTAAGCCATCATCACCACCACCAAGTAAATGATATTGATTGATTGATTGATTGATTGATTGATTGAATGGCATAGAAAAGGCAAAAATGGGTGAATTATCATTTTGTTAGTACAGATACAATAGGACAAAGTGGTTATGAAGTGCTTAAGGCCACAGAGTCATGTGGCACCTTAACCTCAAGGTGGGTTTAACTGCAAGTTGGTCTCTGCTCTGAGTAGCAACAGACTCCACAGCACTTAACAACAATAACAACATTAAGGATTACTCACCCATTAATACACTTAAATAGCTATTGTTGGTTTTCTAGTACTGAGTAAAAATTGTGATGGATGACTTATATTGAGATTAGTTTTACACAACAGATGCTACATTTATTTGCAGAAATTATGTCAAAAGATAATAGCAATTTAAACTATATCAGTTTTTTTCTTTCCTTTTATTCTTTTGGTATGGTGATAACATACTTAAAAGGTCAGACACATAATGTGTCTCATGTTAACTTTAGCTTTTACCCATTTTTTAGGTAGGAATAATTCAATAATTTGCTATAAGAATTCTATAGTAAAAGATATTCTAGCAATGACAATTGTAAGAAAAAAAAAGAAAGCTGCACATTGCACATCCAACTGCATTTTTAGATCTCTTTCAAGAATGCTTAAGCTATTGGTATCCTGTGAACCATCTGTGGTTGGAAAGATAGGTGGAAAGAAAAAAAAAAGAAGAAGAAATCTGGAAGTGGAAATGAAAATATATTGATCCCTAGCAGGTTTCTTTTTATTACAAACTTTTCAGCTCTCCAAATATCTGAGTCAAATGAAGTAAGCTCAAAAATGGTATTTCTGGTGGGTTTTCTTTATTAAGAGTAACAGTGAAAACATTTCTCCTGGCCTAACCATAGAATGATATATTACTTTTTGCTGGTATTGTATTTTTAGCTCATGTTGGGGATAAGTATTATTTTTTCACTTTGTGTGATATAATAAAAAATATATACTGGATGTGAAATTAAAAAAAAAATACTGTCATGTTCATTCTATAAGCTTTATTTAGCTTCTATGATGTGAATCATATTATGATACAGGAGTTTGTGAGAATATAAAGCTTTGAAATCCTAATCCTCATCTTTTAAGATCTTACATTAGAGGACATAAGAACAGTGAAAAAGCAATCAGAAAAGCTACTGGTAAAATGCTTGTAGAAATCCTGAAAGATAACTTTTGTCTGAGAAAGCTGTTTATCTATCTATCATCATCTATTTGTCTTTCCACCATGTACCAGTATAGATATGTTGTTGTGGTTAAGTGCTGTTCAATCGGTTTCAACTCATAAAGACCTTGTATTAGGGTTTCCAAGGAGTGGCTGGTGAACTTGAACTGCCTAACCTGCAGTTGAAACGGACCTTGCAGTCCAGCACATTAATCCACAGCACTACACCAGGACTCCAATATAGACATGGATACATAAAATATTAAATATATAGTAATGAAAATACCTTCAGTTTACATGGTGGTACAGTACTCTCCTTCTTCTAAATACTTTCTTGATGTGGGGCTGTATTATAAGCACTGGACTACTAACCGTAAGGTCAGTGATTCAGACCCATCATTCATTTCATTCCTCAGGGTCACTATGAGTTGGAACTGACTCAATGGCACTTAACAATAAAAAATATTTTCAATGTATTAGGGCATATAAGAAAGATAATCTTACCTGTGCAGTTGTGTTCTTCAGTTTGTTTCTCTTTTATTTGGGGGAAGGGAGGATAGAAGTCACTGAAGAAACACTGATAAAGGAAAGTATGACTTTTTGTTCCAAATCCCACGTAATTGCTTTCAAGTATACAATATTATATAAACTTTTAAAATTACAAAAGAACTAGTATTTGAGAGGCACTATTGC
>NW_006408535.1:164138-168853 GCF_000296735.1 Chrysochloris asiatica
TGTTTCTTCTGACGTCCATTTTGATCTTTTCCTTCTTTCTTGTCTTCTTAATGACTTTTTGCTATCTTTATGTATGATGTTCTTGATGTCATCCCACACCTCTTTTGGTCTTCAGTCTTTAGTGTTTAATGTATCAAATCTGCTCTTCAGATGATCTCTAAATTCAGATGGGATATATTCAAGGCCATATTTTGGCTCTGATGGACTTGTTTTCATTTTCTTCAGCTTCAGTCTGAATTTGCATATGAGCAATTGAGGGTCTGTTACACAATATGCCTCTGGCTGTGTTTTGATAAATGATATGGAGCTTTTCAATCGTCTCTTTCCACAGATGTAGTCAGTTTGATTTCTGTGTATTCCTGGCTTGAGTTAGGTGAACCTTAGTCCTCAAAATGACATCTTTGCTTTTGACACTTTAAAGAGACTTTTTGCTGCAAATTTGTCCAATGTAAATCTGATGACATCCAGGAAAGCATTAATGAAGAAAGCAAAAGGTCATTAAAAAGATAGGAAAGAAAGAAAAGTCCAAAGTGGATGTCAGAAGAGATTCTGAAATTTGCTGTGTCTTACATTCAGTTCCCTGGATGGTGCAGTTTTCTTTCAGCTACCAATGGAAAAGCTTGTGGTTTGAGCCTACCCAGTGATTCTATATAAGAAAGTCCTTACAATCTGCTTCTGTAAAGATTATAGCTAAGAAAACTTCATAGAGCAGTTTTATTGTATAACACATGGGACTATTATGAATTGGAATCAACTCCATGACACTGTGTTTGGTTTTTAGTTTTCTTACCTTCTGCAGACTGTGAATCATAAGATGCAACTGAACAAAAGATAAGGATTATGAGGAATAGGTTGATGCATTTTATAGATTTTAGATTTTGTGAGCAAAATGAAGTAGGAAGAGAGAATTAGAATCATCATGTTAATCCATATTTGAAAGTGTACTTTTTGTATTTCACATGGTCTCAGTGAATCAAGCTACCAGAATGGGAGAGAGAGGAAAGAAATAACAACTCTCATACATTTTACTTGGAAATTTTAGCTGTTGCTGTTAAATGCCCATAAAATCGGTTCTGCCTCATAGTGACCCTGAATGGAGTTTCTGAGGAGCCACTGATGGATTTGAACACCCCATGTGGCTCACAGTTCAGAGTTGATACTACAGTACCACATCAGAAGTCCACTTAGGAATTAGACTACCATGTATGTACCTCAACCTGATTTCAATTTATAGTTTTAAGATCGGTTCACCTACCCACAGAGTGAAGGTGAACAGAACAATATGCAGTTCCTTTGAACTTTAGTGACACAGATTCACTGAGTTTAGGCAGATCTTAAATGAAGAAGAGAAAAAAAACAAAAATTAAAGAATTATTTTTTTTAAAAGTGGGTGTAGCTCTTCTAGACTAGATTGGAATATCAATACCAAAATCACTTGGGTGATTTGCAAAACAAAACAAAAAAAAGTCCAGAAGATATTATTTACAGAATTATGGTTTAAATGATCTGGTTTAGGGCTTGATTTCAATATACAGCTAGAAGAGAGATAAGGAAACTACAGCATTTGGGTCAAATCCAGCATGCCACCTGTCTTTGTACAACTCACAGGGTCAGAATAGGTTTTTAATTTTTAAAGATTTAGAAAAGCTTAAAATGAGGTTATTTTGTGACATAAAAATGATATGAAAATCAAATTTTAATGTCCATAGGAACACATGAGCTGGCATCTAAGCTTGTTGACGACCACATTGGTCTACTGGTGAGTAGAAAAGGAGGAAAGGCAGCAATGAAGAAATGGGCTAAGTTCAACCACGTTCCATAGACTCCCAGTGACCTGGAGATGGGAGAAAGAAAAGGAAGGGCTGGTTGGTCCAAAGTGTAGTGAGACCTGGGGACACTTGAGCCTATGGACAAAGACATACCCACAGAAGGCTAAAGCTGAGAGCGAAGCATTCAGCTGATATGAAGTGATGAAAGATGCACAAGAACACCTAAACTTAAAGATAGTACTCATTTGATGTAGCCTCGATGGTCTGATAATCAGACCTTATCCAGAGAAGCAGTGACACCAGAGATGGAGGCAGAGATGGGGGCATGGAGAAAGGGAGCAGCTGAGGACTGTAGACTCATGGGATGAGAGGGACTGAGAGCTGGTGGCCAGGAGGCTGACTTGCAGAATGTGCCCTTTGGTGGTGTAAATTATTATATATGCCTGATAGTTTAAAAAATAATAAGAAAAGAACTAAAATGAATAGAGAGAAATGCTGTTAACTGATGAGAGAAAAAATGATTATGGAGGGTATCATAATCATTATAATGAAACAAGGTGTATGATTCATTGTTTATGCAAATAATACATCTTATTTCAATTCACAATAAAAACTTTAAAAAAAATTTTTTTTTTTAGTGTCCATAATAGATTTACAGCCTTGGAAAACCTGTGCAGATTCACTATGAGTTGGAACTTAACAACAACAACAACAATAGTTTTATGGAATTCTCATTGATTTACAGACTGCTTATGGATTGGCCAAGTGGCAGCTTTAATGGACTCAAGTGTGGCAACTGTAGTGAGGTTGGCCCAGGATCAAGCAGTGTTTCGTTCTGCTGTGTATAAGATTACTATGTGTTGGTACCAACTCAATGGCACCTAACAAAAACAAATGGTTGGTTTAGAATTACAACAACAGATTTAAGCAGTTTAGACAGAAACTGTATTATCTGCAAAATCTGAAATATTTGTTAAAAGGATATTCCCAGAAAGTATTTTCTGACCCCCAATCTAAAAGATTTAGAGGAAAAGCATCTCTCTAAAAAGGATTTACTACAAAATGTTAAGAAACACTAGGCATACTAATACAATAAGTACAATATGACTTAACCATTATTCATCAACATCACAATTAAATCATTATCCAAAGGCATGAGCAAAAATGAAAAGAGAGCTGGATTGAATAAGGAAGTCAGGAAAATGAAATTCAATAGCAATGTTTTTTTGGTGGTTGTTCTTTTTTCCTATCCATACAGTTACACTTACAAACCAAAGTTTAGCTTACCTTCACTATGGTTTCCATTTTATGATAGCAGAAATACAGAGTGGAAAATACAAACGTCAAAGAAACAAATGTCCATCCAGATGTCAAGCAAACTTTTGTTCTTTAATGCATCTTCTTTTGCCCTTTAGGAAGCTGGACCTAATACCTGATTTGAAACTACTTGGGTTATAGTTTGCCTTATCTAATTACACTGAAATGTATTCTCCATGAACTGCCTAAGTGGAAGCATAATGTTGGTCATTGATTTTTAAGACTTCTTGATATAGGTAGAAAGTTGGGATCAAAATTTTACTCCCTACTCTATGTGTCTGTAGTTTTAGAAGTCAGCCACAGTCTTTGGATTAAAACCTAAAAATCAAAAAACACAAAAACCACCAACACCAACAAAACGAAAGGTTGTCATTAAGTTGATTTTAACTCATGATAACCATATGTGTTTCAAAATAGAAATAATTTCCATATGTTTTCAAAACTGTGACTTCTCAGCAGTAAACCACAGATCTTTCTTCTGAGGAACTTTTGAGTAGGAATTTAACTTCTTATGTTTTGGTTAATAGAGCAGTTAAGCATGTTATTTGTACCATCCCAGAACTCCTTTGTGACTAAAGGTGCTAGTAAAACAGAGATTCTAAAATGAATGTGCCTTTCTTTAGCTATCCTGTGAATATTCTAGTATTTCATTTTATCCACTAATTTTTGTACTTTTCCCATGAGTACAAGAAAAGGCATGATTTTGACAAACAAATGTGAACAATTTTTTTAATATAATTCCTTTATATATATTTCCTAGAGGTATGTGAGGCTGAGCAAATAAAGATGTTTGTATGTCCAAATACTAAGGTAACCATATTTTCAAATTACTGTTAACTTTACAATAGGTTTGATCATATTTCATTATATTTTCCAGTGACATTAAACTCCAGGCAGGAATGATAAAGATTTGGTTATTAGTTGTCTGATTCTAAAAAAGTCAGATTTAGATTCACAGTACAAAATGGAACAAGACATGATATTGCAATGCTCAGCATTTTGCCCTTTAAATTTCAGTTGTAAATTTTCATAAATCCCTTAATTATTATTTTTAATATTAATTGATATGTATCCATTGTGTATAAACTAAATAATACACAAAATTATAAGGAAGAAATAAAGAGAAAGGAAGGAAAACCTAAGTTGTGTCTAGTGAACATTTCTGTAAATTATTTCCAGTTCCATTCCTGTGAATGAGTAACTTAAAAAACAAAATAATTCATACAAATACTGATTTATAATCATCTTCTGCTTTCAGAATATCTTAAAGAAATCTTTCTTGACAGTCAATGTAGACTTGGCATAATTATTTTTCATTGTTGAATATACACACACTATATATATGTGGCGCTGCAGGTTAATGCGCCAGACTGCAAAGCCATTTGAACTGCAAGGTCGGTGCTTCAAGTTCACCAGCTGCTCCTCGGAAGCCCTATACAGGGTCACAGGGTCACTATGGGTTGGAACCGACTCAACCGCACTTAACAACACAACAACATACATATACATATATATATTTATGTAGAGCTCTGGTAGTGTAGGGCTACTAACCTCAAGCTCACCAGTTCATGGGAGAAAGATGAGGCTTTTCCCTCCCATAAAGATTTACAGCCTTGTAAACCCTATGCA
>NW_006408535.1:170233-173103 GCF_000296735.1 Chrysochloris asiatica
ATTGTTGTTAGGTGTCGTCAAGTTGGTGTTGACTCATAGTGACTTTATGCACAATAGAACAAAACACTGCCCAGCCATGCATCAGTCTCACAATCATTATTTGCTTAAGCTCAATGCTGCTGCCACCATGCCAACCCATCTCTCTGGGGATCTTCCTCTTTTCTGCTAACCCTCCGCTTTACCAAGCATGATGTCCTAATCCAGGGACTGCTCCCTCCTGAAAAATATATATCCGAAATATGAGAAACAAATTTTATTCATCCTGTATTTCTTCCAACATAGGTTGTTGGTTCTTCTGACAGTCATGATAATTTTAATATTGCCTCTAACAGTAACTCAGATGCATCAAATCTTCTATGGTCTTATTTATTCATTATCCAACTTTCACATGTATATGAGGTTATTGAAAACCCTATGGTTTCAGTCAGGCACTCCTTAGTCATCAAACTGACATTTTAACTCTTAAACACTTTATAGAGGTCTTGCGCAGTAGATTTGACTAATGCGATATGTTGTTTGATTTCTTGATTGCTGCTTCCATGAGTGTTCATGGTTGATTCAAGCAACATTAAGTCAGATAATTTCAAACTTTTTTTCCATTTATCTTGATGGCATTTGTGGGTCCAGTGTGAGGATTTTTTGTTGTCTGTTTTTTTTACATTGAGGTGCAACGTATATTGAACGCTGGCTGTGGTCTTTGACCTTTGTCAGTAAATATTTCAAGTCCTCTTCATTTTCACCAAGCAAGATTGTATCATCTGCCTACTCCAGGTTGTTAAATGAATCTTCCTCCAATGCTTATGGCACGTTCTTCTTCAAATTAATTTACCTTCTGCGATTATTTTCTCAGCATAAAGATTGAATAAGTATGATGAAAGAACACAATGCACACACACCTCTTCCCTAATTTTAAACCATTCAATGTCCCCTTGTTCTGTTTGAATGACTGCTTCTTGGTCTATGCACAGATTCCTCATGAGCACAATTAAGTGTTCTGGAACATTCATTCTCTCAAACATCATCTGTAGCTTCTTATTATCCACACAATCAAAAGCCTTTACATAGTCTATAAAGAAAAGTTAAATATCATTATAGTATTCCTTGCTTCCAGTCAAGATTCCTTTGACATCAGCAGAGATATCCCTTGTTCCATATCCCCATCTGAATCCTGCCTGTATCTCTGACAATGTGCAGTAGTTTTTTTAATTATCTTTAGCAAAATTTTACTTACATGTGATATTGATATTATCCAATGTTTTCCACAGTCTGTTGAGTCACTTCTGTTTGGAATGGATGCAAATATGGATCTCTTCCAATAAATTGGTCAGGTAGCTGTCTTGAAATTTTCATGGCATATATGAGTGAGTGCCTCCAGTTCTGCATCAATTTGTTGAAAGATTTCCATCTGTATTCCATCAATTCTTGGACCCTGGTTCTTTGAAATGCCTTCAGTGTACCTTGTATTTTTTCCTTCAGTATCATTGGCTCTTATGAATATGCTACCTCTTAAAATGGTTGCACACCAACTATTTCTTTTTAGTACAATGTCTCTGTGCATTCCCTACTTTCTTCTTCTGATGCTTTCTTTATTGTTCAATAATTTGTCCATAAACTCCTCCCATATTGCAAGCCAAGACTTGAGTGTTTTCTTCAATTCCTTTAGTATAAGAAATGTTGAGTGTGTTCTTCCCTTTTGGTTTTCTAACTCAAAGTCTTCGAATATTTAATTATAATATATGACTTTGTCTTTTCAAGTTGCACCTTAAAATTTTCTGTTCAGTTCATTTGTTTTAGCACTTCTACACTGGAAAGCAAGTTTCAGAGTCTCTTCTGACATCCATTTTGGTCTTTTCCTTCTTTCTTTTCTTCTTAGTGACCTTTTGCTTTCTTTCTGTTTGATGTCCTTGATGTCATCTCACATCTCTTAGTTTGGGGTCATTAGTGTCTAATGCATCAAATCTGTTCTTGTGATGATGTTTAATTCAGGTGAAATATGTTCTACATGTATCATTTCTATCACCAAGGTTATATTTTCCAACTACTCACTCTTCTTCTTCGTTTCCAACCTTTGCATTCCAATTGCCAGTAATTAGCAATACATCTTGATTGCATGTTTGAAAAATTTCAGACTGAAGAAATTTGTAGAATTTTCAATTTCATTATAACTGGTTTTAGTGATGGGTGGATACATTTGAATAATAACAGTATTAACTTTTCTTCCTTGTAGGTGTATGGATATTAACTTATAATAGACAGCATTGTACTTTAAGATAGATCTGAAATGTACTTTTTGATGATGAATATGACACCATTCTTCTTCAATTCATCAGATTCAAAATGGTCAATACCAGTCCATTTCAGCTTACTGAAGTGTAGTATATAGATATTGATACATTCCATTTCAGTTTTGACAGTTTCCAATTGTCCTAGATTCATAATTCTTGCATTCCATGATCTGATTATTAATGCATGTTTACAGCTATTTCTTTTCATTTTGAATTATGCCCAATCAGCAGATGAAAGCCCCGAAAGCTTTATTCCATTAATAGCATCATGGTCAACTCTTTTTTGAAGCGGCATCTCTTCCCTAGTCATATTTGAATGGCTTCCAACCTAAGGGGCTAATTTTCTGTGATGGGATCTGACTGACAATATTCTGGTTTTCTTTATCATGTGTCAATATTCTGGTGTTGACAGTGTTCCACTGATGTTCATGAAGTTTTCAGTGACTAGATATTCAGAAGTAGTCCATCTCTCCTTCTTCCTAGTCTGTCTTCATCCCGAAGCTTAGCTGAAACATGTCCAACAATATATATATTGTTAGGGCCATCAAGTCACTTCTGACTCATAGTGAGAAGTGTATAGGGTTT